>NW_027362762.1:426435746-426883246 GCF_046119375.1 Phyllobates terribilis | reverse complement strand
GATGCTGCCACCACCATGCTTGACAGTAGGGATGGTATTCTTGGGGTCGTATGCAGTGCCATCCAGTCTCCAAACGTCACGTGTGTGGTTGGCATCAAAGATCTCGATCTTGGTCTCATCAGACCATAGAACCTTGAACCAGTCTGTCTCAGAGTCCTCCAAGTGATCATGAGCAAACTGTAAACGAGCCTTGACATGACGCTTTGAAAGTAAAGGTACCATACAGGCTCGTCTGGAACGGAGACCATTGCGGTGGAGTACGTTACTTATGGTATTGACTGAAACCAATGTCCCCACTGCCATGAGATCTTCCCGGAGCTCCTTCCTTGTTGTCCTTGGGTTAGCCTTGACTCTTCGGACAAGCCTTGCCTCGGCACGGGAGGACACTTTCAAAGGCTGTCCAGGCCGTAGAAGGCTAACAGTAGTTCCATAAGCCTTCCACTTACGGATGATGCTCCCAACAGTGGAGACAGGTAGGCCCAACTCCTTGGAAAGGGTTTTGTACCCCTTGCCAGCCTTGTGACCCTCCACGATCTTGTCTCTGATGGCCTTGGAATGCTCCTTTGTCTTTCCCATGTTGACCATGTCTGAGTGCTGTTCACAAGTTTGGGGAGGGTCTTAAATAGTCAGAAAAGGCTGGCAAAAGAGATCTTTAATCCACACATGTGAAGCTCATTATTCTTGGTGCCAGAACTACTTCTTAATACTTTAGGGGGACCAAACAGAATTCTTGTGGTTTGAGGGGTTGAATAATAAATGACACTCTGAATTAACTTTTAACGTTTAAAAAAAACAAAAAAAACAAAACAAAAACAAAATTTGCTGCAGTGCATTTCCCACTTCCAGGCTGATCTACAGTACAAATGTCACAATGCCAAGTTAATTCCGCATGTGTCAACCAGCTAAATCTGCAGGGGGTTGAATACTACTTGTAGGCACTGTAGCTGACTGTTAACAACCAACATCTTTTGCAACATTGCGTGACGATTTACCTTCTTTTAAGAGTTTTAGAATCCTCTCCTTTGTTTCAATTGACATCTCTGGTGTTGGAGCCATGATTCATGTCAGTCCACTTGGTGCAACAGCAATCCAAGGTGTGATCACTCCTTTTTAGATGCAGACTAACGAGCAGATCTAATTTGATGCAGGTGCTAGTTTTGGAAATGAAAATTTACAGGGTGATTCCATAATTTTTTCCCTCTGCTTGGTCTGAAAAAAAAAATTACCCTTACTGAGTACCACATTTTTTATCTTGATTTCTTTTAGTGTTTCTTAAAGCCCTAAAGTTGCCATTTGAAATGACTTTAGTTTTGTGCCATGTCTGTGATAGGCTTTTTTTCAACAACATTAAACAACTGAATGAACATCCTCCGAGCCCGGTGATTCCACAATTTTTGCCAGGGGTTGTAGGAGGCCACTTCAGAATAGTCCAATGTTTTCCTCTTAGCCATTCTTGGGCGTTTTTAGCTTTTTGTTTTGGGTCATTATCCTGTTGCAAGACCCATGACCTGCGACTGAGACCAAGCTTTCTGACACTGGGCAGCACATTTCTCTCTAGAATCCCTTGATAGCCTAGTACCCTGCACAGATTCAAGACACCCTGTGCCAGATGCAGCAAAGCAGCCCCAGAACATAACAGCCTCCTCCATGTTTCACAGTAGGGACAGTGTTCTTTTCTTGATATGCTTCATTTTTCCATCTGTGAACATAGAGCTGATGTGCCTTGCCAACAACTTCCAGTTTTGTCTCATCTGTCCATAGGACATTCTCCCAGAAGCTTTGTGCTTTGTCAACATGTAGTTTGGCAAATTGCAGTCAGGCTTTTTTATGATTTTTTTTTTTCAACAATGTTGTTCTCCTTGGTCGTCTCCCATGAAGTCCACTTTGGATCAAACAACAACGGATGGTGCGATGACACTGATGTTCCTTGAGCTTAAAGTTCACTGTTAATCTCTTTAGAAGTTATCCTGAGCTCTTTTGTTACCATTCGTATTATCCGTCTCTTTGATTGGTCATCAATTTTCCTCCTGCGGCCACATCCAGGGAGGTTGGATACAGTCACATGGATCTTAAATTTCTGAATATGTGCATCAAGCTGCTTGGAGATGGTCTTATAACATTTAACATGCTTGTCTATAATTTTCTCTTTCTAATCTCCTGAGACAACTCTTTCCTTTGCTTCCTCTGGTCCATGTTGAGTGTGGTACACATCATGTCACCAAACAGCACAGTGAGCATCTCTAGCCCTATATACAGGCCCACTGACTAATTACAAGATTGCAGACACCTGTTATGCTTATTAGTGGACACAACTTGATTAAACATGTCCCTTTTGTCACATTTTCAGGGGGTACAATCATTTCTGTCCAGGTCTATTTCAGGAGTTTAATCTTTTTTTAAAAATTCTGTGGAAGCAGAGTTGAAAAGCAATGTCTGACTTTCATTTGTTCATTTTCATAGATTTTTAATTTATTACTTTTGTCAGATTCAAGTTATTTCTGTGACCACGGTGTTTTTTTTTTTTTTTTTTAATTAAACGAGGGGTACCAACAATTTTGACCATGTGTGTATAAATCATTCTAAGACCAATAAAACAAAAAGTTTTATATAAATTGGATATAAGATAAGATAAGATATACTTTATTTATCCCGGAGGAAATTGCGGATATTCAAACTTATATGAAATTATCAATATTTGCAAATATAGATTTCTATAGCATTTATATACAGCAGGTGAATTGAACATGTCACCACAGCAGGTGAATTGAACATGTCACCAATTTTCTAAGTAAACATACTTCTAAAGGTGTTATGGACATGAAATTCTCACCAGATGTAGGTAAAAACCTATCCAATCCACACAGGCAAAGAAATCAAATCCTAGATGTCCATATATTAAGTTGTGTAATAATGAGAAATGGCACAGGGAAAAAGTATTGATCACACTTACTGAAATTTAAATACTTCGCACAAAAGTCTTTGTGATGACAGCTTCAAAGATGCCTCTTGTATGGAGAAACTAGTAGCATGCATTGCTCAGGTGTGATTTTGGCCCATTCTTCCACACAAATACTCTTCAAATCCTGATGGTTCTGTGGGCTCCTATGAATTCTGAGCTTTAGCTCCCTCCATAAATTTTCTATTGGATTCTGGTCAGGTAGTTGGCTGGGACATTAACAGCTTTATTATTTTTTTTTTAAACCAATTGAGAGTTTCCTTGGCTGTGTGTTTGGGATCATTGTCTTGCTGAAATGTCCACCCTCATTTAATCATCCTGGTAGATGGCAGCAGATTTTTATCAATAGTATCTCAGTACATTTGTCCATTTATCCTTCCTCTAATTATGATGTTTGCTAGTGCCGTATGCTGAAAAACAGTCCCACACCATAATTTTCCCACCTCCAAACTTCACTCTTGGTATGGTGTTTTTGAGGTGATATGCAGTGCCTGCTGGCCTCTAAGCATGGTGTGTATATTATGGCATCCAAAGAGTTCAATTTTCTCCCCATACTTCACATGCTTGCCTAAATGTTGTTGAGCAAACTTTAAACACTCGTGAAAATGCTTTTAGTCCAACAATGGAGTCTTGCATGGAGAGCTTGCATACAGGCCATGGAGGTTGTTTGCAATACTTCGTTTTCTTTCAAACAACTGCACCTGCTTATTCCAGGTCTTTCTGTAGCTCTGCACAGGTGATCCTTGGCTCTTGGACAACTCTTGATAATTATTTTCACTCCTGTGTCTGAAATGTTGCGGGGAGCAGCTGGACGTGTCCTGTTTATGGTGAAATTATGTTCTTTCCACTTCTGGATTATGGCCCCCAAAAGTGCTCACTGGAACCTCCAGTAGTTTAGAAATTATTCTGTAACCAATTCCATCAGTATGTTTTGCAACAATAAGGTTGTGAAGGTCTTGAGACAGCGCACTGGTTTTACCCATCATCATGAGAGGTTTCTCGTGTGGCACCTTGGTAATGAAACACCTTTTTAATGGCCATCAGTTTAACCAGCTGATATTTTTTACTAAGTGGCAGGATTGCATTCTAACTGCTGATCGATTTCAGCTGGTGTTATGACTTTCAATGGCTTTTTGCTCCTCTTTCTTCATGTGTTCAACACTTTTCCCCATGCCATTTCTTATTATTACACATAGATGTCCATAAATTATGATTTGATTTCTTTGCATGTGTACATTGGACGGGTTGTTACAGACATCTGGTGAGAATTTCGTGCAAACAGCACCTTTAGAAATATATTTACTTAGAAAATTGGTGACGTGTTCAATGCTTATTTTACCTGATGTGAGTGTGTGTGTGTATAGAATTGCAGTCATGTCACATATGAAATGGTTATGTGGTGATACACTTTATCCATTCAAACAAGGTAAAAAACATCTCCATGCCCCAAGTGTCAGATATTAAGTATAAAGTACGATCAATGCATATAATCCAGTGCCAGCATAGATTGCACAAGTGACTTACTCACAGAAAACATCATAGATCTTAGAGGTGATAAATACCCATTGTTCTATTCCAGCATTGTACCAGCCACAGACCCAAACCCCAAACGTTCGTTTCAGGTGTGTAGCTTCCTCAAGGGCGGTGGTTATTAGGGTCGGCATAGCCACAAATAGCCGGCTTTGATCACATGATCGAGATTCAGCTAATCATGATGACCTATATGGCGTGTGCTCGGATACACAGATCCAAAGCCTCCCATCAGTTTTAAATGCCTTATCGCACTTGCCTGGGTCAGCTGGTGCCTCGCCACATAAAGATATCTGAGATAGCCTAGTAGACAACTGACAATTAGCCGATGACGCATGCCTGAAGCATATTATCTGTCAGATGGAAGTAGCCAAGTGGGGTGCTTGGCAGTCCCATAGACAACAAATGGAGCAGAGGCCATACAAGCGTATCTGCGCTACATTCAGAACAGGGCTACAAATACCAGAGTCCCTTTCTTGCGATAGCTGGGGATTCCAGTGATCAGACCTAGAGTGATCAGAAAGTCACTTCCTATCCTAATCTGTGATTAAATTTTACAACAGACATTCCATAAGATACAAATCTTTTACGCTTTCTACTAGATGACACTTTTGCTATGAAACTAACAAAATTGTGGCTTTACATGCAATGGTGCAAAATGTTTGCTGAGAAATATACCAAACGACCCCAAGTAACTAAATATACAAATAAAGATGCCAATAATTTTACTACAGTGCTTTTTCTTTTTCATGTAGAATATGTTGAAAATCCTGCTACACACATCTAATGATATTAGCAGTAAAGTAAAACTTAAATAAGTTAAGGTTCTTACCTGTCAGAATAGACTGATCAACACGTAAAGTTGTTGATCGGATCTCAATAATACGAATGTCAGCAGGCACTTTGTCACCAACTAAAATCAAAGTAGAGAACTTGAAATTATTTTACATCACCATGTACTTTTTCGGTTGTACCAACAGTATTTATGGGCTTGTATTTTTCTTTTGCTTCAACCCCTTCCCAACATTGCCATTTTCTGTTTTTGCACTTATTTTTACCCTGTCAAAAGAGTGATAACTTTTTCATGTGTTTGTCAACGTAGCCATATGAGGGCTTGTTATTTTTGTGGGACAACTTGTAGTTTTGAAAGACACCATCCAACGTAATGGATTTTTTTTTCCTTTACCATTTTCCAAGTGCAGAAAACTGTGAAACCTCCCCTTCCCCTGCAATTCTGAGATAGTTTTTGGGTTTTGTTATGGTATTCATTACACTGTAAAAATTGCATAGAAACATGATTCTCTGAGTCAGTACGATTATGGTAATACCAAACTTTTGGAAATTTGTAAAAAAATTTTTTTTATAATATATTATATATATATATATATACACACACAAACATACAGTACAGACCAAAAGTTTCGACACACCTCATTTAAAGATTTTTCTGTATTTTCATGACTATGAAAATTGTACATTCAGACTGACGGCATCAAAACTATGAATTAACACATGTGGAATTATATAACAAAAAAGTGTGAAACAACTGAAAATATGTCTTATATTCTAGGTTCTTCAAAGTAGCCACCTTTTGCTTTGATGACTGCTTTGCACACTCTTGGCATTCTCTTGATGAGCTTCAAGAGGTAGTCACCGGAAATGGTTTTCACTTCACAGGTGTGCCCTGTCAGGTTTAATAAGTGGGATTTCTTGCCTTATAAATGGGGTTGGGACCATCAGTTGTGTTGTGCAGAAGTCTGGTGGATACACAGCTGATAGTCCTACTGAATACACTGTTAGAATTTGTATTATGACAAGGAAAAAGCAGCTAACAGTCTATTCAGTAGAACTATCAGCTGTGTATCCACCAGACTTCTGCACAACACAACTGATGGTCCCAACCCCATTCATAAGGCAAGAAATCCTTATATTTATTATTAACATATTTTTATTTTTCTTTCTTGTGTCGCCATTTTCATGAGACCCATAATGTTTACAATTTTCAGTCGATGGAGCCGTGAAAGAAAATTATATTATGAGAGGACCTTTGTATCATTTTTGGTGAAAAAAATTAATTCTGGCTTTTTCAGATATAAAGTTAATTTTATATTTTAGAAGACTGGACATTTACGGATGTGGTGATACCACATAAAATTGAAACACCAAGAAGGAAATCATGGAATTAGGATTGATAGACATGTTAATGATATGTAGATGACAAAATGGAAACCGCACTTTCAAAACATCCCCCATTTATTTAATATTGAGTAGAAATACCATGCGCAAAAATAAACGCACTTACACGCCTTGGCATGCTATCAATGAGGTTATTAATGGTTGTCTGTCTGAGGAATATACTACCACACTGAATGTATGGTACTTTGGCACGAAAATCATTAAGATCCCTTTGCAATTGTCGATCAATGATGTCCCAGATGTGCACGATGTAAGGCAAGTATGGAGACACTGCGCACCACAATGGCACATTTAGCCCAAGCAAACTGCACACAGTCACGCATGCAGCATGTGGCCTGACATTATGACATTGAAGAAATAGATGTACCACTGGTTCCACCACTAAACTAATGTAACCCAAAGCGGTTAGTATACCTAAAATTTAGACTAGAGGGGTCTGGCTACCATACATACCACCATAATCCTGGGAGTAGGACAGGTGCGGCATTCTCTTGCGAAGGCCTCTTCACGTCGTTGCCCACATGGTCTGCAGACTAATCTCCGGCTATCACCGTGTCCAAGACATTGGTGGGGCTCATCGCTGAAGAGGCTAGACCTCCATTCCAGTCCCAATTTGTATCCGTAAAAGTTGGATGCTATATGGATCTGATTTTTTTTGATGAGTTTCATTTAAACTATGAAAGATCATTGAGTATGCAATTTTTTCCTCATGCAGACATTCAGTTCATGTAGAATAATGAAAAAAGAAAAAAGGTAGTCTGAACGGCCCAACTGAATAACATTGGTCTTAACATTATCCATGTGATGCTAGGTTGCTCTCTTTTTGTTTTGTTTTTTGTTTTTTAAACACACAGACAGCACTGCCCAAAAATACGGTCATGTGAGTTTAGACTTCGTTTAAAGAAAAAAAAAAAAAAAAAGGCTTTGGTACAGTGTTAGGTAGTTGAAAAAAAAAGAAAAAGATTGCTCTCAGTGGGAAAAACAAGATAATCTTGTAGTTATGATACCTTTTAATGGATAACAAAAATAAAATAAATGATGTTACAAGGCAAGCTTTCGAGACAATTTGGGTCTCTTCCTCAGACATGGTATAACAAAATATATGAAGAAACAAATATATGCACACACAAAAAAAAAAAAAGCAGAGGCATGGCATAATAAATGGACATTTAAATAAACAAACTGAGCTTAGAGAGTGAATCCTTAATTGGATTAGATTAATGGTGTGAAAGTTTTATAGTCCCAACATCCATGTAAGATCAGAGACCTGGTGCTCTCACTGTCTCTGGAGCAGATTCCTCAGATTTTGTAGCGAGTCATAAATTCTCCCGACAGATTTAGTCCTATGTGGAGGGTGTCAAAGACCCTAATCAGTTGGTATTCCCAAGCCCTTCGATGTTTTTGTGATTTAAAGTTGCCTTTTAATATGACAACTTTCATATTGTTGTTGATGTTGCGTCTCAGACCACAGAAATGTTTGGCCACAGGTACATGTTTTTTTTTTCTTTATCTGTAATCGTGCGGTGATGAGACCTAATCTTTGCTCTCAGTTCAGTCCTGTTTCTCCCACATAGAGACCCCCAATAGGACATATAGTGCACAGAATTAAGTACACCACATTGGAAGAAGAACATGTGAATGTCCCGGGAATCTTATAGTCCTGCTGTGTGTTGGGAATCTGCATCCTGTCTTTGGTCTCTATATGAGTGCAGGTTTTGCAGCTCTTCACATTGCAAGGAGAAGTTCCTCTTGGTGTATCTGAGGGCATTGAACTTCGGATCAAATTAAATTTGGAGGTTGTCTGTAGCACAGCAAGGGATAGTCTTTGAATATTGTTTTTAGCCGGTCAGCCTTGAGTAGGATGTGAAGTTTTTTAGAAGTTTTTCTCAGTACCTCAACCTGTGGGTTGTAGGTCACCACCAGAGGTACACGATTATTTTCCTCTTTCTCTGTATTGAAGGAATTGACTTCTAGGGATCTAATGATCTGGTCACCAATGGAGGTGGGGTGGTAACCCATCTTAAAAAGACATTTTTAAACCAAGGCTAAGTGCTCATCCCTGTGCGTTGGGCTGGATTATATCTAAGGGCCTGGCTGTAAATGATGGACTTTTTAATGGGTTTCGGGTGGAAGCTGTCCCATTTGAGGTATGTGGGACGATCAACTGGTTTCCGATACACTGATGTCTGGATTGAACCATTTTGAATATTTATGGTGGTATCCAGAAAGTTGATTTCCGTTTTTGAGTGGTCCAATGTTAAGTTTATGGTGGGATGAAATCTATTGAGTTTGTCATGGAATTTTAGAACTTCTTGTACAGACTCAGCACAGATTATTAAGAGGTCATCAATGTAATGGAAATAGGCCAAGGATTTGATGGAGAACGATGCTAAAAAGTCATTTTCCAGTTTCGCCATAAAAAGGTTGGCATACTGGGGTGCCATTTTGCTGCCCATAGCAATTTTGGTGCGCTGCAAATATAGCTCCTCGCCGAAAGAGAAAAAGTTATGTGGTGAGTCTTAATACAGACTCTTAAAGGATCCCATTAGCTTCAAGAAACATTTGGCAGGTGGATAATCCATCTTCATGTGGGATGTTTGAATATAGGGATTCCACATCCATGGTGGCTAAGATGGCACTCTTAGGGAGAGGACCTATTGTAGATAACTTTCTTAAAAAGTCCGTGGTGTCCTGTAAATTGCTGGCTGTCTTCCTTATTAGCGGTTTAAGGGCATTTTCTACCCACCCTGAGATTTTTTGAGTGAGTGTTCCCACCCCTTAGATGATTGGCCCCACTGGGTTACCTGGCTTATGAATCTTGGGAAGCATATAGTTTAGACTTAGGGGCAAATAATGGGAGAGTAACATCATCAGCCATCTGCCAAGAAAGACCGCTCCTGAGCCTGCACCAAAGACGGGTACCCAACATATGATGTAATAGTATGTCATATGTTGGGAAAATGTTAAAAGGGGCAATCCAAGTCAAATGAAACATGGCTCCATTGAGAATAAAAACAGCTGATACTCACCTCTTGGATCTACACTGTCCTAACATTGTGTTATGTCATGAGTGCTGTAGCCAGAGTCTGCTACTGGTCTACTTTGCTCATACTTCACTGTGAGGAAACTTGGAAATCCGGGGTAGTTTTGAGCACTGGAGCCCAATAGTGGCCACCGATTGGCTGCAGCTCTCATGGGACATGACAAAGTCATGCTGCGCGTGTCAGTATACGCAGCACCAACATCGCTGGAACGCCACCAGTCCAGGAGGAGAGCACAAGTTGTTTTTATTTTCAATAGAACCCTGATTTTATTGAGAAAGGGTTATCCAAGTAAGTAGACAACCTCTTTAAAGCAAGTTTGGCAGCTGGATGTAAGAACCATAAATTACAGGACACTGCTGCTAATATCCAAAACAGTATAAAATAAATATTGAGCCTTCTGGCAGACAGAAGTGATGTAAGAACACAGCCAACTTATAGATAGAGTACACTGTATTTTTAAAGACAAGCACTTCTCTCATTCCTCACAGTAGTGATTGACAGGCTGCCATATACACGTGCATTGTCAGTCGATGTGGAGAGCGACATGAGGAGCACTCCTTTGAAGAATGGCATTAGTGGACTCATGCTTATAGGTCTGCTGTTTGCCCCATGGCTAATAAAAGCAATGAAAAAAGAAATTGTTTTGTATTGTTTTAGATAAAAAGGATATAGACCTGAAACGAATAATCAGCTGGCAGATGCAATTAAGTCAGAATGCTATATGATGTGAACTGATGAAGGTTAGTAGGTTTGTGTATAAAAAAAAAAAAAGGGTTTAGACTCTCCATGATTTATAGATTCAGTACGTAGGAGGTTAAAGATTGCTAGGTTAGTCCTACAGCAGGTGTATCAACTGTAGGAATGGAAAAATGTGGTTTCCTAGGAGGATAATTCAGACGTAATCTGCAGAGCTAAGCAAAGCTGAATAAAAGCAAGAAACCACTTTACCACACATCTGGGACAAAATAAATTGCAACAGGAATAAGGAGTCAAATCATAAGTGAATGAGAGAAAAAAACCATGCTACATGCATGATGAGAATCAGCACTTAAAATCTTTGCTTAGGTTTAAGCTGTTTACTGTACTGAAGGATTTTATCAGAACAAATAAAGTCATGAATGTGACCAATCTATGGCCCATATGTGCCATTTTCCAATAAAAAAGGAAACAAGTTAGGTGAAATATTGTTATTGGATACTTTGAGTTTTATGATGAAATGCATCAAGACATCATCATTAATCATAACATGTTTAGCACATGCTCATGCTTCCATATTAATGATAGATATTATTGACAGGCAAAATAACTTAGAAAATTCTAGCACCAGGACTTAACTTAAGTTATATATTTACAGTACATTACACATACATCTTATAAGAACTAGTACATGGTATTGTAGAGAAGGATATCAGCAGCGATATATGGGGCTACCGTGTGAATGATAGCAAGTGTAAGGAAGGTGAAAAAGAGGGCTGCAACCCATTACAAGATGTGACCTTTGGAGGTTAGGTGTAGAGGCTAAGAAGAGGTGGGATGAATTAGGACGAGCTCATTTCGTTACTGATTTATTATTTCTGTAAGCAAAAAGAAAGAAAAAAAAAAAAAAAAAGCAGCCCAACACAAAGTAATATCCATAAAAAGGTGTAGGCAAACATGATTGGTCACAGAGCATGCAGGTTACTGAATATAGGCATTCTCAAAATGTCTCCTACTAGTATTTCTCACGCAGAAGCCACTTAAAAGCCCTAGACGTGCTCCTGTGAAGAGAACACAAGACTATTGTTGGCTGTTACTACGGAAATGATAACAAAAAAATAGCATTCATTTGGGATGTGTGCACAATAGACTGTACTAATCAGGAACTAATCTGACAAAATATGAAGCTTCCACTCTAGAAATTCATGAGCCTTGGACGGTACTGTCACTTAGGACCAACACAGGTCCATTGTATGGAGACATTGAATATCTACAACCCGTGTGTAGTGTAATAGGGCACTTACTCAGTTATAACACTAATATAACACAAAGTACTGATGCATTTTTAATGTTTTTTTGAAGGTGTAAAAATGGTCATTATACTAATTAAATGCAATTTTGCACCGTCCAAGAAAAAAAAATGGATGCTTTACCATATACACTTTTAAACTAGGAGCCTCTGGATGACCAATCTACTATATAATCGGCTTATCCCGTCTGTCTGTCCGTCCGTCCAGGAAATCCCGCGTCGCTGATTGGCCGCGGCCGGACCAATCAGCGACGCAGGATTTCAGAACAAGATGGCGGCCGTTAGCGGCTCATCTGCCGCACGGAGGTCAGCGGCGATGCAGCCGGGAGATGACCGGCCCTAGCCGGTTATCTCCCGGCTGCTCGCAGTGGAAGTACCCGCACAGGCAGCGCCGCTCCCCTGTCCTCACTAACACGGTTCATTGATTGGTAGCGGCCGGCGAACAGGAGACCCCTGGCTGCAGCCGCTAATAGTCGTGATGTAAGCGGAAGCAAGAGCCGGCTGCAGCCGGGGGAATTACGTGCTGGCTGTGCGTGGTCAGCGATGTTGTCACAAGCAGTATTGATAACATGACGTAATTACAAAATTCATTAGGGGCCCCGGGGGGATACATTGGGGGGTTAATTTAAAGTAGTGCACAACCCATTTAAACACTGCTTCGCTGATTAGTCGCGCCCGGTCGGCCGCATATATATTCTAGAATACCCGATGCGTTAGAATCGGGCCACCATCTAGTGAATATACATTTCTTTAAATGACCTATTGTTTAAATAAGGTTTTTGAGTTAAATATTTACTTTTTAAAATATGTTTTATCCTATAATCACAAAGTGTTTAAAAAAAATAAAAATGAGAAATATTGCTATTTTAAGGCTGCGTGCCCACTATGCGTTTTTCAAGCGTTTTTGCTGTGGAATTTCCTCAGCGAAAACGCTTAAAAAATGCTTGATAATACGTGCCCCATGGTCCCCAAAGATAATCTGCATGTGCTGTGCATATGCTGCGGAAATTTCTGCTGCGGATTATCATTGCGGAAAAATACGCAGCATGTCCATTAATTTTGCGGACACGCAGAGTAATTGCCGCCATTGACTTGCATTGAAACGCTTCATATCCGCATCACTACATGTGCACACGCGGATATGAAGATATGGTATGCAGATGGTACCCAGGACTGGAGAAGAGGAGACTCTCATCCAGACCTGGGCACCATAGAACCTGTAAAAAAATAATTTAAAATAAAAAATAAAGATTATACTTACCTTCCGATGTCCTCCCGGCCTCCTCAGCGATGCATGCAGTGTGTTGGGCGGCTCGTGGAGGTGTGAGGACCTGACATGACGTCATTGAGTCATGTGACAGGTCACGCGACCGCCGACGTCGGCGGTTGTGTGACCTGTCACATGACTCAAAGACGTCATCGCAGGTCCTTCACACCACAGCGAGACACCGGGGAGACCGGACGGAGCGGAGAAGGAGACCGGGGGCCATCGGAAGGTAAGTATAATCTTAATTTTTACCATTCTTATTCTTTTTTTTAACTATTACTTGGTCACAGTATATAAATCCATGTCGGTTGCATGGATTTATATAGTGTGACCAAGTTGTCAAGCACTTTCCAAGTGATGCTAAATCGCTTGGAAAAGCGCTTGATAACCCGCATGCGGAAATGCATGCGAAAACGCGAGACAAACGCTTCTACCTGGCAGGAAAAACGCATGTACAATCCGCATGCGTTCTTCCTGCCAGGGAGAAGCGGAAAAAATATGCAGCATTTCTGCATCGTGGGCACATAGTCTAAAATGGCACAAGGGCCAGTATGAGGCCAACTTCCTGTTTCAGGAAATTCACATGTACATTAGCAGCAACAGACCCTATCTTTTTGTATTTTAGTATCTAATGAGCGTATGAAAAGTCATGGTGAAGGGGGGGGGGGAGCAGGGTCTGCTGTGATATCATTTAGTGGGATTGTGGATCTTGTGTTCTCAGCTGTGTATAAACGTGTTACTTTACGTTGTAATCTTGCCTCTGATAAGGAGCCTGCAAAAAAGTACAAAAACAAAAAATTGCCCAATTCTTAAGCGGTAGTTTTTCTGTGACCCACAAGCATTAACATGTGATGGGTTAAACAGGCTCCTCACATGTCAGGACTTCATCCAGCTGGCTGAAGAGGAGTAAGGGTATGTTAACATGGGACAAGCTTGCTGCAGAAATATCTGTAACTGAAAATCCCTTCATCTGAATTTAGTGGTTTCTGCAGCAGATACAAGAATTTTACAAACCCCACTCAAAATGTATGGAACTGTCAGAGAAAGATCTGCAAGAAGTGTGAATTTACCCTAAAGCTTCCCTGCAGAATGTAATGTATGACAAAGATGTAGCATGTTTTAACCTAATACACAACACATTATCTACATCATGAAGTTTTATTTTAGGTTATAACTTTTATTTTTCTTTAAAATCTTTAACCATGACATTCTAAAATATACACTATCTCAAATAATAATTATGATACCATTCCATTATTAAAAGAGGTTGTCCACTACTTTTTCACTGATAACAGACCCTTGGGATAGGTCATCAATGTCCGATCGGTCATGGTCTGATACCCGTCACCCCTGTTGATCAGCTGTTCTCCTGGCTGAAACTGCTCCATTGCAGAGCTGCTCTGCCTTCTGATAGTGGCAGCAGCAGGGTACAGCACATCCACCTCCTATTAATTTGAATAGGAGGCGAATGTGTATTACCCAGCCGCGGCCACTATCAGAAGGCAGAGCAGCTCCGCAATTGAGCAGTTCCAGCCGGCGCTGCCGACACCGACTACAGCTGATCGGCGGGGGTGCCGGATGTCAGACCACGATCAAACAGACCTAAGGATAGGTCATCAATGAAAAAGTAGTGGACAACCTGTTTAACACCATATGCATGTCATTTTACTATAGATTGCTAATTTGTACAGTCAACGTGACGATCTCTGTTTAACTATTAATGTGGTTCACCTCATTTTAAATATAGTTAGTGAGAAACTATTGATTACAGATTCTGAAAATTTAACGGATTTTAGTGACTCTCCAACATTTTTCCATTTCCAACAAAGCTTTCATTCTGCACTTTCTATTTATGTGGTCAGATTGCCCTTAGGGGTGCTACCAGCAAAATTACATATGGAAAATACCATGGTTTTCTGAAGGAAAAGAAAAAAAAACTGTGGAAAAGTATCCTGCAGATTTCCACAGGCAAGAGCATCCAGCTCAGCAGTATTTTAATACTGTCTGGGTTACCCCCCGTACTTGGTATGTTACCCTAACCATTTGCATTACCAATACTGTAGTCCCTTATGCACTTTGGCACTTTACATGATCTAATTCTTTATTAAAAACTGTATTTATTTGCACTGACACTTTACTAGTTATTTTCTAATACAGTTTCTTCTGTAATTTGCCTTTATGTCTCAAGAGAGGATTCTCTTTGATAATGCTTAAACTACATACTCTTTGGCTTATAGGCTCTGTATACAGTACAGACCAAAAGTTTGGACACACCTTCTCATTTCAACATTTTTCTGTATTTTCATGACTATGAAAATTGTACATTCACACTGACGGCATCAAAACTATGAATTAACACATGTGGAATTATATACTTAACAAAAAAGTGTGAAACAACTGAAAATATGTCTTATATTCTACGTTCTTCAAAGTAGCCACCTTTTGCTTTGATGACTCCTTTGCACACTCTTGGCATTCTCTTGATGAGCTTCAAGAGGTAGTCACCGGAAATGGTTTTCACTTCACAGGTGTGCCCTGTCAGGTTTAATAAGTGGGATTTCTTCCCTTATAAATGGGGTTGGGACCATCAGTTGTGTTGTGCAGAAGTCAGGTGGATACACAGCTGATAGTCCTACTGAATACACTGTTAGAATTTGTATTATGGCAAGAAAAAAGCAGCTAAGTAAAGAAAAATGAGTGGCCATCATTACTTTAAGAAATGAAGGTCAGTCAGTCCGAAAAATTGGGCAAACTTGGAAAGTGTCCCTAAGTGCAGTTGCAAAAACCATCAAGCGCTACAAAGAAACTGGCTCACATGAGGACTGCCCCAGGAAAGGAAGACCAAGAGTCACCTCTGCTTCTGAGGATAAGTTTTTCCGAGTCACCAGCCTCAGCAATCGCAGGTTAACAGCAGCTCAGATTAGAGACCAGGTCAATGCCACACACAGTTCTAGCAGACACATCTCTTCAACAACTGTTAAGAGGAGACTTTGTGCAGCAGGCCTTCATGGTAAAATAGCTGCTAGGAAGCCACTGCTAAGGATAAGCAACAAGCAGAAGAGACTTGTTTGGGCTAAAGAACACAAGGAATGGACATTAGACCAGTGGAAATCTGTGCTTTGGTCTGATGAGTCCAAATTTGAGATCTTTGGTTCCAACCACCGTGTCTTTGTGCGACGCAGAAACGTTGAACGGACGGTCTCTACATGCCTGGTTCCCACCGTGAAGCATGGAGGAGGAGGTGTGATGGTGTGGGGGTGCTTTGCTGGTGACACTGTTGGGGATTTATTCAAAATTGAAGGCATACTGAACCAGCATGGCTACCACAGCATCTTGCAGCGGCATGCTATTCCATCCGGTTTGTGTTTAGTTGGACCATCATTTAGTTTTCAACAGGACAATGACCCCAAACACACCTCCAGGCTGTGTAAGGGCTATTTGACAAAGAAGGAGAGTGATTGGGTGCTACGCCAGATGACCTGGCCTCCACAGTCACCAGACCTGAACCCAATCGAGATGGTTTGGGGTGAGCTGGACCGCAGAGTGAAGGCAAAAGGGCCAACAAGTGCTAAGCATCTCTGGGAACTCCTTCAAGATTGCTGGAAGACCATTTCCGGTGACTACCTCTTGAAGCTCATCAAGAGAATGCCAAGAGTGTGCAAAGCAGTCATCAAAGCAAAAAGGTGGCTACTTTGAAGAACCTAGAATATAAGACATATTTTCAGTTGTTTCACACTTTTTTGTTAAGTACAGTGGTGGCCAAAAGTATTGGCACCCCTGCAATTCTGTCAGATAATACTCAGTTTCTTCCTGAAAATGATTGCAACCACAAATTATTTGGTATTATTATCTTCATTTAATTTGCTTGCAAGGAAAAAACACAAAAGAGAATGAAGCAAAAATCAAATCATTGATCATTTCACACAAAACTCCAAAAATGGGCCAGACAAAAGTATTGGCACCCTCAGCCTAATACTTGGTTGCACAACCTTTAGCCAAAATAACTACGAACAACCGCTTCCGGTAACCATCAATGAGTTTCTTACAATGCTCTGCTGGAATTGTAGACCATTCTTTGGCAAACTGCTCCAGGTCCCCGATATTTGAAGGGTGCCTTCTCCAAACTGCCATTTTGAGATCTCTCCACAGGTGTTCTATGGGATTCAGGTCTGGACTCATTGCTGGCCACCTTAGAAGTCTCTAGTGCTTTCTCTCAAACCATTTTATAGTGCTTTTGGAAGTGTGTTTTGGGTCATTGTCCTGCTGGAAGACCCATGACCTCTGAGGGAGACCCAGCTTTCTCACACTGGGCCCTACATTATGCTGCAAAATTTGTGGGTAGTCTTCAGACTTCATAATGCTATGCACACGGTCATGCAGTCCAGTGCCAGAGGCAGCAAAGCAACCCCAAAACATCAGGGAACCTTCGCCATGTTTGACTGTAGGGACAGTGTTCTTTTCTTTGAATGCCTCTTTTTTTTTTTCCTGTACACTCTATGTTGATGCTTTTTCCCAAAAAGCTCTACTTTTGTCTCATCTGACCAGAGAACATTCTTCCAAAACGTTTTAGGCTTTCTCAGGTAAGTTTTGGCAAACTCCGGCCTGGCTTTATGTCTCGGGGTAAGAAGTGGGGTCTTCCAGAGTATCCTACCATACAGTCCCTTTTCATTCAGACGCCGACAGATAGTACGGGTTGACACTGTTGTACCCTCGGACTGCAGGGCAGCTTGAACTTGTTTGGATGTTAGTCGAGGTTCTTTATCCACCATCCGCACAATCTTGCGTTGAAATCTCTCGTCAATTTTTCTTTTCCGTCCACATCTAGGGAGGTTAGCCACAGTGCCATGGGCTTTAAACTTCTTGATGACACTGCACACGGAAGACACAGGAACATTCAGGTCTTTGGAGATGGACTTGTAGCCTTGAGATTGCTCATGCTTCCTCACAATTTGGTTTCTCAAGTTCTCAGACAGTTCTTTGGTCTTCTTTCTTTTCTCCATGCTCAATGTGGTACACACAAGGACATAGGACAGAGGGTGAGTCAACTTTAATCCATGTTAACTGGCTGCAAGTGTGATTTAGTTATTGCCAACACCTGTTAGGTGCCACAGGTAAGTTACAGGTGCTGTTAATTACACAAGCATCACATGATTTTTCAAAGGGTGCCAATACTTTTGTTCACCCCCTTTTTTAGGTTTGGTGTGTAATTGTATCCAATTTGGCTTTAGGACAATTCTTTTTGTGTTTTTTCATTGAAGACAAATTAAATGAAGACAATAATACCAAAGAATTTGTGATAGTTTCTTCCTGAAAATGACTGCAGAGTATTATCTGACAGAATTGCAGGGGTGCCAATACTTTTGGCCACCACGGTATATAATTCCACATGTGTTAATTCATAGTTTTGATGCCTTCAGTGTGAATGTACAATTTTCATAGTCATGAAAACACAGAAAAATCTTTAAATGAGAAGGGGTGTCCAAACTTTTGGTCTGTACTGTATATGCTATACCATTATTAATTTGATTGAGACATCTGTGTGTATCCCATATGGTTGTCCTCCTGTTCGGATTTTTTTGCCCCTTTTTTATATTTATTTGTTTGCTACTTAGTTGTTGAATAAAATCATGTATTTGCTTGATATTGTTGTGCTGAGTAATTGTTTGTAGGTTATCAGTATTTTAATAGTATATTAAATGCTCAGTAAAATAGAATCAGTATTTTGATGAAATGATTAAGACATAATACACTAGATTAGAATTTGTCATTTAACACATTGGGGCTTTCTTCTTGCATTGTAATATTTTCTTTACCAATGTGGAACTAAAAGTTAACTCGTCCCTTCATGAAATGAGCAAAATGAAGAACTCTATCATAATAATGAAGATAATAATGACGATTTTCGGGTATTTGCTCCAGCAGTAGAAACCCAACCGGTAGTACAACAATAAATATCATACTACTCTTTCAACATTCAGGGGCAGTATATTTACCATAAATATTTATATGAAAGTAATAAAAATAAAAATGGCTGGACTTTTTTTTTTGGTATATAAACAGGAACAGTACCTGCCACCTCTACAATGTCTCCAGGAACAATGTCTCTTGCTCTGATACGTTGCACACCATTCCGGTCTGCGCGGATTACTTTGCCCATCTCTGGTTCATATTCCTTCAGAGCTTCAATGGCACTCTCTGCATTTCTTTCCTGCAAGTAACAAGTGGTATAGAAATGATCATTTTTAAAGCACCATCAATTCAGGGGTGCTGTGCATGTGAAAAGGGTTACATATATAACACATACACAAAATATATATAAACGTAAATAAACTAGCTGATAGACTGGAACAGGACCCGGTCCTCACAGGCTTACAATCGTATGCTCCTATTATGCTACTGGGAAAACTAAGCGAATCTCAAATCATCAGAAAAGTGTGGAACAGCTGCCAAGCTAGTCTAAACCATACTCCTGTAGCCCAAAGTTAGATTTATGTTCTGCAGAAATAAATCTACAGCAGAACCTACAGGGAAAAAAAAAAAGATCCGCACAGTGTACATGTCAAATAATTCATTGTGCAACCCAGACCACAAAGTAGCAAACACACCCCTAGTTCAAATGGGTACAGTCTTTTAAAGAATCAATATAGCTTGCATTAACAAATGAAACTTTAGAACATATTTCTTATTGTTTTGGAAACACTGCAATACTCAATCTTCCACTTGTTACATGGGAGTAAGAATAATTCACTAGGCTAGAGCCTGTTCCGCTTTAGCACTTGACATGACTAGAACTCGCCCCTCTGTGCCCCACCAGTACACACATAGGCCGATGCATTAGGCCTCAGGAAATTCGGTCTCTGTCCTCTATACACTCCAACTGGGCAGGCTTACTCATAGTTCACATATGATTAGAATATGAATTTCACAGTCTATTAGGGTGCCATCAGTCCACCAGCTTGTATCATGGAGGCTGTACTCCAGACTGATTCACTAAACTATGGTCTGTAGGCTCCCAAAATCTCTTCCAGTCTCTCACACTAGCCCACTGGCCTGTCTTAAGGCAGCAGTAATGGCCGGTTTCAGCACACACTCAGCAGGTCCCTCAGGCACGACCTGCAGTTACTCTGCCCTACTTCACTTTTATTTATCCCTCTCTATTCATGAACACCAGTGATTAACACGGGCATCACTCTGCTCTCAATGGTGGCATCAAGCCCTTACGCAGGCCCCCACAGATGCCTTCTAGAGACCAATCCAATTCCTGCACAATGGCAGTCTGATGAAGTCTCCTGGTGACTGGAGACTCTAATAGGGTTTGGCAGTGTGACCACTTACAATGTAAATCCAAACACCACAACGAGGGAAACTACACAGAAGAAACAGTAGGGACACAAATAGCAATGATAAATTTAGGAAGTCAAATGCAAATAAAGGGGATAGGGGTATGAAAGTTATCCCCATTACAAGCAGAAGACTCACAGCAAAGGCATTGAAACAGAGTTGATGGGTGGCAAAAGTTTTGCCAATTTTCAATAAACATAAAAAATAAGTGCTATTGATTTAAGCCAGTAAAAAAACTCCAAGTCTGTCCCCTTGCTTTCCTGGCAGGAAAACAGCGAGTGCTTTAATTTAGGAAATACTTTTTACAGACGCTAAATACATTATAACTAGGTGACCACTTTGTTTTTGCAAAGTGTTTCCCCTGCATGAAAGGCTCATGTCCCTTCTACTGTACCGCAAGTACTTTCACAAGAGAATGTGATATATTTAAAGTCGCTTGGAAATTTTTCCCATTCTAAAACGTAGTTCGGAAAAGCCATTTTGGCTTTCAAACTGCCAGCATGTTGTAGATCTGCGGTGTGCCAAGAACAACTTTCCAGTGGATTTCGTCATGGAGATCCCCGCTGGCTGAGATCAATGAACCACCCAGGATTTCTCCTACTCAAGTGGATAATAGAATGAAACATTTCTCTACACAGGGAAAATACACATTTATCCTGACTATTTCACATCACGGAGGTCTTAATTAGCAATAGACAGAGGCAACTCTTGGCATAAATATCAACAACATTATGAATCAAAGACACGAGTTAGTGTGGGAGTGTGGAAACATTGGGAACCATTGGAAGGGGGTAGTGGACTTGATAAAATCGGTGTTTGGAATCCAAATACAATTGGTACCCAAAATCTGCATACTTGGTCTGTTGGAGGAGGGGCTGGATTCCCGTATATAGCCTTAGCTACCTCTCGAGTAATATTTCAAGCTAGAAAACTTTTAGCACTACACTGGATAGTAAAATCCCCCCCAACGATAGAAGAATTGAAATCCAAACTAAATAAAGGTCTTCTGTATGGAAAGGGGAACACAACAGAAACGCCCTCAAAACATTTATAAAGCTAAGCGAACAATGGTTAACCCTAGAACGCATGACCATAAAAATCTACTTTTTCACATACCTGGGGCCTTTTAGGCCAGTGTTCAAATAACATGGAATAACTCAAACAAAAATGACAAACAACTATATACCTGAGGAATACCTAGAGTTTCAATATTCTAACTAAAGTAATCTTGCAGAAAATAGAAAACAATTAACAGGGCGGGCCTGCGAGGTTCTAGGGTTAACTACTCCGGGGATTGCATCAGAAAGCCTTCTCAGAAACACTATGATAGACCGTCTGTACATCTCCTTGTCATGAACCTGTAAAATCTCTTAACTCATCTCAAGTCCCTAACTTACATACCCAGAGTGTTAGATCTTGGAAAACAAAAGGGTCATAAATAATTACATGGAAATGCTGTAATTCTCTGTATTTTAATGCAAGCAGTCAGATGGTATTTATTTATATTTGTATTCATATATGTAAACTGTAGTAAGCGAATGATAATACCTACGATGAACGCTAATATGAACCAGTTTGTATTTGGTTGACGTATATGTTTTTTTTATTTGTGTGTTTGTTTTATTTAGTTGTGATTGTTTCTAAAAACAAATTAAAATATGAATGTATCTTGATATTTTTCACAATAAAAAATGATCCGATTGAAAAAAAAAAAAAAAAAAGACACGCGGTAGTATTGTAAAAAGCACAACGCAAATCAGGAAAAGTCACTAAAAGGAAAGAAACCCACCACAAATTTACCTATATCCGTAGTGCTATTCTGCAGGTAAATAGCAAAAAATCCAGTACGCTCCCGCGTATGATTGACGCGCTATGAGCAGTCAGCGCTCTCTACACAGTGAGTATCCTGTACTCGCCCTCAACTACCGCTCTCCCACCTCTTTGGCCGACATCCTGCTCAGACACAGCAAAGCAGGATTTTATTAGGACTTATCTGACATTAAAACAACATGACAGGTGCCGGATAATCGATTCTGAATTATTGAATGTTACTTTTCTGTACTGGATTCCTAGGAGGATCATAACAGGTTATTCCTGCACAGGTGTTTGCTTTTTGTCATTTGAGATTCTAGGTTTTATTGCAGTTTTGTATCAGAAACAAGTGCTGGATGGTCAGAATTATTTGCTACTGGATGATGCATTAAGGGCCCATTAATACTGTATACATTTATAAGCCCTTATAATTTTGCTTTTCTTTTACCTTTTTTTTTTTTTTTTTTTTTTTTTACATAAAACCAGGAAAAATAAGTAAATTGTAATTACTGTATGATGAAAAGTCCCTTAATGAGCATTCAAGTATCTAATGAACTCTCTGCAACATTTCAAGATCTTTGGTTGTTTCCAGGAACAGGAACCTTCACTAATTTACTGTATTTTTTGGACTATAAGACGCACTTTTTCCTCCAAAATTTTGGAGGAAAGTGGGGGGTGCGTCTTATAGTCCGAATACTATATACATGGCCGTGCGTGGTGGTGAGTGTGGGGGAACGACAGCGGGGGATCAGCGTGGCACAGGAGGCAGCAGCCGCCTGCTGCAGCCTACACTGTGCCCGCTACTAAACAAATTGAATATTCCCTGCTCCCCACTCCCATGGGCGTGGAGGGCAATGAATATTCATTTCTCTTAATAGAGGCACACTGGAGCCGCAGAACAGCTTCTGCTGCCGCTCTGCGGTCTGTGTGCCCGCTATTAAAGCTCATGAATATTCCCTACAACCCACTCCCATGGGTTGTAGTGAATATCCATGGTCTTTAATAGGAGGCACACTGACCGCAGAGCGGCAGCAGGAGCCGCGCTGCGGTACAGTGTGCCGGCTAATGGAGACTGAATGGTCACTGCTCCCCACGCACACAGTCCCGGCGTGGGGAGCCGTGACTATTCCAGCACAGCATCTCACACTGTGTGAGAGAGCATGGCAGGGACGCCATGTGCGGCTCACACAGTGAGAGTGTCGGCAGAAGAGCGGGACAGCGCTGGAGGAGAGAGGAGGCAAGTATGATTGTTTATATTTTTGTTGTGGGCAGCGTAATGGGGGCTTAAGGAGTGCCATGCATACCAGGATGGGGGCTCAGAGGG
This sequence comes from Phyllobates terribilis, assembly GCF_046119375.1. Taxonomy (NCBI): domain Eukaryota; kingdom Metazoa; phylum Chordata; class Amphibia; order Anura; family Dendrobatidae; genus Phyllobates; species Phyllobates terribilis. The sequence goes on along the minus strand of NW_027362762.1, from coordinate 426,859,771 downwards.
TGCCATGCATACCAGGATGGGGGCTTCAAGGGGTGCCATGCATACCTGGATGGGGGGGGGTGGGGGGAAATCAAGGGGTGCCATGCATACCTGGATGGGGTGGGGTGGGGGGAAATCAAGGGGTGCCATGCATACCAGGATGGGAGATCAAGGGGTGCCATGCATACCAGGATGGGGGACCAAGGGGTACCATGCATACCAGGATGGGGATGGGGGCCACGTATACCAGAAAGGAAGGGCCACATATACCAGGATGGAGGATATTAACAGAATTGGGGGATATTACCCCAATACCAGTGTCAGCAGCAGATCCCCTCCCCCGTAACAGGGCATCATGACCACATTTTTTGCTTACATTTTTTTTCCCCTATTTTCTTCCTCTAAAACCTAGGTGCGTCTTATGGTCCGGTGCGTCTTATAGTCCGAAAAATACGGTACTTCCAGATGGTGATGAAGACACGTGTACTTGTGTGATCATCATCAGACCAGGAACCTTCAATTGAAGCAAATAATCAAGTTTCCCATACAAAGACTGAAAGCAGAGATCTTGAATATAATGAACTGAACAACACCTTTTAATTTGCGGAAAATGGAAAAACCTCTTATTAGAGCTCCTTAGATCAAGGAGTGAAATTTGAAGATATACAGTAGCCCTTCTGATGTGTCTATAAAGTCACTAGTGATTTCTTACAGTGTATCACATGGACTCCCTCTTGTCCTTACTAGTTTGTCGTATGCCATTTGGTGAAATATTGCATACTTCACCTCTCCCCCCAAAAAAATTCTCTTTACAGCCTGATACCGGGAGCCAAATTATGTAAATCTGTAGCAGTGTAATCTCTAGAATTGGCTTGCCCTATAAGGCTATGTTCACACAGGGTGTTTTTGGTGCGTTTTTTTCTGCAGCAAAACCTGCTCTCTTGGCAGTAAAGTTTCTGCCTCAAAAAAGCAGATTTTGCTTGTTTTTTGCTGTGTTTTTGTCACTGTCCATGCGGATAATGTTCAGTAAAAAAAAAATAAAAAAAATACCCAATTAAACTTCCTCTGGTTTTGGCACAAAAAACACAGCAAAACCTGATACCTGCATTTTTTAAAGGTATTTTCAACTACAATTACTTTCAATGTGTGAAAAACACTGCAAAAACGCTGAAAGAAGGGACATGCTCCATTCTGCAAAAATGCAACTCTTTGACAAAACAGTCAGGAAAATAAAAATAAGCCGTGTGCATGAGATTTCTGAAATCTCAGACTTTGCTGGTACTATAAAACACTGCAGAAATCTGTATAAAAAACGCACCAAAAACGTAACGTGTGAACATACCCTTAGGCAGTGCTGGTAAACCTATGGCATGCATGCCAGAGGGGGCACGCAGAGCCCTCCCTAAAGGCACGCGCGCCATCATCTCAGCACTAGTGCTCCTGGACCTGGACCGGGCCCAGCGGGTGAGTACTCGGAGCCCACAGACGCCAGCCCCTACTTCAGCTAGATGTGAATTCTCGGACACACATCTAGCTGAAGTGTATTGCAGCACACGAACTTGCCAGGCCGTACGCAGCAATACACGCTGCCAGCATCCGGCGTCACCGTACACGCAACTGGGCACATAGCAGTGACGTCATGCGCCCCCTCATTAGGACGCTGAAGTTAGCTGCCAGCTACAGGAGAGGACGCTGCGCGGGAGAAGAAGGAAGGAGTAGGAATGTTTATTATATTTGTTTTTACTATGCGATGAACAGCAGCGCATATACAAGTATGTGGGAGCATATAATAGGATTGGGGGGGTGGCAAATTCATGGGTGGGGCATGTACCAGGATGAAGGGTATGGTCAAGGATGGGAGGGCAGCACATACAAAGATGGGGGGAGCATATACCAGGATGGAGGGAAGCATATTCTGTATATTTGCAGTTCCATACCTCTGCTCCTGTTTGTGGCTGCTTTCGACCCCCCCCCCGCCTGCTCTCCGTAGGAGTTGTTTTTCTAAACTAAAACCTCAGTATAAATGGCTATGTTGGCACTATGCGATAAATAAGTGGGTTTTGGGTTGCAGTTTGGGAACTCGGGCTCTAAAACGTTCGCCATCACTGCCCTAAGGTATTCCATTCCTATCTTCGTATGATAGCACAAAGTCCCTGAATCTTATCTACATGCAAGCATGGAAGAAGAAGCATACATCTGTGTGAGTGGTGGAGGATATGCTGCTAACTAGATAATCTATTCAAATAGATAATCTTCAACACGTCATAATGTGAACACAACCATATCTTATGCTATGTAAGCATGAGCACATACCTGCCATACTCCAACAAAAGCATTCACAATTAAAATCATAATAATAACTATAGGTTCCACAAATGCAGTTGTAGTTTCTTCTCCTTCTTCAAACCATGCCAGTATCTGAAAGAAAGGACGCAGGAAAAAAGGTATTAATATTGGACAAGTCACATGTACATTGGTAAATCTGTAGAAGGAACAGAAGTCAGACAGCTACACAAACTATACCAATAATATGATATATTAAAGAAGCACTCCCAGCAAAAAATGTTTTCCTCTTCATAGATTGCAGTCATCATATTACATAGCACTGTCTACTTACAATTGCTCATTCTACCCAGTTAATTTTTTTTCTCTTTTCACTGCTCAATGTAGAAACAAGAAGTCTCTTTTCCCTTCATGAGTCATTAGTCCAAAAGTCCCTGGCAGGGGAAAGAGCAGCAGCCGGGTTACCCATTGAAGAGGAGGATGACTTGTGCAGAAAAAAAGTGACTTCTTGTTTCTACATCCAGCAGAGAAAAGAGAATAATTAACTGAGTAGAAAGGCAAAATGAGCAATTTTAAGTACACAGAGCTATATAATGAAATTACTACATTATATTAAGAGGATACAAACTTTGATGGGTATGCTTCGTTAAGTACATGTATTAAACAGTTGTGAAGGAACAGCTTATCTTAATCAGCCAGACGTCTAGATTTGTTAAGCCAAGAGAAAACACAATAGTGTATGTTGACTTGTGAATGTATGTATGCGTTTCTGTGGCTGGTCAAGAAGGACATACTATTATGTGTATAAACCTGAATGGGGACTTCTTTTGGTTTGGAAACAAAAATGTTTGTTAATATGCTAATTGCATATTGTACTAAAGCCAGCTATATGTTGATTTAAAGAGCCCCCTGCTATACCCACTATGTAAATTGATTAAATGCACAAACAATGAGACCTGTGCCCTGTGGAATAATATCATCCCTAATCCTTGACCTGTGGATGTGTACTTGAAAGGACAACTGTAACTATTTAAGGGACATATGCCTCTGTAGCAGAGTGAATTGAAAGAGACTCAAAGATCAGACAGACTCTTCAGGACATGAGCTTTGTAGCATGGCTTTATTCAGAGAAACACAGATTTGGATTCTACACGATTCCGGCCTAAGGGCACACGGCCCTGACTGGAAGGATACTGATCTCCTCCATTTACCATCAGAGAACCCAAGGATACATTTGGGGAGACAAGGTTGAGACTATGAAATCACCTGGCCCCATGGATATGTTGTTTGGGGTTGCCAGGTGGGATTCTCCGGTCACCTGGAACCCATGGAAACATTCAGAGAAGCCAGATTGGGACAAGCCGGTCATCTGGCCCCATGGAAACTCTCGGAGAGGCCAGGGTGGGACCCTCAGGTCTCCTGTCCATCGAGGTAAAAGGCCAAGCTTCCAAAGCTTGCAGCTACCTCCTGTGGGGGCCCGCCAAAAGCGGGGAGGCCACTGGTTCAGGTAGTTGGCCCTGGAAGTCCCAAAGTCGCAGTTATTCTATTCCCGGCGGGCCAGCGGAAGGGCGAGACTGTGTAATTTTGAACCATCTTGGGTATTTGCTGGGACTGTTCTATGTGTTTATTGTCCGTTTGGTGGTTCAATAAAGTATTTACCCTCACCCTGTGTTGTCTGAGTAGGATTACGCCCACAGAAGACCCCGGGTCTACACAGTGCTATATAATGCGATGACTGCAATATATTAAAGAGGATAAAAACTTTGATGGGTATGCTTCCTTAAAGGGGTTTTCCCACGAACAAAAGTTCATTTTAATCAATAGATCTTTGAATAATAAGTTCCACAGTTTAATGTATTTAAATAAAGTGTTCCTGTGCGGAGATAATCTTATAAATGTGCCCTTGCTGTGTACTGTGTAATGGCTGTGTCTGACTGTGTACAGAACATGGTCTGATCATACCACATCTCTTGGGCAGGGGGAAAAAGCAAAAGAGTATACAGACATTACAGCAGAGGATTGCAGCTGTTTCTTTCTTTGAAGTAAAACATTGTTTTTGTGACGTAAAACATTTCCCTGCCTGTTTTTTAAACAATCAGCTGTGATCCAGTGCTGTAATAGTTGTACAGGGTGGGCCATTTATATGAATACACCTAAATTAAATGGGAATGGTTGGTGATATCAACTTCCTGTTTGTGGCACATTAGTATATGGGAGGGGGAAAACTTTTCCAGATGGGTGGTGATCATGGCGGCCATTTTGAAAACGGCAATTTTGGATCCAACTTTATTTTTTTGAATGGGAAGAGGGTCATGTGACACATCAAACTTATTGAGAATTTCATAAGAAAAACAATGTGCTTGGTTTTAACGTAACTTTATTCTTTCATGAGTTTTTTACAAGTTTATGGCCACTTATAAAATGTGTTCAAAGTGCTGCCCATTGTGTTGGATTGTCAATGCAACCCTCTTCTCCCACTCTTTCTCCCGTGCCCAGGAGATGTGGTATGATCAGACACAGCCATTACACAGGGGAACATTTATAAAATCTCAGCACAAACATTTTATTTAAACACATCCAATTGTGGAACTTATTATTATTCCTAGATCTGTTGATTAAAATCAACTTTCGTTTGTGGGAAAACCCCTTTAAGTACATGTATTAACAGTATTCATTCAAATGAAGCTAAACATTGATATGACTGACAAGTATGATTATTACATTTGTGAATGTATATGAGGATTATTCTAGTGTCCTTTGTCCAATTTGATTTTGAAAGTTATATGCCAAAATTGTATTTAGAGTCTCAGCCTAACCTAATGTTAGGAGCATTTCCACCAGTGATAACATAGTCTGACATATACATTAAACATATTCACAGAGTTTAAAAGTGTCCTCTTGGCATGGATTCAAGCAGTATTCAATGGCACAGTTTCAAATGGGAGTCAATTGGCAAGACTGTACAGACTATAACCAGGTTACCAAAGACACCGAGTCGTGAGGGGGCTCAATGTGACCATCTCCAATTTCATGCATCCACCCAGAATACTATACAGCAATATTGGCATACATTTTGCTGTGGGTTTTTTTTTTTTCTCAAAATGAATTTATTTTATACCAAAAAGAGACCGCTGTATGTCACAAAGTTTGAAATCCAATTTGTTAAAAATCTTGATGCTCTACTTGGTTTTTTTGCATTCCATTACTTATAACCATAGATATTTTTTTCCCAACATAGCTGTATGGGGACCTATTTTCTGCAAAACACGTAGCATATTTTTAGATGTCATTTATATAGAAACACACACTTACATTATATTAAGTACGAGTTACATCCAAAAAAAATGCAATAGTTCAATTTTTATTATGAACATATTCAATCAATCACTTGAAATAATGTATTGTGCAGGTTGCTACAAGGATGTCATGTCTATTGTTATGGTTTTTAAAATTATGAATTTTACCTTTCGCCTTTTTTTTATTTTTATCTTCCTATAATCTACTACTGGCATAAACAAATTAATCTGTGTGTACCAGTACATTACGCCTGTGAAGAAGAAAAATATTGAGGTTTCTAAGCAGATAAAATCCTAAAACAGCTAGCAGGGCAATCTATACATCTCATGTTTGTGTTTCTTTTGCTCACAGAGCAGGTTCTCAGTTTTATACCTGGAAAAGACCAGGTACAGGAAGAGGTTAAATATGTAGTGGCATGCCAAAGCACTGTCAAAATAGAGTAAGTGAATGTTCTCCAACATCTTGTGTAGAAGAATTTACACAGGACAGGAAATGCAAAAAGGTGCATGATCTCCTTATCCAGATGAACCGGCATTTGCCCACTCAGCATAATCAGTAATCTGATTATGCCAAGTGTGTACGGTAAATGCCACTCCAATGCCCTGTTGATCACTGGGAGTCCCAGCAGCAGAGCATTCTGTGATTATCTTATCTAACAAAAAAGTTGTCCAAAGCGGACAACTCCTTTAAAAATAAATAAATTCTTCTACCATTATGCACATTTGGAATATTAGCTGAACAAAATAAGTTCTGTTTTATCAATACTGAAATGAAACCTACATTGCATTCATTAGTAATCCCCTGTTGGAAATATTTAAGGTATTTTTACTTGAAAATGATTAGATTATATATCCATTTCTTTTAAAGTGATAGGAGTCTCAAGTTTTACTTAAAAGGGAACCTGTCACCAGAAAAAACGCTATTAACCTGTAGATATGGAGTTAATCTGCAGGTTAATAGCATTATTAACTTGCCTGCCACCCACACTTAGCTGAACACTGCGGGGAGAAAATTAACTTTATTACCCGGAAGAGTTCGGGTTTCAGTTACTGGGGTGGTGCCGCCACGGGTTCAGTCACCAGAGGCTGTAACCACACCTCTGCCCTGACTGACACTGGCTCTGCATTGGGGCTGCCGCCCCCATAACTGAAACCAGAACGCTGGCGGGGGGGGGGGGAATAAAGTTATTTTCTCTCCAGTGTTCGGATACGTGTGGGCGCCGGGCAGGCTAATAACGCTTTAACCTGCAGATTAATAGCGTTTTTTTTTTTTCCTGGAGATAGGTTCCCTTTAATACTATAAACATCTGAGAAACTTACATATCACTTTAAAAAATATAAAATTAAGAGTATAAAGGATTTCCCACTTTATAAACTGTCTCACGCCCTTCATGCTCCGTATTATTGAGGCTCCTAAAAGGTCAGCCCCATGTTAATCATAAAGCCATGATATATTTCAGCGAGAGACATTTTACAAGAAGGGAATATCCCTTTAAAACGATTTCCCCTTAACAAATTAAAGAGGAAAATAATTTTACTAGCAAAATAGAAGTTACAATTGCAGCCACGTCCAAAGACATCTGGTTTTTTTTTATTAATTATTATCATCGGTTACATTTGAGTGGGTGGGTTCCTGGGCCATCCAAAAATCCACCAAATTACTTAATTCTGTATTTCAGCAAGTGGATGCAAAATCATAGATTCTATAAGTAGTTGTAAAACATACTGAATTTTATAGGAAGATAGGTGGGCAAGAACGTCTCAAATATTTAAATGACTCACATCATCCAAAGAAACCAATTTCTTTTCTACTTCTAAAGCCTGCACAGTCCTAGAGATCATGGCTCGTGCTGACAATAAGCAGTACTTTGGGAACAGAGAACAGAAGCTTGGTCTAGACTGCGTAGGATGTTTGGGAATCTGCATTTAATTTACAAAAACTCAAATGATTTCAGAGGGCAGAGCCAAACAATCCACATAATAGATCAAAGGTCTGCAGATACTGTAGTAACAGGAACAAATCAAACCGATAAATCAGGATTTCCAGGCTGTGACAAATGGAGAGATTAGGGCCAGACATGCAACAGTAATGGACTGTTATTTTATGCACATACAATAATAATGTCCAGGCTCGGATTGGCCACGGAGGGACAGGGGAATCCACCAGAGAGGATGAGTACATGAATGAAGCTGGTGCCAATGCCATTTTCAGCTGGATGTGCTTCCTTGGATGTCTGGCCAGTGCAATGATGTGACTTGCTTGTGCCAGACGACAGAGGAAGAAGGAGCTGTTTGTCGTGGGACTGGAGACATGTGACTTGAATAGGGTTTTTAATGGCCAAGTAAAGAGCACCACAAAAGGGGACCATTATAATGAATGGTATCCACAGAAGGAGACAATTATAATCAATGGGGGCCCATAGAGGGGGACAGTATACTGAATGGGGGCCACAGAGGATAGTATACTGAATGAAGACACCGTGGAGGACATTATACCGAATGGGGGGTCACAATAGGGACATTATACTGTGGCTCAGTGGTTAGCACTGTTGCTTAGGGTACTCCAGTTTACGCCCACACTCCAAAAAGGCACAGCGACAGGGAATTTAGATTGCGACCCCAGTGCGGACATTGATAATGTCTGTAAAGTGCTGTGGAATATAATGATAATACATAAGTGAGTTAAATAAATCATATATGGATGCCACAGAAGAGGACATTATATCAAATGGGGTCTAGGGAGGAGGACATTTCACTGTATGGGATCTGCAATGGGACATGATTATTTTATGAGGCCACAAAGGGGGATTTTATTAATATACAATGCCATAAAGGGGAACTTTAACAATGTCCCCCATAGTGGCCACCTACAGCAACAATGCTCACGTTGTGGCCTCATACATTATCATCAATTTTTGGGAGAAACAATTTAGGCCGTTCCAACTGTATGGAGGAATAAAAGGTGGATTCTATTACTGTTTGGGGACAGGAAAAGGTGTATTTATTATTCTATGGGTGTCATTAGCAAGAGGACATAACTGCTGTATTTGAGCACAAAGACACATGTTACTATTGTACTGGGGCACAAATAAGACTTGTACTATTGTATGCATTACTACTGTATGGAAGTCAGATATTTCTACTATGAGGGGGTCCCAAAGGCGACACCACTACTGTAATACATTTTATTTTTGCAGATACTGTTCCTGCAGGGGGAACAAAATCACATTCTTACTGTGCAAAGCACAAAGGTTGCACTAGAGAGTTTTTCTACTTCATCTGGTGCAGTAGAAGTGGCAGAAAGAATGATGAGCTTGCTATATAAAACGATCAGCCATAGATGTGTGTATTACATTTTGCAGAGGAGAGACCTGGTTGGAAGAAGTCATCGTAGTATGTGCCGGATAAAGGAAAGACGAAAATGAATTACTTCAACTGGAGAGGTCACTGGACTGTACACTTACATTATAGACTTTCTACAGAGATCCTGTGTATAACTATCACTAGTGATAATATTAGTAATGTGGTTTTGTTAATGATCAGTATGGTATTATTCATCACTATGTGGTGGTAATATGTGGACTGGTCAGTCGGGTGGTATTTATCCCTTGTATGTGGTGTTATTATAACGGTCTTGATATAGTGGGTTTTGTTCAGTAGATCAGTATAGTGGATCGTGTTCTGAATGGAGATAACTTGCTTTCTCTGCTGTCAATAAGAAGACTATTCTTTATTTACATTTGAGATTAAATACTTGAAAGTTTACCCCTCCCTGTCCAGTGACATATTTCACAGTGGCAGAAATGCACATAAAGGGGTTTTCAGGTGAAAACAAGTGATCACCTATTCATCGGATAGGTGATAGCTTTTCCATCGGTGGGGATCTGACTGCTGGGACTTGCATCAGCAGAATGGGGAGCTTTTTATCCCCATTAGAGCAAGTGGCATGTTAGTCTTCAATTCCATTCATTCCCTATGTAGCTGGCAAGCACTGCGCTTGGGCTTTTTCCTTTTACCAGCCACATTAGAAAATGATTGTTGAGCATCCGACCTGCCGTGCAAATAGCGCTCCGTCCTTCAAGAGTCTCGCCGTGTGGCTAAGCAGTACTGTACAGTCACATATGGGGTATTTCCACGTTCAGCAGAAATTGTGTGACAAATTTTTGGTGCCATTTTTACCCATTTTCCTGTGTGAAAATGTAAAATTTTGGGGACAAAAATTTTTTGGGGTGGTAAAACGTAATCATTGCTTCTTCACTGCCCAATGGTATAAAATTCTGTGACCCACCCGTTGTGTTAATATGAACACTGCACACCTAGATAAATTCATTGAGAGGTATAGTTTGTAAAATGGGTTCACTTATGGGGAAGGGGGGTTCTGCTGTTCTGGCACCTCAGGGGCTCTTCCAGTGCGACATGGCACGCGCAAACAATAACAGTAAAATCTGCACTAAATTATGGCGCTCCTTCCCTTCTGAGATTTGGACTGTGCTTCAAAAGTAGTTCCCAATTACATGTAGGGTATTGGCAGACTCAAGAGAAATTGCACAAACAACTGAGAGGTCCATTTCTCCTATTAGCCCTTATAAAAATAAAGTTTTGAGACTAAAACATTTTAGTTGTAAAAATTTAATTATTCTTTCTTCACCGCCCAACAATATAAATTTCTGTAAGGCACATGTGGTGTTAACATGCTCACTGCATCCCTAGATGAATTCATTGAGAGCTGTAGTTTGTAATATGACATCACTTATGGGGGTTTCTGCTGTTCTGGCAACTCAGGGGCTCTGCCAATGTGACATGGCACCCTCAAAATTCCAGGCACATCTGAAATCTAATATGGCGCTTTTTCCCTTCTGAGCTTTGCACTGTGCCTCAAAAGTAGTTTTCGACCACATATGGGGTATCTGTGTACTCAGGAGAAATTGTAAAACACATTGTACGGTCCATTTTGATCCTTTTACCCTTGTGAAAATGAAAAATTTTGGGCTAAACCAACATTTTTTGTGATAAAATTTTTTTAAATTTGCACTGTTCAACGTTATAAGCTACTGTGAAGCACCTGGGGGTTCAAGGTGCTCATCACACATTTAGATACATTCCTTAAGTGATCTAGTTTCCAAAATTGGGTCACTTGTGGGAAGTTTCCACTGTCTAGGCACATCAGGGGCAAATTTTGAGTTTGAAAAATCAAAATGAGTATTTTGGAGTTTTGGTGTCAGTACTTTTAGTAGAGGGGGAATTTGTGGGGTCATCATTATGTGTGTGACTGTGGGTGAATCATATGTGTGGGGGCATCTGTTGATCAAGATAGATCTATACTTACTGAATATACTTCAGGGCGAATAACAGAAGCAGTATGATTTACTGTTCTTTTCTTTCTTTTTATCTTTTTTTTTTATATAAATAGCACTACATTATATTGTTTTGACTAGTAAGAATACAAATTTCAGTAAGCCCTATTGTGACAAGTATTAGCAGAAGCAGCTAGTCAGCATACTTAAAAAGGTTATGCGGGACTTAGATCTTGGCCCCATACACAAAAATAACAGGCAGATAGTTGCTAATTACTTGTCTGTTCTGCCCGATGCAGATCTCTGCCGGCTCAGGGCGGTCATGGACGATTTTGCGGCTCCTACTGACATCACGTTGACAGAACAAGGTCTTCTCTTCTGCTTTGCTCTGCAGGCAGGGCGTCTCTGTGGAGGTCATGCTGATTGACAGCTGGCTCCCCACTACCTAACTGCGGGGAGCAGGCTGTCAATCAGCCTGACATATACAGTAAAGCGCCCTTGACAGAGCAGACCATAAGAGAAATTGCTGCTCTGTTATCTAGAGGTGAAATGAAGTAGGGGGGAAGTACAGGCCGAGCTGGCAGAAACTAACCCATGCAGAACAGGCACATAGTTAGCAACTACCTGCCTCTTAATTATTAGCAACATATAAAAAAACAGAAGTCTTAGATGATATTGAACCAAGTTGAGTTATGACAATTAATATACAATAATTTTACAAATATATTCATCCACAAACAAGATACAGTAGCTCTAATATATAATATTTTAATCAGCAATATTGTAGAACACTTGTAATAAAAAGTCTATAAAGTGTCACAATAATGGCTTATAAAAAGCAGTAAATTATATTGTTTGATTAGCTACTGCTCATAGAGATACTATAGGGCTTATTGTAACAATGTAACATGTATCCATAGTAGTAGCTAGCCAACATACCTAATTTTGCTCAATTTTAACCCTTTAATGACATGACATACTGAGTATGTCACATGCTAGCTCCCCGACTTTGATGTGGGTTCACAAACAGAGCCCACATCTTTGGCGGCAGATGATTACTGTAATAATCAACCATCAACTGCCTCAACAGCCATGGGTGGAGTGGAGCCCGCAACTGTCAATCTGTGACAGTGGCATTTACAGCACGCTGTCAATGGGAGCGCGCCATTCAATGCACCCATCAGCACTCCAGTTGGCCAGAGGTCTGCTAAACACTTCTGTGCCCATCATGATGGTACTCCTGTGAAAGTGAGCCCGTGGTTGGTGTTCATAGGAGACTGATTTTTGTTATGTGTGTTGTTGTGTATAATATAAGTGAACGGATGATCACACGTTCACGTCCCCTTAGGAGACTAAAATACAGTGAAAAGTAAAAAAAAAAAAGAAAAAAAAAGTTTAAAGATATGAAGAAAAAAAAAAAAAAATACATTTGATATTGTTGCACATGTAAAAGTCAGATCTATCAATGTATAAAATAAATGAATCCGATCGGTAAACGGCATAGCAAAATCAAAACACCTAAATTCCATTTTTTATTTATTTTATTTTTTTTGGCCACTGCAAACAGCACAAAAAAAAATATATAAATCAGAAGTGATCAAAACATTGTATCTTCTCCAAAACGATGTCAATGAAAACATCGGCTTGGGGAGTAAAAACAAGCCCTTTCACAGCTCCATATCCCGAAAATTGAAAAAGTTACCGCTGTAGGAAAAGATCATCACAATCAAAAAATTTTTTTTATTTTTAAACACTTCTGAAATTTTTTTTTTGGACTAATTAACTAAAACAAAAAAACAGTAAAATGACGTACGACATCTCGTAAAAAAAAATTCTCACTTGGAGAATCATATTGCCAGGTCATTTTTACTGTAAAATGAATGCTGCAATTTAAAAAAAAAAAAAAAAAAAACACAAAGAACAATTTGCTATTTTGCCACACTTGGATTTTTTCCCCCCGCTTTCCAATCTATAATATAACCAGGGATGCGTGTTTCTGTCCGAAGCCTCAATAGACTGCACATGCGTGACGTGCAGTCTGGCTCCAGAGAGAAGCACACATCCAGCCGTTACAGGTAAGAGGAGTGTATGGCGCCGGAGATCGCGGTATGCGTAGACACTGAACACATACCGCGATCTCCGGTGCCATACTTGCATACTTACCTGACCGGGAGGAGCGTTGCCACGGCGCCTCTCTTCGCTAGAGACCGGGGGCGGAGTGAAGGCGTCGGACCAGCGCGTGCGCATAGCGCTATCCGGCGCCATTTTACTGAAGACACATTTACAGTGTGTCTTCAGCAAAATGGCGCCGGACAGCGCGGTGCTCCGGCGCCGCACTCCTCCCCCGGCCTCCGGCAGAAGAGGACACAGCAGCGCGGGAGCACAGAGAAGAAAGGTGAGTATAACGGTTTATTTTTTTCGTATGTGTGTACAGTGTGAAAGGGGTGAGGGGACCATGCATATATCAGGATTGGGGGGTGAGGGGTACCACGCATACCAGGATTGGGGGGTGAGGGGTGCCACGCATACCAGGATTGGGGGGTGAGGGGTGCCACGCATACCAGGATTGGGGATGAGGGGTGCCACGCATACCAGGATTGGGGATGAGGGGTGCCACGCATACCAGGATTGGGGATGAGGGGTGCCACGCATACCAGGATTGGGGATGAGGGATGGGGTGCCATGCATACAAGGATGAGGGATACCATACACACCAGGATAGGGATAGGGTACCATGCATACCAGGATGAGGGATACCATACACACCAGGATTGGGGGTGAGGGGTGCCACGCATACCGGGATTGGGGGTGAGGGGTGCCACGCATACCAGGATTGGATGGTGGGGACAGGATGCGGGCAGCACAAATACAAGGAGGGGGGCAGCACATACCAGCATGGGAGACCATATACCAGTAAAAATGCTCACCACCCGGGCGTAGAACGGGTTCAATAGCTAGTACATCATATGAGAAAATGGACATGTCATTCAAAAGTACAACTCGTCCCGCAAAAAACAAGCCCTCACACGGCTAGGTCGATGGAAAAATTAAAAATAAAAAAATAAATAAATAAAAAGTTATAGCTCTTGGAATAAGGAGAGGAAACAACGAAAAGAAAAAAAAAAAAAAACACCTCGTTCTTAGAGTTAAGAGATAAAATAAATATAAAATAGCAATTATATTAAAATTGAGCAGAATTAATTTCAGTTTATTGGTTCTGCTCTCCAAAACAGTTAGTTTCTCACGCAGCCCCTTGGAAAAATTAATTACCCACCCCTGGCATAGGTGAACAGTTAAAAATAAAAACTTGGTAGTACCCTATAAACTCCTTATAGTTTTATATTACACATAAATATGTAAAAGTAGTCATTGTCTATGTACATGTATAATGTGGTTTGATCGTCACCATAGAAACATAAAGCATGTTGTAAGGATTACCTTTTGTGGCTCTAGATCCTACTGCACCTGCCAAAAGGAAAATGCTTATTTTCCTACTCCCATATTGACCTTTGGGGTGGATTCAATATCTACACCTATAAATGCACACAAGAGAATGTCTAGGCTAGGCAGATGGTAAATGTTGAAGCAGACATGTGGCGCTCAGTATTGAAGTCACCGCTAGACCTTATCAGATTGCTCCTCTATACACAGTGTATTGGAGGAGTTCATGTCAATTGTGCAGTATAGATCCTGTGTAATATAACTGTACAATATGTCTTCAATCACACTGCGCAGGAGTTTTATATTTACACTGATGAACATGGAATACATAAAAGATAGCAACATCTTCCAGTACCCAAGAATTGCAGAGTAGAATATGCACCATTATAAAAAATTAAATGCTCGGCTTCCCATTTTTTTCCTCTAATCTTTTCTATTTTATCCAAAGAGGAAAAGTCGTGTTTATGTAAAAGAATACCCCTATTAAAAGGATTGTCCCCAGCATTAAGTTATCACCTCCACACACTTAGCGATCCCAAGAAAGGGGGCTCTTGAACCCTGGAATATGGCTCTACATAGCCCCATCTTAAATGGTGTGGAGGTTTGCATGCTCGTACACTGCTCCATTCATTCTACGTGATGAGTAAGCCTAGTACCACAGCAGCATTTATTTTTATTTTACCAATAGAATGGTGCTTCATCTAATCTAAGGTCCCTGACCTTAGTCTTATACATGCCTGCCGCAGTCTTCATTTTCTATCGCTACCACTCCAGTCAGTCTCCAGCAGTGTGTGACCAGCCCCATCACTCCAGTATTTGATGGAGGGAGCCGGAGGTCACTTTTCAATGCAAGTCTATGAAAGCCTCATTCTGGCGCCAATAGATTTGCATTGAGAGCTTGTTAATATGAATTACGGATATTCATTTTATTATTAGTTCTGTGTTCTGTACCATACACTGCATAAGATTGCATTAGCCATCGTGCTAGGGTTTCTAGATGACATGCGCTATTTGTGTATTTTTAGTTCAGTGCCATATGCAGAAGAACAGGTGCTATATGATTGGCCTATATAATCCCATGTTAGGGACAGGGGGCGTGTTTCTAGCCATTTCACAGGACACTGGACGAGAATCTGTGTGTGAAGAAAACAGCTGCCGATGTAGGCCCAAGGAGACACGTCCTTTACCCGGACACATGGTGTCATCCTGACACACGTGCTGGACACAGACAGACGCAATCTACCATTCAGGATTCCAGGAAAAGATGGGCGAATCTTAACTATTAAGCTAATTATGGACAAATGGACAATCACTCTAACTATATATCTATTTTATGTAACTTCTGCAATCATTCTTTTTAATGGACAATCCAAGAATAAACCGATACATTTTTTTATAAGAATATCGTGATATTGATACTTTGATCGATCACATCTGATAAGAAGTCCTCGATTAAAAAAATACTTATTTCCGTATATTTTTTCTCAGAGCTTGTGACCGTTACTTTTGACTTCAGGCCAGTCAGAAGTTGCGGTCACTAGATGACACCGCGAGGCCACTAAAGAAGGTGAAGATTGTGGCAGGTAAGTATAAAAGTAGGGTCAAGGACCTTTGATTAGTAGCACCCCTCCAGCACTTGCATTATTGAACCCTAATTTCACACTGTGACCCGATTCATCAAGGCCAACTTTGTTCCTGCGAGTCTTGAGGAGGAGTGCTAGTGTCAAGGGCTCCCGTTTCATTAAGAGGCGTACGCTTCTCAATGATTCAAGCCCATCGGACAATTGATGTGAACCTCTGTGGGCGCCTCACCACAAATCCTACACCAGTCCCTGCTGGAGTAGGATGTATGGCATAGCAATTCATGAATTTGACGAGAGGCGGTCACAATGCCCCCGCCCTAACCAAGACCCGCCAACTTTGTCTGAGCTGGGTGAAAATGGCACAATAACACCACAAGTCCCAAAATGTTAGCGACTTTTCAAAGCCTTTTATGCCTGAAGTCTGGTGTTAAAGCTTTGATTAATTGGGCCCGCCCAGTATCGCTGTGCTGCTCCAGCCTTAGAGTAGTTGCTTAATTGCTTTTGTTCGGCCTTGATTTTGTGCATTTACAGCATACAGCAGCCCAGGGTATGTTTGAAGCATAAAAGCATTTTAGTCACATGAGTGATCACAGGCAATTTCAGTTCTTTAAATATAGTAGTCTTCTTTGTACATGTTTTACTGTGGAAACACCTGCTGACAAAAAAACAAGATTTTGATAAATCTAGGCAGATGTTACTATATTCTATATCAGTCCAGGTGCATGTACATATGGCATGGAGTACATGGAGTGTTCTAATTTGTTAATAACCTTCACATTACTTTAAAATATATTTCTGTTGCCATCTAGTAAAGTTTCTCCAAGTGATTGGTGTATTATTGGGGTTCTAATTGTATATCGTACTGACCGGTCATGAATAGGAATGTATGAGACTATACCTGCAAAATCTACAGTGAAGTAGTAATTCAGGGATCTATGTACTGCTGCTGTAATACACTATTGATCCCGAGGGAAATTACAGTATCGTATATGGCAGTTATTGCATTTGTGCCCTGGCGGACAGTCGTTCCACAGTAGCACAGGGTTAAAGGAGTGGTGCTTGGGAAACCTGCAAGAGTCAAGGGCTGGTTTATCTTTGCGTCCAGTTCATTGTCCCCCCCCCCCCCGGTCCCTCAGCTGTGTAGAGAGTTGCCCCACAGCCCCTTTCAACTGAAGAAAGCAGACTGCAGTTCCTTGCTCAGCTGGGACAGCGCTGTGGGTCATATTTTCTCCTGATTGGTGGGGGCTCCAGAGATCGAGCCTCCACTGATCGTAGTAATCTTTTGACATATCATAGTTTTATTTTACAAAATGCGATTAACCCCTTTAAAAAGGGGCTGTCAGAGACTTTTATATTGATGACACTATTCCATTGATGGAGCTGTGCTGTGGAGCTCCACAACTGATCACAACCTTCGCAGCCGCTGCCGGGAACAGCTGATCAACGGGGGTGCCAGGCATTGCAACCCCAAAAATCAGATATTGATGATCACATGCTGGGTTTCATAGAAGCTCCGAAATGACAGGAACAGAGGTTTTCATGCTGTCATGCTGTTAAAGTTGTTATCAAAGTTTGACAGCAGCATTTACCAGGTTAAAGATCGTGGGCAGAGATCCGGCTGTGTGCTAGAGCCATTATCTCCCAGGTTTGGGGTGGGCGCACATTGTGACCCCACTCCATACACCTGCTAACAACTTGTACCAGACATATACGGCGGATGTCAGTAAGGGGTTAAATATACCTCTAGCTTGAGCTGATATTCGGATACATGGCACTCCAGGATACCATCAGTTAATGATTAATAAGCAAATTATGGGTAAAAATAAAAATTGTTCATCAACCACACGTGTTCCCCCAACATGTTTCACAGACTTATTGGCATCCTCAGGAGATGGGACATATTGTGAATTCACTTTTTAGAAATATTTTGTTATAGAATTTCTATGTTGTTGTTTTGGCTTATTTTGTTACATATCCACAGCACTAAGTAAAAGTTATGAAATATGTCTTTGCTACCCAGAAACTGCCAACAAACCCTTGTCACTCATGAGGTGTCACTACTGTTTAGGACTTTCAATGTATAGGGCTGTGAGTATGCATTGTGGATTAGCAGTGACAGATAGAAATATGTAATATATTGCTGCTACTAAGAGAAATATTTTCTAAGTGTAATGTTTCCAACAATAATTAAGTGTGCATTAAAATGGAGGAAAATTCCAGTATTCACTTTTTTTTTTTTTTTTTTTTTTATTTATTTTTTATTTTACTCACTTATATAGCGCCATTAATTCCACAGCGCTTTACAGACATTATCGGCGCTGTCCCCATTGGGGCTCACAATCTAAATTCCCTATCAGTACGTCTTTGAAGTTTGGGAGGAAACCGGAGAACCCAAAGGAAACCGGAGAACCCGAAGGAAACCGGAGAACCCGAAGGAAACCGGAGAACCCGAAGGAAACCCATACAAACACGAGGAGAACATACAAACTCCTTGCAGATGTTGTCCTTGATGGGATTTGAACCCAGGACCCCAGTGCTGCAAGGCTGCAGTGCTAACCACTGAGCCACCGTGCTGCTCACTACATTCAAAGAAACCATTGGGAAGAGGGGCTGGGCACTGTGCAATGATAGTTACATAGCCATGTGTCCATCCCCCAAAATAACCTGTTTCAAAACAAAATATCAGTCATTGCAAATTATCACTTTCAATTCCACTTTTCATTAGAAAATGTCCTTTTTTTTATTTTTATTTATTTATTTTTTTAAAGCTGACAATGTATACGCCATTAATAAAGTTAACCATTTACATTTATTATCCAAATATTTAGTACAGTTGTCAGAATAAAACCCTGCATGAAAAATCAAGAAGTCTTACGCAAATCGACGCTGATATCACCAGAGATTTGCACAAAAAAGATACCTTTAAGCTCCAGTGATTCGACATTTAAAATAATGGCTCACCCCAGCAAATCCCCATTCTTACTGGTCTGACCAATATGAATCACAATTCCACCTCTTTTCATCTACTTCAATAGGAGGATAGAGGAATAAAATGTTCTCTGACTAACACTATTAGTGTTTGTGAAAAAAAATAAGTTATGTTTGTATCTAATGTTAATGACATTTTGGATTTTTCCATATGGTCTGAGTAAAGGAAAACAGAAAGAACAATGTAAAGCCTTGACTATATAAAAAAAACACATCAATAGCAAACTGTACATGTCTTTATTTTTGGAGCCATAACCTTGCTCATCCCCTTGGAGTATACATCAATCTGCATAACTCTGACTCACACGCTGTTAACAGCAGGAAAAAAAAAATCTCACTCCCACACAAAGTTCTAGAAAACTTACACAGTAGGAATGATCTTTTTAAAGTAAAATTTAAGATTTTTTTTACTAATTGCTATTCTGTCACCTACATACTGTCCTTTGGGAGCCTCTTTACAGCTATAGTACAGACTTGAGCTAGAAAATATTTGCCTGCATATCTAGGATTTTACTTTGATCACATTATAAATTGCTACATTGGTGACTGTACAAGACTAATCATAATTGACAAGAATGGTTTTGTATCTCAAATTAATAGCCGTGCTGTAGATCGGGACCTTTTTGTGCGATTTGACAAACTATTTAAAATAGCAAACACTTTTTATTTAGCTGTTTAAATGTATTCTATAATATTGCTTATAACCAACACAATAACAAACAATATTACCATAAAAACAATAGAGAATTGAATTTTTTTGTATTTTAACTTACAAAAGATACAAATGCAGCTAGGAGAAGGATGCGAACTAAAAGATCTTCAAACTGCTCCACCACCAGTTCCCAAAGCGATTTTCCTGGAAAGCAAAACATAATTGATCCGTTAAAGCCACAAAAGAAACTCTGTATCATGATGAAGAATACAAACTTAAATCGAAAAAATATTAATCGTAACACATTCTCACTTTGTCTGGTTACTCAAACAAAACTAAATTCTGCTTTCCAGCTGTAAAAGTGCACACAAATTTCACTTTGTAAATGATGAACAAGAAAACTGGATTAAAATGTATTGTTCCTTCATAAAAATCAGCTATAAACCCAGACTAAAGTTGATACAATACATAAAAGTTGCACTTCAACAAGGCCATTTCTACATTCTCCTGGGACTCAAGTTTTCACTAGAGGGGACTGACAATGACTTATCTTCACTGTATTTTAAACGGGGAAAGTGACAGTGAGAGAAAAAGTAAGGGGCCTAACTAGCATTCAGCCGACAGCCATGTCATGGATACTTAACTCTCTACATTTACCACTAAGTTGATACAACTGCAGAGTAAGGCATACATATTCATAACTGTTACACTATATAGGGTTAAATCCTGCTGACCGGTTCACTTTAAATACATAAACTAAAGGCATGGCTATAGTGGCGCTGTAATGCCAATTTAATATGATACATTATGTGAAGGGATCTTTACTTTCAGTTTGGAGATAATGATATGCTCGTGCTTCGGGGTGGGACTGTGGGTGGCGCTCTATCTGGTGCTCTGCTTACATATTTATCAGTATGCTCTTATGACGGGTCACTGATCGTTCACTGACCGGCCTCCTATTTTACCTAGCCCCGCACTACTAGATGCATTACGTAAAATAGGAGGCCGGTCAGTGAAGGCACAGTGAGCTGTCACAAGAGCATACAGATGAATATAGATAGATAGATAGATAACACAAGAACAACAGGGTGGATTTCATCAACTAGGGTATCACATTAATCAGTGTAATGGTGCCCTCCTGACAATGTATGTAGTTTACTGAGCACAATCCTGCCGACAGGTGCACTTTAAATACAAATTTGGTTTTGGCTTAAAAATCTGCATTGAAAAACTTGATAAAAACCAGCACTTACCTTCTTCAGCTGGTAACTCTGTTAATCACCCAGTCCAACAAGAAAATCAAGAAGGATCAGATTCATGGAAGGAAAGAAAAAAAAATTGTGAGTTGGAGCGTAAATGATCTAAACAAATTTATTAAATAACCACTTGACCTTTAAAAAAAAAAAAAAATGTATAACACCTATGCCTCTTAAACAGTCATTGTCACCTAGCTATCCAGCATCCTGAATTTTAACTGAGTTTGGGGGGTAAATGTTCATTCATGCCATTATGAATTTATAATGCAGTTAGACTGGCAAATAGTTTAAGCTGGAAACTAAATCCAAAGCTCTGTATACTATCACTAGATATATGGGTCCACAAATTGTTTCCCTTTGTCAATCATGAAGAAACATTTACTCCTTTCCATAAATACAGCAAATAAAAGAAGCATTAATCATTAAAAAGGGTTGTCGCCCACTAGTCTTCTACCTTCTTTTCTGGCTTGGATTGAATGTCACTGATGCAGCCAATAGCTGCTGACAAGCTGCAGTGGTCCAACAATGTTCACAGTCGAGAAGCAAAGAGACGAGCTAGAATCACGGGCATCCGTCAGGATCTGTTAATTTTAACATTTTTAATCATTATGGGCCAATTTTTAAAGGAAAACATAGCAACCAACTGCTTTAAACCCTATCTCCCCCAGGCAATTTTTCTGTTTTGTTTTTTTTGTTCGTTTGTTTTTCTTCCAGGAGCCACAACTTATATTTTCCTGTCCACATACCCTCATATGGCTATGTGCACATAATCCGGATTTGAGGCAGAAATTTCGTGAGCAGGAAAAACGCAGCGCATTTTTTGTACAACAATGAATGCTTTTTGGAGCTAAATAAAGTTATGTGGTGGGACATTGCTTAAACCCTTGGATTACTGTCAGAACTGGGGTGAGTATATTGGTTAATTTAAATGATTAAAGAATGGGTCTGTTGTATTTCAAATAAAGTGTTTGCTCTGTGTCTGTTTTATTTAACGCTTTACTTTAATTAGGTTTGGTCATGAAAAGGACTGATTGACAACTTGTCATCACCAAACAAAAGAGCTAGGTGTCAGCGAGTCCCATTCACCCAATCTTCATTAGCATTTCTATTCACGTAATTTATGTGGCAGCTGTGAGCTGCTATTCTTAATCTGGGAAGGTGCCATTTGCAAACATGGTTTTGTTAGCCACTACGTCCCCACGAACAGCAACAAGCAGCGTTTTGGACATAGCGCATTTTTGTTGCGTACAAAACGCTGTGTTCTAATGCCGCACTTTTCTTGTCGGTACATGTGAATCCACCGCATATAATGACACTTCAAAATCGGTCAAAATCTGTAGCGGAGACTAGCGTGTCCGTCACAGAAATTGACATGCTGCAGGTGAGTTTGGGTATGTGGCCATGGTCAGGAGCCGCTGCAGGTTTGACGCTGCGTGTTTATACAGCGTCAAACCCGCAGCGTCCAGATGTTACAGCATAGTGGATGGGATCTCTAGAAATCCAATGTCCACTATGCGTGCATTAGAGGCTGCGAATCACCCATAGACACTGACATGCGCCATGCCTTTCAGGACCGCAGCATGTCAAATTCTCTTGCGGAGTCGCTAGTCTCCGCAACAGAAATTTGACCACTAAAAAGTATTGAATGCGGTAAATTTGCATGGTTCAGTGAACACATGTGGATTTACCGGCGTTCAATAGAATTGACGCATATTTTTTGCTGCGTCCAAAATGTTTCAAAGCGCTGCTACGTCCGGATCGTGGGCACAGAGCCCAAATAAAAAAAAAAAATAAAATAAAAAAAAATGGCATGGGCTCACGTGTCATTTTTATAATCAGCAGAGGGAAAGCCGACCGCTTTGGGCTGATATTAGTAGGTGATCTCACTGCTGTAGAAGACAGCAATGTATATGGGCAGGAGTGCAAAAATCACGCCTAACAGTATACATTGCTGCAGGAGGTCACTGGGGTTCATCAGCTGAAGATAAGCTGATGAGCCGCGGTGAGCTAACCACCGTCAGAGCATTCTTGAGAAAGCTCACATGTGACATCACCGTGGGTACAATCAGCTAATTGCTCATATCACCGCAGGTCCTGGCAGTACAGTACACTGCTGGGAGCGAGCGCGCTCCTGCAGTGTACCGCCGGGAGGAGAGGATCGACCGCTGGGGACCAGGACGACACCAGGGGGCGCTGGACAAGAGAGTATAAAAGGTTTGCTTGTTTTGTTTGTTTTTTACTACCACAGGCACACGGGCTGGGGAGACCAGACTACTGCTCCTCCCAGCCACGCTGCACTCGCTGTTATCAGCAGGAGCGGCGGTCGGATGAGAGGAGTTGTAGTCCTCCTCTCCCGAACCGGGTACCACTCACAGCGCGCTTCTGGCGCGAATTCGCGCCCATTGACTTTAATTGAAAAGCAGCAAATCCACAGGTACGGGTTTGCTGCAGTTCAATGCAAGTCAATGGGCGCAAATTCGCAGCAGAAATGCCCAAACAATGGCCATGCTGCTTTTTTTTCCGCAATGGTAATCTTAAAACAGAAATTTCCACATCACGTGCACAGCACATCAGGATTACCATTGCTATAGCTGGCAGATATATTAGCAAGTGTTTTTCGCAGCCTTTCCAGGGAGGGAAAAACGCATAAAAAAAAAAGCTTCATGTGCACATAGCCTGAGGGCTTGTTTTTTTGTGGGAGGAGTTGTACTTTTAAATGGCATAATTAATTTCATCATGTGATGCACTGGAAAGCAGGAAAAAAAAAAATTCCAAGTGCTTTGAAATTGCAAACAAAAAGTGCAATTCCACAATTTTTTTTATTTTGTTTTTTATTTACCATGTTCAGTATGGGAAAGCTGACCTGGCAATAGGATTCTCCAGGTCAGTACGATTACGCAGATACCAAATATATATATTAGTTTTGTTTGTTTTGTCTAAGTGGTGAAAAAAAAATTGCTTTTGTTGCGAATTTCCAAGACACGTAACGTTTTCATTTTTGGGAGGGGATATGGGGCTGTGTGACTGCTTATTTTTTACGCCTTTAGCCAACGTTTGTCTGGTCCCATAGATCTTAACAGCTCATTTACATATTAAGAAAAATTATTTCTCTGGAGTAAGAAATCAAATCACAGATATCAAGATCTCATTTTATGCATTCTATTACCTGCATGCCCACAGACGGATTAGGAGGGTTGATCCTACTGACAGGTTTCCTCTAAACACTAACATAACTGATACAACACAAATACCAGCTGTATACAAACACTTGTTTCCCCATATACCCATTATAGTTTCCAGAGCTTGCTGTATTTTTTAAACTCCAAAATAAAATGTATTTTAATGCAATTTGCTGTATTAGCTGCAATTTTGCAGGAACTTATTAATTTACTTCACTGGGGAAAATCCCAATAGCATTTCTTACTTACCATACTGCATCACAAAGCAATTTACTATAGAAGCCATTCTAGTAATATTTCCTAGAAATATTAATTGTAAAACTACACAATAAATATATCAGCTCCAATTTTTGGCATTATAACAATAAGAAATAGAAGCAGATATGTCCTATTTGTTTTACTGATCTCAACATGAAATAGAAGAAGTTCTGGGGGCGAGTTTTCACTATATTCCAAGCCAATGTAATGAATTAGCATACAATAGTCACTATTTATTAGTGATGAGCGAGCGTGAGCATCTCAC
The DNA here is from genome assembly GCF_046119375.1 of Phyllobates terribilis. NCBI lineage: Eukaryota > Metazoa > Chordata > Amphibia > Anura > Dendrobatidae > Phyllobates > Phyllobates terribilis. Next base: position 426,835,297 of record NW_027362762.1, on the reverse strand, counting down.
TACTCGAGATGCTTGGCGAATATTTCTGGGACGATTTGGCTGGAGCTCAGGTACCCGCCCGCATGTTTGGCGCTCTTTAGACAGCCAATTAACATGCAGGGATTACCTGCCACTCACTATAATGCTGTAGCCATGTTGGTTGTAGCATTACAGTGACTGGCTGGCCGCATAGCGTCATCAGGTCTATATAAGACCTGGTGACCCTATGGTCGTCAGAGTCTACCTCGGAAACAGCCAGGGTAGGGAGAAGATCTGCTGAGTGAGAGAGAGAATTGGTGGTTTAATAGTTAGTATAGGTATTCCACAGCAAGCTTTATATCCACCTGAACTAACAGTCCTTCTGAGGACTAATCCAGTTGCATATATTACTGGTGATAGCAGGAGTTAGGCAGGCAGGGTTTGTGGAGAGTGTATACAGCACAATAGGGTCCAATAGCAGTCTGCTGCTGCTGTTACAGATATCCATTGCCCTACATATCAAGGCTATTTTTTTGCTCTTACTCCATAAAAAGCAACACAGTACACCATTTTACTGCTCCATTTGCTTGTCAGCAGAATACAGCCAGTTTTTTTGTGATTATATTCACATTGCTGTATTGCGGAAGCAGAGAAACCTTTCCCATCATCAGACGTGATCCCATATTACTGCAAAAATAGACATTTTGTGGAGCGTGCAAAATATTACAGCCCATTTAAAATGGGCTAGGGGCGTAGCAAGGGCGAGTAAGTGGACATGATGGTGCATGCAGAGGCTGAAAGCATGGGCAAGATGAAACTGTGCCTGCTGAGGGAGCGCAACAAACACCCACATTATGTCGAACTACCTTCCTGTCACAATTACTAGGGGGCCGCGGAACACCACTCTTGAAGCCAGAGCAGTGTGAAAAGGTTGTAGCTTGGATCGTAGATAATGCTTCCAGTCAGTTTTCAGTAGCCGTGAGTCTGGACCACGTATTAACTCACCCTGATCCTCCTTCCTACCACCATGCCGAGTGCCTGGGGACAAGTGATCCCACACTTGGACACTCCAAAGAGCTGACAGCAAAGCACCCGACTAGTTGGGCCGAACGCCAGGGCCCAGAAACAGTGTCTGCGGGTGACACCACTGCCTGTTCCGCTGTTGTGAGTCCACGTCAATCCTCGGTCCATGGCGCAGGCAAAGATTAATCACGCCCTGCACCTGTTGCACACTTGCAACCATCACGGTCACAGTCCTTGCCCTAGCTCAGCGTTCAGTTGTCCCTGTCCCAGTCCTTTGATCGCAAGGGCAAATACGCAGCCAACGCCCCACAGGCCACAATACTAAACTCACATTTCTCGAATGCTTGCACTTGAAAAGGTTGCCTTTTAAGGTCATGGAGACGGAATCTTTCGGCAACCTGATGGCGGCGGCTGTCCCTCGGTACTCAGTCCCCAGCCGCCACTATTTCTCCAAGTGTATCCTCCCCCCATTACACAAGCACGTGTCCCAGAACATTACCCGTGTCCTCAAAAAAGCAGTTACTAGGAAAGTCCACCTAACCACGGACACAAGGACAAGAGCTTGTGGCCAGGGACGGTACATCTAGCTGATGGCACACTGGGTTAATATAGTGGAAGCCGGGACCCAGTCAGACCCTGGGATAGAACACGTCCTCCTGACGCCGAGGATTGCAGGCCTTGGGTCAATCAGGGTTGCCCCTACATTCTACAACGCCTATACCTCCTCCATCTCCGAAATGACAGCATCAGTCGGAATCTGGAAGCACTGCCTTGGCCAAGCAGCAATAGGCACTGCTGAAGCTAATATGCTTAGGTGACAAATCGTACACCGCTGAAGAGTTGTTGACATCTATAACGAAGCAGGCAGATCTGTGGCAGTCACCGCTGAACCTACATCCAGACAAGATCAAGTGTGACAATGGCCAGAACCTGGTGGCGGCTCTGAAGCTAGGCAAGCCCGCACATGTACCATGCATGGCCCACGTGCTCAACCTAGTGGTTCATCGGTTTCTCAAAAATCTACCCGGATCTGCCCGAGCCGTTTGTCAAAGTACGCCACGTGTGTGCCCATTTTCGAAAGTTACCTACAGCTTCCGCCGCCCCCACCAAGCTTCAGCGGCGTTTGCAGCTTCCAGCTCACCGACTAGTGTGCGATGTCACCACGTGTTGGAACTTAACAACTGCCCTCTGCTGCTCACAAATCCTACCCAACATCTGCAAGGTTGAGTACCAGCTTCAACACGTCCGTCATTATTCAGGTCAGACTCCGCACATAAGAACTGATGAGTGGGCATAGATGTCAGACATCTGTCCCGTCCTCCAAAACGGTGAGCACTCCACCAAGATGGTGAGCGGCAATGCCATAATTAGCTTCACCAGCCTGCTTTTCTGTCTACTGAAAAGGTCGCTGCTCACAATTAAAGAGGAGGCATTGCAGGCGGAGCACGATGAGATGGAAGTCACGGAAGATGAAGTGATCAGGCTCCTTGCATCTTCTCACCCTACCACCTGCACCAGTGACCCTATTCCCTCACATCTCCTTCAGTCCCTTGCTCCAGCGGTCACCATTCACCTAACTAAAATTTTCAACCTCTCCCTCTCATCTGGTATCTTTCCCTTTTCTTTTAAACATGCCAGCATACAGCATACATCCATTACTTAAAAAAAACATTCATTGACCAGAACTGCATGGCCAACTACAGACCTGTTTTCAATCTTCCCTTTATCTCTAAACTCCTGGAAAGCCTGGTCCATTCCCGTCTAATCCGCTATCTCTCAGACAACTCTCTTCTTGACCCTTTACAATCTGGTTTCCGCTCTTTATATTCTACTGAAACTGCCCTCACTAAAGTCTCTAATGATCTACGAACAGCTAAATCTAATGGTCACTACTCCCTGCTGATTCTCCTGGATCTCTCTGCAGCATTCGACACTGTGGATCACCAGCTCCTCCTCACTATGCTCCGCACTATTGGCCTCAAGGACACTGTTCTCTCCTGGTTCTCCTCCTATCTCTCGGACCGCTCCTTCTCTGTTTATTTTGCCAGCTCCTCCTCCTTTCTCCTTCCCCTTACTGTTGGGGTTCCTCAAGGATCAGTCCTAGGCCCCCTTCTTTTCTCCTTATACACTGCTCCCATTGGACAAACAATCAGCAGATTCGGTTTTCAGTACCATCTCTATGCTGATGACACCCAATTATATACCTCTGCTCCGGACATCACCCCTGCATTATTACAAAAGACCAGTGATTGTCTTTCTGCTGTGTCCAACATTATGTCCTCCCTCTGTCTAAAACTGAATCTGTCAAAAACTGAACTACTCGTATTTCCTCCCTCCACTAACCTACCTGTGCCCGATATTGCCATTTCTCAACCATTACGCCCCAGCAACAAGCCCGCTGTCTTGGGGTCATTTTTGACTCAGATCTTTCCTTCACTCCTCACATCAAATCACTCGCTCAGGTCATCTACACCTCAAAAACATCTCAAGAACCACGACTTTTCTCACCTTTGACTTGGCAAAAACTCTTACTGTAGCTCTTATTCATTCCTGTCTGGACTACTGCAACTCTCTACTTATCGGGCTCCCTCTTACTAAACTCTCCCCTCTCCAATCCCTCCTTAACGCAGCAGCCAGGATCATATTCCTCGCCAACCGCTACACCGATGCCTCTTCCCTGTGCCAGTCATTGCATTGGTTACCCATCCAATATAGAGTTCAATTTAAACTTATTATGCTTACCCACAAAGCGCTCCATGCTTCAGTACCCCCCCTACATCTCCTCCCTTGTCTCTGTCTACCACCCTACACGTGCCCTCCGTTCTGCCAGTGACTTAAAACCTCCATAATCCGAACTTCCCACTCCCGTCTCCAAGATTTCTCGCGTGCTGCGCCAATTCTTTGGAATGTACTACCCAGGACAGTTCGATTAATTCCCAATACCCACAGTTTCAAGCGGACCCTAAAAACCCATTTCTTTAGACTGGCGTATCGCCTCCACACACACACACACACACACACACACACACACACTCTGTCCGTCCCAGTTTTCCCCCATATTAAAATCTTCAATTTCAGGTTCATACCAACCATGCACATAATAGCCTCAGTCAGGACTGCACACATACTGGCAGGCGACCAGTCCATGTATTATTTATCCTATTTAGTATATCAAGGCTGCATTATAAAATATATGTTCATTCTACCTTTTGTGTCTCCCCCATTTCCTCAGACTGTAAGCTTGCGAGCAGGGCCCTAACTCCTTTCGATATGAAATATGCTTATTCTGTATTGTCTGTATAAGCCCCCGCTAAAATTTGTAAAGTGCTGCGGAATATGTTGGCGCTATAGAAATAAAAAAAAATATATTAAATTAGATGGAGAAAAGAACCATACAGGGTGATGCCACACAGCCCAGCCTCATCTCATCCCAACGCGGATTGGGTGATAATGAGGAAGCGGAAGATGAAGAGGAGGAACAGGAGCTGGTTTCCTGCGCTACAAACGGTACTACCCACACAGCATTCATACAGTCTGTTCAGCATGGATAGCCTGAGGAGAGGGAGAAGGAGGAGGAGAGCATGGACAGTCATTCTTTTGGTCAGGACAGGGAAGACTTAGCTGATGGCAGTCAGTCACGCATGGCTGACTTTATGTTCCGGTGCCTTTCCCGTGACCCTCGCTCTGTACACATTTTGGCCAACAGTAATTACTTGTTGATCACACTTCTAGACCCACGATACAAGGAGAACTTTCTAACTCTCCTTCCCATGACAGAGAGGTCTAATAAAATGTTGCAGTACCAGAAGGCCCTTGTTGAGGAATTTTTTTAAATAATTCCAATCTGAAAATGCTGGCGGCAGAGGTCAGAGATCCTTGGACAACTAAGGAGTACAGGCGAGAAAGACACACAAATACGATGCAGGGTAACACTGTCAAAAGGTGTGGGACAGTTTTCTCAGACCCTCCCAGCGCCCAGGCCCTGTTGCACGGGGTACTCTGACAAGGAGGGAAAAGTTTTGGAAGATGCTGAAGGAGTACCTTGCTGACTGTACCAACGTCCTCCGTGATTCTTCTGTGCCTTATAATTATTGGGTATCCAAGCTGGACATGTGGCATGAACTGGCTCTCTACGCCTTGGAGGTCCTAGCCTGCCCTACCGCTAGAGTTTTGTCAGAGCAGATTTTTTGTGCCGTCGGTGGAATTATAACTGCTAGGCGCATCTGCCTGTCAACTGAAAATGCTAACAGGCTGACTCTTATAAAAAATGAACAAGGGCTGGATTGGGCCAGCATTCTCAAGACCACCGGATGATAGCAGCACCACTCCTTAACAAAGGGAAAATTTTTTTTTTTTTAAGGATGCCCTCTTCTATGTCTCTTCAAAAGTGTATTGGGGTTTTTCCAAATTTTGGGCAGCCCTTGCAGTCACTGCATACGCAATAACAGTATAGGGAACCCACTCCTTAATAATGGGAACAAAGCATAACTGGTTGATGGCCCTCTAACAATAGTAAGGGCTGCCTAATGGCCCTGTAAAAATAGACTGACTTTCAGAGTCCCTCCTTCATAAATTAAACAGGATGTGTCTCATCATGTCTCACACACCACATGGCCAGATAAGGTAGTAAAATGTTAAAATTACGTTTACTGGTGAATGTATTTTTCACTGTTGAAAGCAATGCAAAAGTGTAAAACCGCATCAAAACCGCTACGCATGAACATACCCTAAGGTGTGGAGGAGCATTTTTTTTTTTTTTGGGGGGGGGGGGATTTATTTTGCCTTATATGCAAGTCATTACCCTGGAAAATATATTCCTTAACATTTTCCCCAGGAAAACCCATTTTTGTATGTTTTAGTGTGAGTCCGTAAAGGTGGCGTCATACTTCCGACAACATTGCTCACAGCAGTGGGAGTCAAATGCTTCCAGGGGTCTTCCCCCATGCTGTTCCCATATCATTTGAGCACTGTTCTATCAATTTGGGCAATTTTTAGTCCCCCTTGAAGATCCCCGGGGGTTGCCAGTGGAAAAGTGCTGGAGTTTCCCATTGACTTAGATTGGGCTCGTTGCTCGGGTCGAGCACCCGAGCATTACGATTTGCTCGACCCGAGCAACAAGCACCCGAGCATTTTAGTGCTCGATCATCACTAGTTACTATCCAATGTCACGCTGAAAGACTAGTACCACAGTGCATCAGCATTAAATTAGCAAGACAGAGGTTAAAGGCTGTTGCCCTGCCCAAGGTACTTATCCATCATCATTGCAACATAGCATGTCAGCAATCATGACCAGTGTCAGAATTTACATCTTTGGCAGTGTAAGCAATTTATATATTCCATGATCTTCATTTTTTGCATCCCTTTGAAAGACATGCTATATTTAAATACAATATAAAAAAAGAAAAAGACTTAGAAAAAAAATCCCAGTAGTGAGCTAGGTAAGAAATTACCAGTCAAAAGTTTACTATACCAGTTCATGAAATGGTTTTCCTTGTTTGTTTGTTTTAATTGGAATGTGCACAATGTAGATTCAGACTTAGGCTATATGCCCACGTAGCAGATTTGATGCAGAGCGTTTTTGCCTCTCTCTGGCAGAAAAAAATGCTGGCAGATTTACATGCGTTTTTTCTGCCAGAGAGAAGCGTTTTTTTCAGCGTTTTCGCATGCGTTTTTTCAAGCACTTTTCCGAGCGATTTTGAGAATCACATGGAAAAGTGCTTGACAAGTTGATCACACAATATAAATCCATGCAACCAGCATGGATTTATAATGTGTGAACAACTTAGATGCTTTAAATGCAGCATCTATAATAGAAAAAAAAAAAAAGAATTAAAACGTTAAAAATAAAATTGTCAACATTGTCATGTTGAGGCTGCTTCACTGATTAATACGATACCTGAGGTGAAGAAATTAGTCTTGTGGCTCTTGTGTAATCAGTGTTTGCAGTTTTGAGTTAATGATATGCTTGTGCTCTGGGCTGGACTGTCGGCAGGGTCTTATCCTGGTGCTCTAGGCCAGATCAGCAAGAAAAGACCTACCCACAGGCCCACCCTGAAGCACAAGTATGTTCCTCATCATAAAGACAGCCAGACATATTGACAGACAAAGACAAAAAAAGGCCAAAAAACTATGCTTTTTGATCACAACACCGAACAAAAAAAAGACTAAGGCTATGTGCCCACGATGCAGAATTGAAGCAGAAAATTTCCGCAGCGTTTCTGCATGTCATTGCCATTTAAAAACACATGTGGATTTTACACGCGTTTTTTAAGCGTTTTTACATGCGGATTTGACTTGCGTTTTTCAAATGCATTGTGAACTCAAATCTGCATGCGGAAACGCACAAATAATGGACATGCTGCGGATTTTTCCGCAAGGAAAATCCGCAGCGGAAAATTCCACAGCATGTGCACAGAACATGCGGATTTTAATTGGGGACCATGGGGCACGTATTACCAAGCGTTTGTAAAGCGTTTCCGCTGAGGAAATTCCGCATCAAAAACGCATAGTGGGCACACAGCCTAAATAAAAAGGATATCACTGAAAACATCATCTTGTCCAGCAAAAAGCAAGCCGCCATACAGTTCCAGGAAAAATAAAAAGTGTTACAGCTCTCAGAATAAAGCAATACAAAATTATTTTTTCTACAAAATAATTTTTTTTATGTTTTGGGACTTTTCAACAATAAAAACTATAGAAATGTGGCATTGCTGTAATCGTACTGACCCGAAGAATAAAGCTGTCTTAACACTTATCACACAGTGAACGGCATAAAAAAAAAAAAAAAAAAGTCCCTGAATTGATGATTTTTGTTTGTTCTGCCACCCAAAAATCGGAATAGAAAGCAATCAAAAAGCTTTACCAATAAAAATGTCAACTAGAACCACAAAAAAAAAAAAAAGCCCTCACATGACTGTCAGCAGAAATACGGAACATGTATAGCTCTCAAATATGGCGATGCAAAATCTTGTTTTTTGCAAAAAAAAAAAAAAAAAAAAAAAAAAAAAAAGCGTTTTAGTGTGTGACAGGGGTGTTCAAATTTTTGATTAAAGATAGCGTGATGTAGACTCTCTGCTAATGAACCGAATCTACAACAATGACATGACCCACATTAAAAATATATCTTTGTGCACTATTTTAGTTGCATAATGAATGGATTAAGACTTATACAGGTGCGAGCCACTCCCACAGGTTTTCCAATGGATGTCTCCAACAAAGAAGTTCTCTCTAGACCAGGGGTCTCAAACTCGGCTGGGTATATGGACCGCACATTTGGGGGGCCGCATTCTTTGCAGGTTAAAGTGACAATTTCAGTGATACCATTTTTTTTTTTGCATACACAGTCTGAACATTTTTGCTGTGTTATTTTTTTTTTTATAGCTTGGGTTGGATGTGGCGATAATAAACGTGCACTTTTTTGTGTTTACTTTAGTTTAGATATAAAACAGCATTTTTAGCGGCAAAATATTTTTTCATGCTTTATTTTACTTTTTTTTATTTTACAATTTTGTTTCCTCCAATTGGCCACAGAGTAATATTGTTTTACAATTAGCACCATATAGTAATTCTGGCAAACATCTAGTAATGTGCCCCATCCAGGTGGTCCCCAATATTGCAGTAATGTGTCCCACCCTGGTGGTCCCCAATATTGCAGTAATGTGCCCCACCCTGGTGGTCCCCAATATTGCAGTAATGTGCCCCACCCTGGTGGTCCCCATCTTGCAGTAATGTGCCCCACCCTGGTGGTCCCCATCTTGCAGTAATGTGCCCCACCCTGGTGGTCCCCATCTTGCAGTAATGTGCCCCACCCTGGTGGTCCCCATCTTGCAGTAATGTGCCCCATCCAGGTCCCCCTATTGTAGATATGTCCCCCGTGCTGTTCTTCACACACACGAAAGAGGAAAAAAAAAAAAAAAAAAAAAAGGATTCCTCTCACCTGTCCTCCGTGCACACGTCATGCGGCAAGCAGGCACAGACCCCTTGATGATCCCGACCTGGTCCAGGAGGAGCCGCCGACAGCTGCGCTGCATTGCCGCAGAGACCGTCTCCCAGTCTCCAATGCCAGCCAATCAGAGGCCAGCAGCTGACATATGCGCATGGCAGTGACGTCAGACACCGCTGCCCTGGGACGCAGATATCAGCTGCTGGCTTTTCATAGGCCGACGACTGGCATTGGAAATGGAGTGCTGCGAGACAGTCTCTGCGCGGCAATGCAGAGCTTCTCTCGGCAGCTCCTCCTGGACCAGATCGGGATTGTCAAGGGGTCTGTGCCTGCGGGCCGCGTGTTTGAGACCTCTGCTCTAGACCCTGCATAAAATTTTTCCTACTCTCTGCTCTATAATTGCTCTAGCTTGCAACCAGGAGTTGCCATAGCCATCACTGAAGAACAGAGGCCAGGATGATCCAGTAAAACAAATACATGGTATACTTTTTTTTTTTTTTACATTTTTTTGCCTATGGTTGGTGGAAGTCCCTGTATGGCATCAAAGGGATCTATAAAGTATACATCATTGGCTTTTTATGATATATGCATTCTACAGATGTCAATCTAACCTATGGGTTAAAGAGACCTTTATTAGGCATCATTCAGTTTAGCATAAACACCTGGAGCTGTTCCCGGGGCCTTAGATTATCATACTGGCAGGGGTTTTAATAGAAAATGAAGATTTTATTTTAAAAAAAAAAAAAAAAAAAAAAAAAAAAAAAAACAACGATGAATTTTCCCATTGGTTTACCGTTTGTTGTTGTTTTATACTCTAGTTTTCATTTTTTTCCGCATTTATTTAATTATCTTTAGTTGTAGAATGTAGGCACAATCACCAGGTTATATCTGCAAAAGCTCAGAACTACAGCATTCTTCTCCAACACTGAAATCATTGAGGATACTGGGAAAACTGACATTTTTCCTGAAAATGGTTAGCACAATTCTAAAGATAGCCAATATTTACTTTATTTCAACACCATAACTGTCATTATGAAGGAAAGACAGTGAAAAGCTACACCTATTGCACAGGGAACTGTCCAGGTTACAAGAGGTACTATTTAACAAATGAGTATTCATTTGTTCTGGACATTCTTTTATTCTTTCTAGAGATTAAGTGATGGCCTAAGAATAGTTTTATGTTCCCACATGTTGGTTTTTTTTCAGTCAGAAATCTGGAGCAAAACTGATCTCTGGCTGGAAATCAGCTGCATCAAATCTGAAGATTTTGCTGCGTTTTTTCACTGTCCTTCTGTCTCTATTTATACATGTACATAAAGTTCTGTGAAAAAAAAGAACTCCATTCTATTTTGCCATCAAAAACGCTGAAAAAAAAAATGTACCTGCGTGTAAGGCGGCGGTGTTCACACCGTGCAGTAACTGAGGCAGTGACCCAAGCAAGTCCAACATAAACCGCTTTATTCAGCAACTCACGGGTCAACAGAAAGTACTCCGGTTCGCAGCCGGGTTAACACAAGTCCATAACCACGGTTGCCGTGGGCAACGGCCACGCCAGGCCGCTCAGAGCCTAACAGGTGCAGACCCTTCCCAGGCAGGGGTTCAGCCACACTCAATCCTGCTGAGCTTTCCTGCTATTCTCCTAGCAGGTCCCAACACTGAACAACACTACTCCTTAATGCAGGGATTTTAAAGGACCTGGGTTGGAGGGAGGAGGCCGCCCCACTGCCTCCTGTGACCTCCTCCAAGAAATGAAGGCCCTGCCGGGTTTTACTTAATCTGCCTTAGCCAGGTAGTCTGACCAGGTCATTGCTCACCTTCATTCCTGCATTGCAGCCGCAGCTGTGTCTGTGACTGCAATGCACTCCAATGGATTTAATAGGTCTCTGTACACATTCTGGGGGATATATAACGTCCCTCGTATACGATCCCGGTCACTGCCTCACACTGCATTTTTTGGTGCGTTTTTTTCATCACCAATTACTTCCTATGGGTGAAAAAACACCGAAAGAAGTGACATGCTCTATATTCCAAGAACAGAACCAAGGCATAAAGTACGCAGCAAAAAAAAAAAAAAAAAAAAAAAAGATGTGGGAACAGAGAATTTAGTTTCTCATAGACGTTGCTGGTGCTGCAAAACGCAGCTGAAAATTTACATAAAAATCTGCAGCAAAATAAGCTGAAAAACACAACGGGTGGGAACATAGCCTTAGTGTTACTGAGGAATGGAAGATACAAGCAGTCAGCCATTTTAGAGGCTACACAAAGCCTCCTTTTTTAGCCTCTTGGTCACCCAATGTGTATAACCGTATAAACAGATAATTTGTCATTTCCTTTCCATTGCCTTCCCACGAGAGCCTACATACACATACACACACACACACACACACACACACGGTTACTAACGTTAGCGTCTCATTAGAATTTAAATTCATTTTTTGAGAAACGCCTGACCGTGGCTACCAGGTACACATGAATTGGCCAATTTATGTGCTAAGATTTCTCATTTATTTCTATTCTCTAGAGCAGTAATGCTATTCAAATTTCATATATTTCATGTTCACATACTTAGCGTTGCAGAGTGCTGCTTTGTTTGTTAATTGTATATGGAGGTTGCTGCTCCTAGTAAGCACCTGTTCACACCTATTTCTTGTTTTGGAAGTGCCGGACAGTTTTTTCTGTTTATAATTTAAATTCATGTCCTAGGCTGCTTGTCACTAACCATTGGATTAAAGGGATTGTCCATTACTTTGACATTGATGACCTATCACTAGGATTGGTCATTGATGTCAGATCAGTGGAGGTCGGACACCCAGAACTCTCACCAATCTGTTGTCAGCTCTAACAGCAGTTGGATAAAAACAGGTTATGGACTGGAACAGCACAGGTCTGTACACTGCAGAGAACTACTGCTCAGCTCCTCTTTATCGGAATAGAAGCAGAGCTGCAGTTCTCTTCCGGGTGCCGGACCAAATGATCTGATATTGATGACTTATCCTAAAAATAGGTCTTCCATGTTAAAGTAGTGGATAATCTCTTTTATCCAGTCATTTACACATACACTTTACAATCACAATTGGTGTCCTAATCCTTAAATGGAATTTTTATTTTTATTTTTTTTATTTATTTTTTTTTAAATACATTTAAAAATTATATTAAATCAGGAGTAGGAAGCTAGTTTTGGATAGTAGTTTCTGCCCACACCATGGGACACATCTTTAACAACTTCTATTGCCTTTATTATAAAATAGAGATTTGATATTTTCTGCAAGAGCTGTGGCAGACAAAAGAATGGCTGGCACTTTACCACATCAATGATCTTTTGAGTGTATGCAAAAAAAAAACCCAAAAACCTCCTGAATGGTCTTCACATACGTTCAGCATCGTTATTATGTAGATGGAAAATAGTGGTCCTAGCATCTTTAGGTAGAGGATCTCTCTTCTCTTGATGTGGTTCACCTCAAAAAGATAGCCAAAAGATAAAGGCACCCACCCAGGTACATTATATCCAAAGACAGACTTATCATACTCCCAAAATGCAGTTTGACCCAGGAAGAAGCAGTTAGGCAAAACCCAGAGTCAGACAACTACTGCCGTGCCACATGACTTCATATTGATTTTATATTGTACGAGCTTGTAGTTTAACTGGATTTTGTGAATATATTTATTAAAAGTCTTACTTTGCCAGGCTAGGATGCCCTGTTTAGTTATCTTCTGATGTGACCTAAATCAGAAGAATGATCTTATACCTAAAGATGCCAGGATGGACTTTTTCCATCTACATAAAGATACTGTAAGTAGGGTGAGAAGAGACAATCCAGGAGGTTTTTGGATACGCTGAAAAGATAGTTAATGTGATAAAATGCAATTTGTCTATTTGAATATTTAATGAATTAGACTGCTTTTCTGAACTGTGCCTTACACGGTTCTTCGATTCTTATATTATAGGGGTTTGCTTGATATAGTTTATTTAGTTTTGGTCATGTATTTTTGTTTCTGCAAGGTTATTTATTTCTACAGATGGCACAACCTGAATGAAAACAATTGAAACCTGGTAAGAGCACTTTTTTTTTTTTTAATAAAATGTATAACATTTTACCAGTCCATAATAATTCAGACTAGAGTAGACAAAAATCATGGGCACACACAGATTCAAATGTTCCTAACAGGAGTCAAAAGTGATAAAAATAATGAATCAAGGGCGCCATGCACATAAGACATGTCATCCAAACCCATCAGCTTTCTAGGGACCGATCAACCATATAATATGCATGTGATGCTCCCCACTTTCCCTTGATAGCAAATGTGAAGTCAAGAGAAAAACCTAGTGGCCTACTAACAGTTTTCAACACTGCTTTTTTAGGTCTTTCTACTTTAATTTGTGGAAATCAATTTTTTTGGCATTTGCAATAAGTTTCCAGGCCTGCTCTGCCATTTATCAGCTACAATGCTTCATAACCTACATTGTTACAAATGCAAAACTACAAGAAATTAGAAGATGCATAAGCCATAAACAAAGCACTCCAGCTCTACCAACGTCATCCCTAGGGTCTCAGCATATATTGCTTTTATTTTGGAATTTTGCATTGCAGTACAATGTAAACTGAATGAGTATTCACTGCCAATATTCTGCAGCTCTTGTAACCGTTACGTAAATGGAATCAGTCAGCATGTTTTTACATATGGATGTAGTGGCATCGCTGTCTAGGCCCTTCTCTTTTGTAGAGATCCAATGTACCAGTCATAATAAATTATCCTGGAAGGGCATTTTGGACTTGTTAATATACGTCAAAATCTATTTTAAAATGAAAGGTTTATTCCCATCTTCAAAAGATGGTGATAATTGAAAGGGCTTGTGAAAAAAAAAGTTATTAAAATTTGAAACCGTTCAAGATATATTCCTTTTAGTATTTTACAGCTCATTAGAGGACCAGATACTGCTGCAATCCAGCAGCGGTGGCCTAACAGGTGCAGTGCTTACAAGCTCTTTCTATTGAGCCTGCAAGCACTGCATTGAAGCGGTCAACGATCGTTAAAGCATATGGTTAGCTCCCGATCCCAGCCAACTTCAGTGCTACTGAACGCCTATAAATTGGCAGAGGAAAAGATGCCTCAAATTAAGGCCAGTGGCCAAACTAAATCCTTGGTCCAAACTGTCAAGCAGGAGCACCAGCTCCCCAGAAAGCAGGAAGTCCGCTGTCTGAGGAGCAAAGTGGTTCTGAAAAAGCAAGATGAGAACAATGCTCTATAAAACCAGTGATCTTGTGTTTCAGTACTAGCTTACAACTTAAAAAAATGTCCAGATTATTTCTAAAACTAGATTTCAGCCATATAATGTACAACTTTAGGAAGCTACTGTTTTATCTAGGAAGAGTTCCAGGTCTTTAATAAATCCAGATCCCCGAATGACCTAGTCAAACAAACTGCACCACAGATAAGATATGTCTGCTGAATATGAAGGAAAAAAGTAAAAAAAGCAGCATGACATGTTGATTAGAGGAAGTACTCTGAAAAAGAACAGAATCCATCTTTAAAAAAAAAAAAAAGTTAAACAAGTTTATAAAAGAAAGTGCGGTATGTGGTCAGTGTTTAAACACGTCATCAAGCTGCTGCACAATTCAGAAGAAAGCATTATTGAATATCAACATATTTCATGATCACCCCTTCACGCCGTGGAAAAGTTCCGTTTTCTCCTCCCCTTCTTCCAAGAGCCATAACTTTATTTTTCCGTCTACCTAACTACCGTTTTTTTTTTGTACTATAAAATTTTGGAGGAAAGTGTGTGTGTGTGTGTGTGGGGGGGGGGGGGGGGGTGTATCTTATAGTCCAAATACTATATTATTGTATGGCCGCATGGTGGTGGGTATGGGGGAGCAGCAGCGGGGGAATAGCGGGGCACAGGAGGCAGCAGCCGCTTGCTGCAGCCTACACTGTGCCCGCTACTAAAGAAAATGAACATTCCCTGCTCCCCACGCCCATGGAGGTAAAGAGCAATGAATATTCATTTTCCTTAATAGCCGGCACACTGTAGCCACAGCGCGGCTCCTGCTGCGCTCTGCGTGCCCGCTATTAAAGCTCATGAATATTCCCTACAACCCACTCCCATGGGTTGTAGTGAATATCCATGGTCTTTAATAGGAGGCACACTGACCGCAGAGCGGCAGCAGGAGCCGCCCTGCGGTACAGTGTGCCAGCTAATGGAGACTGAATGGTCACTGCTCCCCACGCACACAGTCCCGACGTGGGGAGCAGTGACTATTCCAGCACAGTGTCTCACACTGCGTGAGGGCGCATGGCAGGGACGCCATGCGCAGCTCAAAACAGTGAGAGAGTCGGCAGCAGAGCAGGACAGCGCTGGAGGAGAGAGGAGGCGAGTAGGATTGTTTATTTTTTTTGTGGGCCACGTGATGGGGGCTCAAGGGGTGCCATACATACCTGGATGGGGATGAGGGGGGCCAAACATAACAGGATGAGTGATCAAGGGGTGCCATACATACAAGGATGGGGGGCTCAAGGAGTGCCATACATACCGGGATGGGTAATCAAGGGGGTGCCATGCATACCAGGATGGGAGAATCAAGCAGTGCTATGCATACCAGGATGGGGATGAAGGGGGCCATACATACCAGGATGGGTGATCAAGCAGTGCCATGTATATCTGGATGTGAGTTCAAAGGGTGCCATACATAACAGGGCATCATGACCACATTTTTTGCTTAAATTTTTTTTTCCTATTTTCCTCCTCTAAAACCTAGCTGCGTCTTATGGTCCGGTGTGCCTTATAGTCCGAAAAATACGGTATATGAGAATTGTTTTTTGTGGGATGAGTTGCACTTTTGAACGACAATATTCATTTATCATATGATGTAGTGGAAAGCAGGAAAAAAATCCAAGTGCATTCATATTGCAAAAAGGTGCATTTCCACAATTGTTTTTGGGCCTTTTTATTTACCATGTTCATTATATGGTGAAATTGACCTGGCAATCTGATTCTTCAGGTCAGTATGATTACGCAGATATCAAACAAGCATCTATAATAGATCATAATATACGCATTTTTTTTATTACTTAAAATTGTGAAAAACTCAGAAATGAAAAAAAAAAATGCATATTGTAAATCTATTTTGCCTGTGTTGACATTTTCCAAGACTCGTAAAGTTTTCAACTTTTGGGACATGGTGCTGGCTTATTTTATTTTAGCGTCCTGAGTGGACATTTTTACTCATACCATTTTGGGATAGATACTGGTTGAAGCGATCAAAACATTGTAAGTGTCAGCTCATGATGCAAAAAATGAGCCCTCACACAGCCCCATATCCCAAAAACTGAAAAAGTTATGGGTCTCGGAAAAGGGTGACAAAAGCAAAAAAAAAAAAAAAAAAAAAAAAAAAAAAAAAAAAAAAGTTCTTACAAAGTTTCCAAATTTGTTGTCACGACTTAAAAATAAATAAAAAAAAATAATTCACGTTTGGTATCTGAGTACTCGTACTGACCTGGAGAATCATATTGCCAGGTCAGTTTTACCATATATTGAACATGGTAAATATAAAAAAAACAGCAAAAAAAAAAAAAAAAAACAAGTGTGGAATTGCACTTTTTTTTGCAATTTCAACGCACTTGGAATTTATTTCCTGCTTTCCAATGCATCACATGAGAAAATAAATGTCATTTAAAAAAGAAAAAAAAGCCCTCATACGGCTATGTGGGTGGAAAAATAAAAAAAAGTTATGGCACAGACAAAAACAGAAAAAAACAGAAAACAGCCCAGTCATGAAAATAAAAGATTACATGAAAAAGATTATTTGATAGGACAAATTGAATATGGTACAGAGATATATATATATAAGCATTTTTGGACAACTTGGAAATGAACAGATATTCTGTACGCGTCTTTTTGATCTAACTAAAGGACAATTTACATGGAAGGATTTTGGAGGGGAAGGGGGGCGATTTTCATCATTACGATCTGCAAAGGCAGGGATGAGTTCTCTTCCAACTAGGTGAAGAGTGTTGTGGCTGTAGAGCAATAGCTGTGATTTTTAGGTTGATGTATGTATGCCTTTTTGTGCCTGGTTGATATGATTAATGGTACCGTTCGGATGCTATATGGTACTATTCTAGTAGCTCTATAACTGCACACATTTTTTTCACAGGGCAGTTTAGTAAAAAAGATCATAGACAAGCCGATAAAATAAAGATTGAGGTAGTTTGACTTATTTGTAACATTTTCACTGCCTGAATGCCGAGACCATGATAAATGCAATATCTGAAAAGGATTAACCTGTTTTTTCAAACATGATGCCCTCTTCAATTTGGAAATCCACAAATGTGTGCACTACAACATATGCAAAGTTTAGCATCATTGCATTGTTGTTCCAACTTTAATGCCGTCTTCACACACTTTGCACTTGAAAACAGCAAAAGTGTAGAAAACAAAAATTTCTAGCTAATGAAACCATTAATAACCAGGACAACTACGGCAATCAAACCTCACTTAAAGACGATCTGTCGGATGGAATAGGTTTCAGAGGTGCAATGCGCACCTTCATTCAGGGTCTCTACTCCAACCCCCAGGCGAGAATATATACACTGGGGTTTCTATCGGCCATCTTCCCTCTGAAGAAAGGGACGCGTCAGGGATGCCCGCTATCGCCTCTGCTATTGCTATTCAACCTGGCTATAGAACCGCTATCGAGAGTTCTAAATGGTGGGGACAGTTTTGAAGGTATATCGATAGGGGGTGGGGAGATAAAGTCGGCACTGTTTGCCGACGATATTATCTTATTCATGAAAGATCCAAGAAAAGATCTAGGGAATACGCTATCTTTGATAGAGAAATTTGGAGATTTTGCAGGTTTTAAAATTAATAAAAAGAAATGCGAAATTCTACTACTTAATGATGAAGGGAAAAAGGAGAGGCGAGCCGACATGTGTGGGATCCCAATAGCGAAAACATCCATTAAATATCTAGGGGTTCATCTGGGCCGCACCGCAGATACAGTACAATATACAACCTAAACTATTCGCCTCTAATATCCAAAATGGAGAAGCAATTGCAGGGCTGGAGTGGTCTGCCACTACCCTTGTTAGCAAGAAATCACTTAATTAAAATGATGTGCTTTCCAAGATTGCTATACCCCTTACAGACAATTCCTTTACTGCTTAAACGCAAAGATATTCGTAGATTACATAAAGCATTCTCATTTTTCTTGTGGAAGGGAAAAAAAGTTAGGATTAGTTTGAACACTCTAATGCAAGCTCCTGAGCGGGGGGAGGACTAAACACTCCTAATGTCAGAGCATACAACCTAGCTTGCCTCACCAGACATGTAATAGACTGGCTTAGGGGATCAGAGAGACATTCGGACATTAAACTAGAGGGCGAATTTTGTAGTCCTTGGGCCCTGACCTCGCTGCTACATTCCCCTATGTCATGTATTAGCCCAAAAATTAGAAACTCCATAATATGTCACGACAAGCTGTTAACTTGGAAAGCGGTAAGGAAAAAGATGGGGCTTCATGGAAAGTGTCTAAATACTTGGAACCTTGGGCATATCCAAATTTTAAGCTGGGAAAGGAAAATAAACTCTTTAAGGAATGGAAAGAAAAAGGGGCGAGACGGATGAAAGATATCATGCATGTGACAGAAAAGAGATGGATGACTGAGAAGGAAGTGGTGGAACGATTTAACCTCAGTCCCTTTCAAAGCATACAATACTCACAGCTTAAAGGCTGGATTATGAAAGATTTGTGTTCGATTGAGAGGGAGTTATGTAAAAATGTTATAGACAAATTACTAGAGGGTGATCTGTATGCTCAATGTATCAAGAATATACGGCGCGTTGAGAGAAACTCTATCCCCGACAGGCGATTAAACAATTTTCAATGGCTGGGCGAAACAGCTTAATGACCCGGACATAGCTGATAAGATCCTATAAGGATGGGCAACAATGAAAAAAAAACGTGATTAATGAGGCATGGAGAGATACCCAATTTAGGATTATTCATAGGGCCATTTATGGGTTCAATGTCCCGATTCGGAGGGGGGGGGGGGGGAATCCGACGGAGGCCCTGCCCGAAAATATTATAATACTGCCATGTTTCACGGGTTATGGAGTTGTAAAACAATTCAATTTTTCTGGAAGAGTATTAGGAGTCTGGTTAAGAGGATCTGGGGGGAAATTGGGCATTAGATCCATACTTCGGGATTTTTCACTACAGAGGAGAAAGGTTTGAAGGGGAGGATATAGGTCAACGGGGATGCAGACACACCCTAATACACAGTATCATGATCTTGGCAAAAAAAATGCATTCTACGAAATTGGATATCGGAGAAGGCTCCCTCCGTGAAGGAAGTGGTGTCCAACCTAAAACAGCTGATGCTTTTAGAAAAATTGGAGGCAGAAAGGCACAAGACCAAACTGACCGGGAAATTCTTTGAAAAGTGGAGACAATTCCTAGAAAGGAAATGCTCACAAGAGGAAATCGTGGGAGTGGTTCAGCCATTTGCTTATTCCGAGTGGTACTTATTAAACGACATTCAAGGCACTTTGGGGATCTTGAATGTCTAGTCAGGTGGCCGCTCACAGGCTTCACGTAACCCGGGGCTGCAGCCGGCTCTGACATCCGCTGATGTCAAGTTCCGGCTGCAGCAGGGGGTACTCACTTCTGCGTTCCACGGTGGATGCTGGGTTGTGGGCAGGGTTACCCAGCATGTCACACGCGGCATCCACCGCGCTCTCTCCCTCTCCTCATTCACTGGGAAAACGCCAGGAGGATGCTGGGTGTGACGCAGTCCAGCGGGGAGCGTGTCACTGATGTCACGTCAAGTAAGGCGTGACATCAGTGACGGGTCACGTGATGCCTCAGAGCGGCCAGAGAGAGAAGCTCAGAGGCAGAAAAGGTACCACAAGGTATTTACAAAAACACTTCTGGGCCCCGGGGAAATACATTGGGGGTTCATATAAAGTAGTGGACAACTTCTTTATTATATTAACATATGACTATCCAAACTAATTACCAAATGCTTGCCCACATTTTTATTGTGTGAGCATGTATTTGCGAGCAGTGCTTTAGCTTGTGTCCATATGTCACTCATTCTGTACTCATCACACGGCAAAAAAAGATCAGGCTCGTTCTACACATAGTTGGAAGTATGGGCAGCAGACAAAAGTGAAATACATCATATGACACAATAGGGGTCGTCTCATGAAGACAACCCTTGCTGAAATACTGTATGTCCATTAAAGCACACAGACCTCAGGTAATGGAGCACCCCATCATGAGCCACAGTGAAGATCCAATGACAAGCAGCAACTCTGGCACATACAGGCCTTCAACATATGTACTATGGATGCAGCAGGATAACTGCATAGCTTGGTTCTTAGGAGCTAACAACTTGTAGCTTTTAGGCTTTGTTCTCACAATGAGCTTTTAGGCTTTGTTCCCACGATGAGCTTTTGATGCTGCAGAATTTCTGCACCTATTAAGTAAATTAGGTTACCTGCGTTTTTTTAACATGCATTTTTAGTGAGTTTTTGAGGCTGCGGTATTTGTCTCTGGTTGGTGCATCAGGCTGTAAATATAGCCGCTTTGTTTTTGATACTTTCTGGTATTTGGATTGAACAAAACTTTGACACATTTAGGTGCGAATTACACGTGTCTTTGAGGAGTTTTTATTGTGTTTCTGGGGTGGAAACTCGTGCATTTTTTACCTGTGGATTTTCCGCATCTAATGCAAGTCTATGGAGAAACTCTGCACAGAAAACTCAGTGTATCTACAAGAGAAATTGACATGTTGTGGATTTGAAACATGCACCGCAGGTCAGCTTATGTTGCGTTTAAAAGAAGCACAAAGGGCAGGAGATTTCTATCAATCCCATCCACTTCGCTGGAACTGTGTGACACTGCGTTTTTGACGCAGCAAAAAAACGCACCAAACGTTCATTGTGGGAACATAGCCTTAATGGTGCAACAAGACACTTGTCTGAGTTCTAAAGAACTACATAAATCTATAACGTTTTATACCGCGCTCTTTCCCAGTGAATGAGGAGAGGGAGAGCGCACGGTGGATGCTGGGTATGACGCGGTGGGGTAAGCCCGCCCACAGCCCAGCAGCCACCAGTGGAACGTGGAAGAGGGACCCCCAGCTGCAGCTTGTCGTGACGTCAGCGCCGGCTGCAACCGGGGGTCACGTGCTGCCTATGAGCGGCCAGTGATAGCGCCACTCACAGGCAGTATCAGCAGCGCAAGGTAATTAAAAAAAAATGGCAGTGTGTTTTAATGATAAATACAACCTTCTTCCTAAAGTACCGAACAAGAGATTGCAGAAATTGGTGTACATCATCTTCAATGACCAGTTTCCTAAACACATTTTTATTCTGTAATATTGAAAAGTACAGTAATCAAAGTATTCTAAACACGTTTCTTTTAACTGTGGAAGATCATTTTAGTTATCCCATCTGCTGTACAAAAATAAGATGACAGCCTTCAAAATTGTAAATAGGAGCATGGCACCATTAATGGTTGTTATCCACCAGGAAAACTGGCAGACACCACAGCGCGCACACATTTCCTCTTTTACTATTTCAGTAGCAGAAACTTTCAATGTCTGTGAAGGTACAAATCCAGATAAAAAAAGGCATGTAGCAACAGTGAAGGAAGTTACAATGCAGTGTTACAAACCGATAAATGTAATAGTTTCCATGAGCTTGCTTTATTGCAAGTATGTACCAACTCTACAAAGTCTATTCCGAAATTCTTTGGAAAGTCTTCATTTATCGGAAGTAAATATATATATTACGTTGCCCAAGTTCTGTGCGCACACTTTTCAAACTATCATGTTCTCAAGATGATAAATTGTGGTGTAATAAAAATATAGCATCAAAGCATTTCTGTAAAATACCAGCATTTAGCAGATATAAAATGTGATCACTGAAAAGGGAACCCGTGACCATGAAGATGAAGTGCAATCTGCAGTCACCATGTTCTTGAGCAGGGAGAGCTGAGCAGATTGATCTATATGGCTATGTACACACATCATGGTTTTTTTCAGCATTTTTTGCTGCAGATTTTTATGCAAATTTTCAGCTTCCTTTTGCAGTACCAGCAAAGTCTATGAGAAACCAGAATTCTCTGTTCACACATCATGGTTTTTTTTGTTGCGTAGCCTGTGCTTTGTAGTCTTTTTTGGAAAATAGAGCATGTCACTTCTTTCAGCGTTTCTTCACCCATAGAAAGTAATGGGTGGTGAAAAAAAATGCTGAAAAAAAAAAAAAAAACGGTAACTTTTTTCCAGCGTTTTTGATGGCAAAATAGAATGTTGTTTTTTTTTTTGTTGTTGTTTTTCACAGAAGTTTATATGTACATGCATAAATAGAGACAGAAAGACAGTGAAAGAAAAAAAAAAAACCCAAAAAAAACGTTTTTGAAGCAGCTTCTCTCCTGCCAGAGATCAGGATTTGCTGCAGATTTGTGACACCACAAAAACATGATGTGTGAACATAGCCTAGATCTGTGAAAAAAGATTCCGTACAATGTGTGTTAATCGTTTAATCCTCTGTGCTTTCTGGGATTTTCAGTCTAGTGGATGGGGCTATCAGTGACTGACAGCTGTCTATGTACGCAAACTTATACATAGAAAGTTGTCAGTCACTGATAGGACCGCCTAGTGGACTGAAAATCCCAGAAAGCACAGAGGATTAAATGATGAAAACACATTGATCAATACTCAATCATTTAACTCAGAGGGAGATGTGCTCCAATGTGTTGTATGCAGAATAATAGTCCAAAAAATATGCTATTCTAAGACGCACTTTTTCCCTCCAAAATTTGGGAGGAAAGTGGGGGGTGCGTCTTATAGTCAGAGATACATAAATACTGTGGCTGTGGGTGGTGGGGGATGTGGGGGAAGGGACAGCGGTGAAGTAGCGGGGTACAGGAGGCAGCAGACGCCTGCTGCAGCCGACACTGTGCCCGCTACTAAAGGAAATGAATATTCACTGCTCCCCACGCCCATGGGCGTGGTGAATATTTATGGCCTTTAATAGCAGGCACGCTGACTGCCGGTCGCAGCAGGAGCCGCACTGCGGCTACAGCGTGCGCGCTATTAGGGAGAATGAATGGTCACTGCTCCCCACGCACGCAGTCGCGGCATGGGAAGCAGTGACTATTACGGCACAGAGCGAGACACAGCGCTGGAGGAGAGAGAAGAGTATGAAAGTTGTTTTTTTTTCTGTGCAGCGTGACGGGGATCAGGGGGTGCCAAGAATGCCTGGATGAGTGGGCTATACATACAAGGATGAAGGGGGCCATTAGTACAGGGATGAGGCATGAGGGGGGGGGGCATGCATAGAGGGATGAGGCATGAGGAGGGGCCATACATACAGGGATGAAGAGTGACATACATACCAGGAAGAGGAATGAATGTACCATACATTAGAAAAAGAGGAATGAAGGTGCCATACATACCAGGATGGGTGTGAGGGGGGCCATACATACCAGGATGAAGGGTGCCATACATACCAGGAAGAGGGATGAGAGGGCCATGCATACCAGGATGGGGGATTGGGGTGCCATGCATTTCAGGATGGGGATGAGGGCCACATATAACATGGGGGATATTAACAGAATTGGGGGACAATACCCCTATAACGGTGTCAGCAGTAGACCCCCTCCCCCTTAACAGGGCATCATGACCACATTTTTGGCTTAAATTATTTTTTCTATTTTCTTCCTCTAAAACCTAGGTGCGTCTTATGGTCCGGTGCGTCTTATAGTCCAAAAATACGGTAAATAGCTAACTAGTGGCAAGTTAATTCAAAATGCTATTTGGCTACTTGATGTCATGATTTAACCTAACTGGTAACATCACGATAAAACTGATGTACATTTTATATAGTATTCATTTCATGACACAGCTTGTAATATGAAATCTTAAAAAAAAAAATAAGAATAATGCCCCTTTGTCATACAGAAATGCTATTCAGCTAGATTCTTTATTCTTTATTCTTTAGTCAGCCATGTATGATAAACTGGTTTGGTGAGTATGCTGTCATTAAACTAACAAAAATGTTTTTCTTCCACTACCTGTATTGACAAAACATTTCAGTGGAACAGAAAATCCCAACAACTATTGTAGGTAGAAAACATTTAATGGCAGCAATTTCTATGAATTCAATTATATTTATTAATGTTATTGGTAGAAAATAACGCTAGTAATATAATGGAAAGAAGACCTCTGCGCTGAAGATTATACGTCAAAACCGGCGTTCACGCCGATCTTGATGAGGAGATGGACTGGAATAAGACGTTCCTGATACATGAAGAGGCATGCACCTCTTCATGTATCAGGAGGGTAGGATGAGTGGCATGCACCTCTTCATGTATCAGGAGGGTAGGATGAGTGGCATGCACCTCTTCATGTATCAGGAGGGTAGGATGAGTGGCATGCACCTCTTCATGTATCAGGAGGGTAGGATGAGTGGCATGCACCTCTTCATGTATCAGGAGGGTAGGATGAGTGGCATGCACCTCTTCATGTATCAGGAGGGTAGGATGAGTGGCATGCACCTCTTCATGTATCAGGAGGGTAGGATGAGTGGCATGCACCTCTTCATGTATCAGGAGGGTAGGATGAGTGGCATGCACCTCTTCATGTATCAGGAGGGTAGGATGAGTGGCATGCACCTCTTCATGTATCAGGAGGGTAGGATGAGTGGCATGCACCTCTTCATGTATCAGGAGGGTAGGATGAGTGGCATGCACCTCTGTGTACGTCTCACCACACATCCTACTTCAGTACCTGTTGTAGTAAGATTTGTGGTGTAGCGAACACCGCCACTCATGAGTTTGACAAAGTGAGTGGACATGGGACAGTCAGAGATGTGTAAAAAATGGAATTAGAATGCCAAAAGTCGAATAATTTTAGTGCTGTCTCCAGTTGTGCCAAAATTATGCAACTTTTGCGGCCGATAAACTGAAAGCCTGGTTGCCAGGAGGAAATTTCCTTTATTCTTCCGGGCAGCCTCTGGATTTTTCATTTGTCATTGAGGAACAGCCAGCACAGCTTCAGCCACCAAAATATATAGTGAAAGACGTCTGTAACCACGCCCAGTTACTGACTGACAGCCAACTCGGCAGTGCAGAGCAGGCTGTCAGTCAGTGCCGGAATGTGGTTACATCCACTGCTCACTATGTACTGAGCAGTGACTGAAGCTGCGCCTCTGACTTAAAGGGGTTTTCCCCAAGAACAAAAATTTCATTTTAAAAATTGTGTGTCTGACTGTGTACGGAACACGGTCTGATCATACCACATCTCCTGGGCAGGGGAGGAAGCAAAAGAGTATGCAGACATTACAGCAGGGGATCCCAGAGGGTTCATAAAATGTAACTCACAAAATGAACCCTCTGAGATCCCATGCTGTAATGTCTGTATACTCTTTTGCGTCCTCCCCTGCCCAGGAGATGTAGTATGATCAGACCATGTTCCGTACACGGTCAGACGCAGACAATTTTTAAAATGAACTTTTGTTCGTAGGAAAACCCCTGTAAAGCCAGGCTGCTGGGAGGAATAAAGTTAATTTCCTCCTGGAAGTCGGGATTTCAGTGCAGTGACCACACTGCTCTAGAACACTATTAACCTACAGATTAACCTCGCATATGCAGGTTAATAGCATTTTAGACATGACAGCTTCCCTTTAATGAAGACCATTTAGAAAGTTGCTTAATTTTGAATGCAGTAAGCAAAAAATAAAACAAAGTTGTATACAAAAAAAAAAAGCGTACATAGCCTTTTAAGGGTTTTTGCAGGTCAATACTTGACAAAAAGTCACTAATTGTGCCGGTTAATTTCTAATGAAAATACACTGCATGTTTACATGTTCTAGTGTCCATACTACTGCTCTATAGGATCACATGGTTTACATGACAAGTATGTTCTAAAACTATACTCATCATATCCTGAGGATTCCCTCATACAAGGCTTTTTTTTTGTGAAAAGCAAAAAAAGAGGAAGGGGAATAAACAAGAGCTGCTGTAGCCAGGAGTTTCCTTCCATGGCAGACAAAGGGATTCCCCAGGCCGCAGGGAAAGTTTCCATCAGCATAACATGCCCAGCCACATTCCAGGCAGCCAGAGTACATCCCCACAAAGAACCTACATTACAACATGCTCACACTGTGCAGCAAACTTCTCACACACACAGTACAGACAGTGTCAGACACAGGCTGCCCTGCTGGCTGCCAGCGCCTGCAGGAAACATTCTTGTCTGGCCCATGTTCCTTTTTTTCCCCTTGGAAAGTCAGATTTCTGACAGCGTGAGTGTTTATACATCTTTTCAACAATTGGTTTGGCAGTAAGCAGTGGAAAAATGCAAAGCCTTCTCAATAAGCAAAGCTTATTGTGGTATCAGATAACCATCCCTCACTGAATGAGCAAGAAAAAGAATTAGACTGAAGGAGTGCTTTGTTTCGCCTAGAACAAGGTTTCTGCTAAATCCCACAAGGAGATAACTTAAAAGGTGTAAATGGGGGTTTGGAATTACACAGTAACAAAAATGAAAAAATAAATCAATCAAGAAAGAAATTGGTATTTACGTTTCGGCTCTTATTTTTCCATCTTGAATCTTTGGAGTGCTGCCCGCATTTCAATTTTTCTTGCGACAAATGTTGTTATTTTGGGTTACAGCTGGTATGCATAATATATATCAAGAAAAGATTTGTGACAGGTTTATGGTTGAAAGTTAGAAAAAAAAAAAAAAAGTATATCTGGGTAGTTTTAGATTTTTATTTTTAAAGGCACTCTATCAGCACAGAATGACCGTTCAAACTAAATCCCGCTGCTTGGTGCTAATCATTTATATACACCTTACAACTTGCTAGTTGTCCCTTTATCTCTACCCTTCCCTCTTCTTTAAATCGACAGCTCTGGCTTCATAGAGCCATAGAAAGGTGGAGATGGTGGGAAGGTGTATATAAAGGATTGGCCTCGCCATGATGCACCGAATGCCTGTACTTGGATTGAAGTCATTCTGTGCTGACAGAGTCCCTTTAAAGGTTTACACACTATAGCAACAGACAATGCAGTCAAGTCTGGCTAAACTGACTCAACTTGTTGTATGATTGATTACTCACTAACTTACTGCTTATGGTGGATACCTGTACAGGATATACTGTATTCCTGACTAGGGAGGATAAAAATGCAGAAAGTTCTTGTACAGCACTACAGAATAAGCATTGGAAATATATTTTTAACCACAGACCTGAAGTATCTGATCATTATTAAAAAGGTTGTCTCCTACTTTGACATTTCAATATCTTAAAGGGAATCTGTCACGCCCTGGCACTTATCTGACCTCTAATATGGACATACATGCAGTGGCATACATGGAAATCATGGGGCCCCATATCAGAAGTTCTAAATGAGATTAAGAAAAAAACAAAAAGAAAACTTAAAATAGCTGTCAGGGTCACAGAAGAGCAGATCTCACAACTTTCCAGCCTTTACATTGTAATTTTCCTCCTGCTGAAGTCCTAGATTCCTCTTTCATTGCCCCCATAAGAAGTATGATGCCAACAAAAGTGTCCCCTTCCCCCCTAAACATAGTATGATACCTTCATGGTTAATGACCCTGCTGTACCCCACGGCAAAGTATGCTGACCCCAACACGGTAGGATTCCCCCCAACTGTGACCCCCACACAGCCCTCCATGCAGTATAATAGCCCGCACTAGCCCTCCAAACAGTAAGATGGCCCCCCACACAAACTTTCACACTGTATAATTGCCCCCCACAACCTTCCATATAGTATAATGCACTCGCCATGGTCCTCCACACAGTATAGTACGGCCCCCATAGGGCACAGTACTGCCCCCATAGGGCAGTAATATGGGCACCACATTTAAATAAAATACACACTTACTGCTCCTCGTTCCCCTGCTGCTTCGGTTTCTGCAGCGTGTCTCATCAGCTCCACTGCCTGACCCAGCATGGTGCGATGAAGTGACGTCATCACGCCGCTGCGTCAGACGCAGAGGGGGAATGACAGGAGAGGGAGTGTCACATGACGCTCCCTCCTCCATCATTGCCTTCAACTGTATCGGCATCTGCTGATACAGTTGAATGCGGGTCGGGGGGGGGGCGGTGCTGGCTGTGCAGGGGGGGCCCAATGCGGAAGGAGGCCCGATGCGAGCACTGACATATGGGGCCCGTGAGCCAGGGAGACCCTAGAAGTTACGTTGCCTGCCGCCATTGGCAGTACGCCACTGTATATAGGTGATAGAAATGTAAATCTATACCTACCTGTATGCCTCATATTAGAGGTCTTGCTGTGAAAAGTCTTTTTATTCAATCAAGTTTCTTATGCTTGCAGGCCCGGGGCCCTGAAGAAATCCCTGCCTCCTGTGGTAATTATAATGTTCCCACCCCTCCCCTGCATGTCATAGTGCTCTGTAATGTGCAGTTCCGGCAGCCAAATCCAGGCATGGTGACATGCAGGGGAGGGGGGGAAACATTGTAATTCACACAGGAGGCGGGGATTTCTTCCAGTCCCTGGGACTGGAACACATCAGAAACTTGTAGGAATAAAAAGACATTTCACAGCAACAAGACCTCTAATATGAGGCATACAGGTAGGTATAGATTTACATTTCTATCACCTGTATGCCCATATTAGAGGTCAGATAAGTGCCAAGGGGTGACAGATTCCCTTTAAGCTTCGGATAGCAATTAAAAAAAAAAGGAAGGTCACATACAAAAGATCAGTTGCAGTTCCTAAATTTAAACTATGTGAATCTTTATTAACCCCTTGACAACCTATGATGTATAGGTACGTTATAGGTAGTGTATCCCACTTTGATGCGGGCTCCGGCACTGAGCCCACATCTTTTACAGCACATGGCAGCTGATTTGATCAGCTGTCATGTGCCCCTAACAGCTGCGGGTAGAATCGCGATCAACCCTCGGCTGTTAACATGTTAAATTCCAATGTCAATCTGACAGCGGCATTTAACATGATCGCGCCGGAAGCGCATCACAAGCCCTGCCCATCGGTGCCCCCATCACATGCTCGTGGGGAGTTGATGGGTTGGCATGACAACCGGGGGTCTGCAGAAGATCCCCATGCTTGTCATCGCTGATCTGCTATGAACGCTGACCCATGGTCGACGTTCATAGGAGATAATTTCTTCTACATATAGCAGGGCTCCAGCACAAGCGATTAGATGATCGCAGCTTCATGTCTCCTGAAGAGATTACCCCCACTTTTGCCCCATTTTTTATCAAAATATAAAAAGAATCAATCCAATTGGTAAATGGCGTAACGAGAAAAAAAATGAAAACGCCAGAATTACGTCTTTTTTTGTTGTTGCTGTTTTTTTTCACCACTTATACATGTTTGATATCTGCAAACTAGTAATGACCTGGAGAATCATAATGGCAGGTCAGATTTAGCATTTAGTAAACATGGTAAATAAATAAAATAAAATTGTGGAAGTGCACTTTTTTGCAATTTCACCGCACTTGGAATCTTTTGCCCGTTTTCCAGTACATTTTATGGTAAAATAAATTGTGTTTAAAAGTACAACTCGTCCCGCAAAAAACAAGCCTCATAAGACTATATAGATGGGAAAAAAAAAGAAGTTATGGCTCTGGGAAGAAGGAGAGCAAAAACGAAAACACAAAAACAGAAAATACCAAGGTCGTGAAGGGGTTGAGTAACAAACACAAAAAGCTAGACAGGCCAAAAAAAAACAAAAGAAAAAAAGACACACATTTAAACATTCTGCAAATTGTGCTAGAACGTGTTTCCTATGAAAAAAAATTGCCACTGGGATACAACACAAATGACCGGCATGATAAGCATAGAGCCATGAAACTATGGTGGATATCTGAGAGAAGCATGAATGGACATTACTACTTGATATCACTTAATGGGTAATTCGTAAAGAAGAAAGGTAAAATGCCTATGTACAGCCAATAAATAAAGCAGTATCAAAAGACTATATACAAAAAAGTAAGCAATAACTATGTGCAATCAAGTGCCATATGTATAGTCACCCAAATAAATTGGGTCAAAGACAAAAGCATCATATGGGAAAGAGGACACCCCTGAGGAAAAGTCTGAAGGTGTACTTGCTAGTCAAAGGTGATATTACTAAAGGTTTTGAATTTCTTGTGAAATCCTTTTTTGTAAATGAGGGCAGTGTAGTGTTGTGCAGCAGGGAACTTGTGCACAGGCGCTGGGAAGGCAGAATGACTCGACAGCCGGGAACTGCACATCACAGGGTCCTATGCAGGGGAGGTGCGGTGAGTATGGAAAGAGGGCTAGTAGGCGGGCATTTCTTGGCGTCTGGGAGACGCATAGCTTAACTTTTTCATTAATTATTTCTGCTATTACACAACAACCAGACCGCTAATATGGGCCATACAGGTAAGTATAGACTCACATTTCTATCACCTGTATGCCCATATTAGCGGTATGAGAAGTCCCAGGGGGGGTGACAGATTCCCGTTAAAGAGCCTGAAAGGGGTTGGAAACAGTCCTAGGAGACCACGGAGTATTACACACATCTTTCCAGGGCAATTAGAATCTTTTCTATATTGCGATTAGCAACAAATCAAATTTTTGTGAAAAACTGAACAAACCTTGGGGATTAGAATTTCAAGACATTCAATCATCTCTAGTACATAGGTTACACAGTTTAGGTTTGTTCTACTATATCTAATATACATTTTACAGCTGAATAAGGTGTTTATGTGTATTTTTTATTGTTTGATAGTTGCTATATTTCATCCTGTTAAGGTTATTAACCTTTCGTCCAAAAATAAATTTGCTTATCTGAGCTATGGACAGTTCTGGTACATCAGGCATATTACAGAACATGTTTCTAACGCTACATTTGCCTTTTGGCCTGTTACTCTGCTTTTTCCAGTTTACTACTCCCACATGCAGCGCATGTACACTGTTCTATTTAGGAAATGTTTTCCTGTACCGGATGAGGTTGTGATATTAATAACCATGTGGAATTAGCCTCAGTGTAAGGATTATTTTCCCCACATTTCAGTGTTACCATATTCATGTGTTTATAATTTAAAAAAAAAAAAAAAAAAGTTTGTGATCCCAAAGAATTTTTGGGAGTCACAGATTTGTGTGACCATTACTGTGGGTTTTTTTAGTTTTTTTTTTTTTCCAATATTTAAATGGAAGACTACGTGAAAACATTGTGCCAGAGTAATTTAGAGTTCATTTTCCTGCTGATCATCATGCTTTTTGACTTGCATTAAATGTAGACAGATGTACAAGAAACACGGCTTTCAGGCATCTATAGTAACAGAACGATTATTTCTACAATGGCAGATGATCATGTCAGACACTGTAGCATGTAAATGGTAAGGCTATGTGCCCACGATCAGAAAATAGCAGCGTTTTGGAAGCAGAGTATTTTGGCTGCTTCCAAAACACTGTGTTCTAATCACGCAGGTACACACGTGGTCAAAATTGTTGGTACCCCTCTTTTAATGAAAGGAAAACCCACAATGGTCACAGAAATAACTTGAATCTGACAAAAGTAATAAATTAAAAATCTATGAAAATGAACAAATGAAAGTCAGTCATTGCTTTTCAACCCTGCTTCCACAGAATTAAAAAAAAAAAATTAAACTCATGAAATAGGCCTGGACAGAAATAATGGTACTCATAACTTAATATTTTGTTGAACAACCTTTTGAGGCAATCACTGCAATCAAACGATTCCTGTAACGGTCAATGAGACTTCTGCACCTCTCGACAGGTATTTTGGCCCACTCCTCATGAGCAAACTGCTCCATTGTCTTGTGTTTGAAGGCTGTCTTTTCCAGACGACATGTTTCAGCTGTTTCCAAAGATGCTCAATAGGATTTAGGTCAGGGCTCATAGAAGGCCACTTCAGAATAGTCCAATGTTTTCCTCTTAGCCATTCTTGAGTGTTTTTAGCTGTGTGTTTTGGGTCATTATCCTGTTGCAAGATCCAAGACCTGCGACTGAGACCAAGCTTTCTGACACTGGGCAGCACATTTTTCTCTAGAATCCCTTGATAGTCTTGAGATTTCATTGCACCCTGCACAGATTCAAGACACCCTGTGCCAGATGCAGCAAAGCAACCCCAGAACATAACAGAGCCTTCACCATGTTTTACAGTAGGGACAGTGTTTTTTTCTTGATATGCTTCATTTTTCCGTCTGTGAACAGAGCTGATGTGCCTTGCCAACAACTTCCATTTTTTGTCTCATCTGTCCATAGGACTTTCTCCCAGAAGCTTTGTGGCTTGTCAACATGTAGTTTGGCAAATTCCAGTCAGGCTTTTTTATTATTTTTTTTTTCCACATTGGTGTTCTCCTTGGTCGTCTCCTATGAAGTCCACTTTGGCTCAAACAACGACGGATGATGTGATCCGACACTGATGTTCCTTTTCCTTCAGCTTGAAGTTCACCTTTAATCTCTTTAGAAGGTATCCTGGGCTCTTTTGTTACCATTTGTATTATCAGTCTCTTTGATTTGTCATCAATTTTCCTTCTGCGGCCACATCCAGGGAGGTGGGCTACAGTCCATGGATCTTACATTTCTGAATAATATGTGCAACTGTAGTCACAGGAGCATCAAGCTGCTTGGAGATGGTCTTATAACCTTTAACATACTTGTCAATATTTTTCTTTATAATCTCCTGAGACAACTCTTTCCTTTGCTTCCTCTGGTCCATGTTGAGTGTGGTACACATCATGTCACCAAACAGCACAGTGAGTATCTGTAGCCCTATATACAGGCCCACTGACTGATTACAAGATTGTAGACACCTGTGATGCTAATTAGTTTACACAACCTGATTTAACATGTCCCTTTTGTCACATTATTTTCAGGGGTACCATCATTTCTGTGCAGGTCAGAAATTCTGTGGAAGCAGGGTTGAAAAGCAATGTCTGACTTTCATTTGTTCATTTTCACATTTTTAATTTAATATTATTTTTTTCAGATTCAAGTTATTTCTGTGACCATTGTGGTTTGTTTTTTTTCCATTAAACGAGGGGTACCAACAATTTTGACCACATGTGTAAATCCGCTTGTCTTCACTGAACCAAGCAGATTTAATGCATCTAATGAATCGCTATGGGTTTAACTACGCAGCATAAAATTGAAGCACAATGGGCATGGGATTTCTATAAATCCCACCTACTGTGCTTGTAATGTGGAGCGCAGCGTTTACGCAGCGCAGGTGAGCTGTGTCCAAAACGCTACTACAGATCTTGGGCACATACCCTAATAGTTTCCACTGTAATGATTCTAAAATGCAAATAGTTATGCATGTGTACATGGATCTAATATGCTGTCAGAACTGAGAAGTATGTTAGATGTCTATTGTTATAGCTTATGTAATAAGTAAACTGCAAACCTGGCCATCATAATGCTTTGAATTTAAACCGTATGGTTAGACTACAAATAAGAAGTAGTTTGGATTTTTAAACTGAGATGAATTGCACTTAGGGTATGTGCACACGATGCAGAAATGCTCAGGATTTTTTCCTGAGCATTTCTGCATCTCCCTGGCAGGAAAAAACGCATGCGGATTGTACATGCGGTTTCCTGCCACGGACATGCGGAAATGAAGCGGTCTTCACTTTCATTTCCGCATGCGGGTTGACAAGCGCTTCCCAAGCGATTTTAGCATCACTTGGAAAGTGCTTGTCAACTTCACACTATATAAATCCAAACAGCATGGATTTATATAGTGTGTGAATGTCAAAAAAGAAAAAATAAGTATATACTTTACCCTCTGATGGCCCCCGGTGTCCTGCTTCGCACGGTCCCGGCTACCGGCAGTGAAGACTGAAGGACCTGCCGACGTCAGCGTCACGTGACCCGTCACATGACTCTGACGTCAGCGAAGGTCCTTCTTCATTCAACCACGAAGTGCCGGGAACCAAGCAGGAGCGCTGCGCGGACCGTCAGAAGGTGAGTATATATTATATTATATTATATTATATTATATATATATATATATATATATATATATATATATATATATATATATATATATATATATATATATATATATATATATATATATATATATATATATATTTTTTTTTTTTTATTCTTTTTTTTTTAAATGGTACCTGGGTCTGGATGAGAGTCCTCTCATCCACACCCGGGTACCATCCGCACATTAGACCGCATGGAATGCGCATCAACATATACAGTGATGCGGATTCCATGCGGTCTAATGCAAGTCAATGGCGCCAAAAAAGCAGCGTTTCCGCAAAATGAATTGACATGCTGCGGATTTTTGAGCGCAGCGTTTACGCTGCGGAGAAATCCGCATCATGGGCACAGCACATGCGGATTTCAATTGGGGAACATTGCTGCCCTTCTACCATGCGTTTCCGCAACTGCAAAAACGCATCGTGTGAACTCAGCCTTAATTAGTGTTGAGAGAGTATGTTCTGCAAGAGTATGCTCGGGCCGAGCTCCGAGTATTTATACAGTGGTGGCCAAAAAGTATTGGCACCCCTGCAATTCTGTCAGATAATACTCAGTTTCTTCCTGAAAATGATTGCAATCACAAATTCTATGGTATTATTATCTTCATTTAATTTGTTTGCAAAGAAAAAAAACACAAGAGAATGAAGCAAAAATCAAATCATTGATCATTTCACACAACTCCAAAAATGGGCCAGACAAAAGTATTGGCACCCTCAGCCTAATACTTGGTTGCACAACCTTTAGCCAAAATAACTGCGAACAACCGCTTCCGGTAACCATCAAGGAGTTTCTTACAATGCTCTGCTGGAATTGTAGACCATTCTTCTTTGGCAAACTGCTCCAGGTCCCTGATATTTGAAGGATGCCTTCTCCAAACTGCCATTTTGAGATCTCTCCACAGGTGTTCTATGGGATTCAGGTCTGGACTCATTGCTGGCCACCTTAGAAGTCTCTAGTGCTTTCTCTAAAACCATTTTATAGTGCTTTTGGAAGTGTGTTTTGGGTCATTGTCCTGCTGGAAGACCCATGACCTCTGAGGGAGACCCAGCTTTCTCACTGGGCCCTACATTATGCTGCAAAATTTGTTGGTAGTCTTCAGACTTCATAATGCCATGCACACGGTCAAGCAGTCCACTGCCAGAGGCAGCAAAGCAACCCCAAAACATCAGGGAGCCTATACCATGTTTGACTGTAGGGACCGTGTTCTTTTCTTTGAATGCCTTTTTTTTTTTTTTCCCTGTACACTCTATGTTGATGCTTTTTCCCAAAAAGCTCTACTTTTGTCTCATCTGATCAGAGAACATTCTTCCAAAACGTTTTAGGCTTTCTCAGGTAAGTTTTGGCAAACTCCGGCCTGGCTTTTTTATGTCTCGAGGTAAGAAGTGGGGTCTTCCTGGGTATCCTACCATACAGTCCCTTTTCATTCAGACGCCGACGGATAGTACGGGTTGACACTGTTGTACCCTCGGACTGCAGGGCAGCTTGAACTTGTTTGGATGTTAGTCGAGGTTCTTTATCCACCATCTGCACAATCTTGCGTTGAAATCCCTTGTCAATTTTTCTTTTCCGTCCTCATCTAGGGAGGTTAGCCACAGTGCCATGGGCTTTAAACTTCTTGATGACACTGCGCATGGAAGACACAGGAACATTCAGGTCTTTGGAGATGGACTTGTAGCCTTGAGATTGCTCATGCTTCCTCACAATTTGGTTTCTCAAGTCCTCAGACAGTTCTTTGGTCTTCTTTCTTTTCTCCATGCTCAATGTGGTACACACAAGGACATAGGACAGAGGGTGAGTCAACTTTAATCCATGTTAACTGGCTGCAAGTGTGATTTAGTTATTGCCAACACCTGTTAGGTGCCACAGGTAAGTTACAGGTGCTGTTAATTACACGATTTAGAGAAGCATCACATGATTTTTCAAACAGTGCCAATACTTTTGTCCACCCCCTTTTTTAGGTTTGGTGTGGAATTGTATCCAATTTGGCTTTAGGACAATTCTTTTTGTGTTTTTTCATTGAAGACAAATTAAATGAAGACAATAATACCAAAGAATTTGTGATTGCAATCATTTTCAGGAAGAAACTGAGTATTATCTGACAGAATTGCAGGGGTGCCAATACTTTTGGCCACCACTGTAGCTGCTCGGTGATATGGTTGAATCACTCCTGTATGCATGATTTGCAACTGTGACAGTTTTATTACATGTGAGGAATGTGTAAGAAATAGACATTCCTCACATGTAATAAAACTGTCAAACAGTAGCAAACCATGCACACGGGAGCGATTCAACCATATCACCGAGCAGCTATAAATACTCGGAGCTCGGCCTGAGCATACTCGGCGAAAGGGTTAATAGAACATACTCGCTCTACACTACACTTAATCTATTTTATGAAAGCTCCACCAATGGCCTGATCTCACAGCTGGTCACTGGTTCCAGTAGCCCCACTTTTGCTTTGGCCCAGACACAAGAGACAGCCTCCTCTTAAATCCTCTGGAGCACATTTAATTTTGCTTACTTCTCTAGCGCAATCATATTTCACAGCACGTTACTAATCTTGTCATCACTGTCCCCATTGGGGCACACAATCTTATTTCCCCATCAGTAAGTCTTTGGAGTGTGGGAGGAAACCAGAGAACCCAGAAGAGACCCACGCAAACACGGGGAGAACATACAAATTCCCTGCAGTTGTCCATGTTTACTAAACACGGTCAGTCAGAGTGTGACGTACTTCTGTCACGTTTCATTCACCATGGTACGCGGAACAGGAGACCCCTGGCGGCAGCCGCAAATAGTCGTGATGTAAGCGGAAGCAAGAGCCGGCTGCAGCCGGGGGAATTACGTGCTGGCTGTGCGTGGTCAGCGATGTTGTCACAAACAGTATTGACAACTTGACGTAATTACAAAATTCATTAGGGGCCCCGGGGGGATACATTGGGGGGTTAATTTAAAGTAGTGCACAACCCATTTAAACACTGCTTCGCTGATTAGTCGCACCCGGTCGGCCGCATACATATATTATAGAATACCCGATGCGTTAGAATCGGGCCACCATCTAGTCTTTTATATGCCTGTCCTGGACTCATATTTCCAAGACAACCTAGATTGGCCAATTTAAAGATTGCCGTTTGACTGGACAGTGGGCTAATTTAGGGGCCAGGACCTTGCATTTGAAATATCCTGTGTCTGTAGCTACCCTCTCCATACAGTACATAGAATGTGTGCAGATGGTGATTATAACTAAGCTGAATAATTCCTGAGGTTTGGCTCTCTAGACTGAGGTATCCCAATTGACACCTCTCGGTATTCTTCCAGAAGACCCCCTATACAATATTAGTAAATCCATTTTGTCAACTAAATATAAAACCATTACCCTTAAACTTTTGTGAAGTGCACCAGTCCCTGCTGCAGCTAAACAACCACACAACATGATGCTGCCACCCCCATGTTTCACAGTTGGGATGGTGTTCTTAGGCTTCCAAGCTTCTCTTTTTCCTCCAAACGGAACGATGGTCATTATGCACAAAAAGTTAAAATTTAGTTTCATCAGACCACAGGACATGTCTCCAAAAATTAAGGTCTTTGTTCCTGTGAGCATCTGCAAACATTAATCTGGCTTTTTTTTAATCTTTCTTTTGGAGTAATGGTTTCTTCCTGGCAGAGTGGCCTTTCAGCCCATGTTGATGCAGCACTCGTTTCACTGTAGATATTGACACAATCTTACCAGCTTCCGCCATCATCTTCACGAGGTCTTTTGCTTTTGTCCTTGGGTTGATATGCACATGTCGGACCAAAGCACGTTCATCTCTGGGACACAGAACCAGTCTCCTTCCTGAGCGGTATGATGGCTGGACATTCCCATCTTGTTTGTACTTGCGTATAGTTGTTTCTACAGATGAACGAGGCACCTTCAGTTATCTTGAAATTGTACCCAAGGATGAGCCAGACTTGTGCAAGTCCACAAAGCTCTTCCTGATATCTTGGCGGATTTCTTTAGACTTTCCGCATGATGCAACACAAAGAAGCAGTGTGTTTCAGGCAGGGCTGTGGAGTCAGAGTCGCAGTCCATTTTGGAGGAGTCGGAGTTGGGAGTCGATATAAAATGGACCGACTCAGACTCCTAAAATGTATAATAAATTGGGTACAGTAGTTCAATGCAGGATGTGCTAGAAAGGTTTCCATAACAATTTGGGAAAGTTATGAAATGTCCTATAAATGTCTGTTCTATTCCTGATCTAAGGGTCTAGACTTTTAGCTGAAATGAATCTATGCTACAGTAAATTTAGCACTTAAACATGAGCCATGTATGAGAGAGTCGGAGTCATGGAAATTGAGGAGTCGGAGTCAAAGGTTTGACTTACCGACTCCACAGCCCTGGTTTCAGGTGTGTATTAAAATACAAGAAAAAAAAAAGTAAGTAAAGTCCGCTCACCATTGGGGTGTGGTGCAGTCTCAGCCTCGCTCGTATCCAGCCAGCGCAGCCTGGTTCATGAATCAGAAAATAGGAGCAATGATCCAGCGTATCCGGACCATGATTAAGACTGCACATCGAAACGCGCAGGTCAAGACAGCTGTGATCCTTGTGTGCATTAAGACTTATTATGGTGGCATTTTTTTGGGCTCATTAAAAGCTATGTTTCATTCAAGTTTATAGCCTGATACGCTGGATCATTCCTCCTATTTTCTGATGCATTAAAATACATCCACAGGTGTGTCTTTAACTCAGATGTTGCCAAAAAAACTATCAGAAGCTTCCAAACACATGACCTCATCATATGGGCAGTTCAGAATGGTTTAAAGGCATAGTAATCTTAGTACATGTAAACTTTTGACTTTGCAGTAAATAAAAATGCCTTAAAACATTCTCTCTCAATATTCTCGCATTTGGCAAATATTAAAAGTTATGGTAATCTTAATTGACCTAAAACAGGAAAGGTTTATTCTGATTTCATGTCAGATATTGAGAAAAACATGCATATGTGTCTCCTTATATAGTTTATTTAAACTTATGGCTTCAACTGTATAAGGTTTGTGTCTTTCTACAGCTATGACAATTATGTAATAATGCAAATGAAGCACCCAAAAAAAAAACAAAAAAAAAAACATGACCTTTTAATGCAGTTTTTTTATGGCAACGTTAGGAGTGGATTATAATGGGAGGGGAATGATTTAGAAAAAATTAAACTATTTTTAATCCACTTTATGTTTTGGCTTCAAAATTGGCATAAACAAACTACATCAAAACGGTATGCATGGAGACAGATCTTGATGTAGATAAAAAAGATTGATTGGCAGCTTACTTTGCCACTGACTTGAATATAATGTCTCATGGATTAGAAGCATAAACATGGAGCAGCTCCGACTAGTGAACATGTTAAAATGAGCATTTTGCTACCTTGTAAAAGATAATTGTCGTTTATTTTGCTGGTAACATCCTGTACATGAACACATAAAATAAAGCTGTAAACTTTAATAAAAGACAGCATGTTGAACCTTTGCGTTACTCAGGCTCAAGCTACATGTTGCTAAGCAACTTGTGTAATATCAATTTATTTGCATTCTAATTTACACAAACCTGAATCTTGCAAACTGTATCTGAAGCCTCCTGAAAATGAAGACTTATTATTGCTATCAATTTGTGGCACTTTTTAAAGGATATAAAAAAAAAAAAAAAAACACTTATGCATTCTACTAATTTTTTTTTCTAAACTACAGGTCTGCATGTATACATCTTTAACATACGGTGTTACTAACTAAATGGGTTTTACAAATTTAGATATTCAAAGAATGATCTTTACAATGACGAAATCCATACATAAAACTCACAAAAACCGCTACACAGACTGCACTAATAATAATAATAATCTTTATTTATATAGCGCCAACATATTCCGCAGCGTTTTACAATTCAGAGGTTCATATACAACAGTCATAAGTAACATAATTAAAGATAATACAATAATTAAAGCAAAAATAATGCTGGTTAGAGCTTACAATCTACAATGAAGTAGGGGGTGACACAAAGTACAATGGCTTATTTACAATGATGGTCCGGCCATCTTGAGGGGATGAGGGATAGATAAAGGCTGCATGAGCTCATCACCAGCCAAAATATTGTAGTGGTTTTGGGTGCGGTGGAACTTGATGGAGAATTATGTTCAGAGAAATAGTGAATGGGCTATATATAAAAAGGACTTTTATTAGGGAAAGTGATAGGGTGCCCTAAAGAGATGTGTTTTTAGCAGGGCTGTGGAGTCAGTAAGCCAAACCTTCGACTCAGACTCCTCAATTTCCATGATCACGACTCAAACTTCCTCATACATGGCTCATGTTTAAGTGATACATTTACGGTAGGACACATTTTTCTCAGCTAAAAGTCTAGACCCTTAGATCAGGAATAGGACAGACATTTATAGGACACTTCATAACTTTCCCAAATTCTTATGAAAAAAATATTCCCCACAAACTGCATTCAACTACTGTACCCAATTTATTATATATTTTAGGAGTCGGAGTCAGTCTATTTTAGACCAACTTCGACTCCACCAAAATGGGAACCGAGTCCAACTCCACAGCCCTGGTATTTAGGAAGCACCTGAAACTGTAAAGTTGTGGTTCATCCTAATTTCTAGGGGTAGAGCATTCAAAAGAATAGATGCAACTCGGGAGAAGTCTTGGAGCAAGGAGTAGGAGGTACAGATTAGTGCAGATGTTAGTCGAAAGTAGTGGGGGGTGCTGCACTGTGGAGGGCTCTGTGAATGAGAACAAGCAACTTAAATAGGATCCTATAATGTATGGGCAGCCAGTGCAATGACTGGCACAGAGTGGAAGTGTCCAAGTAATGATTAGCCACATAGGTGATACTGGCTGCAGCATTAAAGATGGACCGGAGAGGGGAAAATCGAGTGAGGGGGAGGTTAATTAATAAGAGAATTACAGTAGTCAAGGCGGGAGTGGATCAGGGCAACAGTGAGGGTTTTTTTCTTCCATGGTGAGGAAGGGGGCGAATTCTAGAGATGTTGTTCAGGTGCAAGCGACAAGAGTGGGCAAGAGATTGTATATGGGAGGCGAGGGAAAGATTGGTGTCAAACATAACACCTAGACAGCGTGCCTGCTGGCTCTGCGTTATTGTGATGCCACTGATTGAGAGAGAGATGTCAGATTTGGGGAGGTAAGTAAACAGTGGGAGAAGTAGTTCAGTTTTGGAAAGGTTGAGTTTCAGATAGAGAGCGGACATGATGTTAGAAACTGCGGACAGACAGTCACCGGTGTTCTATAGCACAGCGGGGGTAAGGTGGGCCACTGTGGCATTATGAGATGGCAAAGGAAGACTATCACAATTGACGCATACCACTACTTTATTGTAACTCTAATGTCCATTCTATGCAATTTTAATAATTGGTATCAATTTCTGGTCTTCCTTACAGAAGTGAAGTGAATGCAAGAAAAAGGGCTTGAAATTCTAGAACAGAAGACTGCACAAAAATCCTATTTCCCCTTTTGGTCAGGGTTGGACATACCATTGGTTCAATCTGTCAGGGGCCCAAGAGGTGAGGGGGCCCATTTCTACCTCCTAAGCAGTTGGAATTGTGCGTTATAGTGAGCTACTGGGCTGAAAAGTGCCCAAATATTATTCTAGCAGAAGGGCCCTCTTCTGCCTATGGTCACTATTGTTTGTGTTCAGAATCTGCTTTAAAAGAATCTTCTTAAAAGGTCATTCAATTCATTCTGGGTAGAATTGTTCTTGAGCGTACATGTAGCTCATTATTCAAAATTAGATTTGTTATAATTACCCATTCCCAACATCTACCACACATGTACGACGCAAGTCAGGAACAGGTGTATAGAGTGAGCTCACAAGTTGAGCCGACCCCATACCCGGCAGATGATGGCTGCATGCCACAGTCAGAATCTCTCTCTAATGTCTGTAGGTGTGATGGTTAGACAGTGGCATTCAACAGGTTCTCTCTTACAGCAGCATCGCCAGCAGGGCAACATGGGGGTGCATCATTCTATGCGCCCGTCGACTGTATCCAGTAATAAAGTTTTTTGGTTTTTTTTTTGTTTTGTTTTTTTTAAAAAGCAAAACACTTGAACCACCCCCTTATTCCCCACATTTAAAATGAACATTAAAAAGAAAAATATCCCATGTGGCATCACTGAATCCATAAAGGCCTGAGCTATCAAAATATAAAATCAACCCGATCGGTTAACGCTGTAAAACTAAAAATTTAGAAACACCAAATGTGAGGTTTTTTTAATTTGCTATGTTGTAAAACAATGGAATAAGCAGCGATCAAAATTGCATATCCATCTCAAAATGGTATTAAAAACATCAGCTAGCTTACGTCACAACAAAAAAATATGCCCTCGCACAACTCCATCAACCAAAAAATGATAAAAAAAAAAATTCACAAAAAATAGATAAATAAGGCATCACTGTAATTGTGCTGACAAGGATAATCAGGATTCCAGTTCATTTATACCACAGAATGTACAAAGTCAAAACATTTCCCAAAAAACAGCATCCAAATTGTGTTTTTTTGGGTTGTTTTCCCCTCACAATTTCACCGCACTTAGAATCTGTTCCCGTACGTTCTGTGGCAAACTGAATAGTGTCAACCAAAACTACAACTAGACCCACAAAAAATAAGCCCTCATACAGCTATATGGATGGAAAAATAAAACATTATGGCTTTTGGAAGAAGGGGAGGAAAACACACAGACAAAAAAAAAAATGGCCTTGTGGGGGAGGGGTTAAAATTAATAGGGACCCTGGAAGCACATGGGAAGAGTGGCTTGGCTGAATCAAGGTATTTGTGCTAGATTTTGGTATAAATTGTGCCAAACTAAAAATTTGTAGCAAGTCACTGCCTGTGCAAGCTTCCTGCTCATAAAAGAAAAATATATCTTTTAAAGGCGAAAATAACTGCTAGGGACCCAGATGTTTAGTGCCACTACTATCCACATGCTGCTGAGGAAAAATGCAACGCAACCTCATTCATTCACTTGAAGCGGTGTTGCAGGTCCCTATATAGCAGGTGTACGGAGTGTAGGATGTGCCAAGACAGCCAAAGGGGCTTCTCTTCTTCACCTTTATTCACAGTCATTTAACCGGAAACTAATCTGGAAAAGAAGGGATCTCATAAGGGGGGGGGAATTCTTCTTCTACCTTGGAGTCGGAGACATAATAATGAAGCTGACATTTTTTGTATTAAATTTCTCTTCCTTTTGCACAGTAATAGTGTCTGAATTTTATAAAATTAGAACATCCTTGGAGAGAACAATTATTTAAAGGGATAGCCCAGTGCCCACTACTAAAACAGCCCCTTGTCAATCTGAATGTTTGCCCCTGTTAAAATAGCAACACCTATACTCCCCTCCCGTGTCAGCCCCGTTGCAGCGGTGTCTGCACTCTCACTCCCGGGACTTGCGTAAGGTTGTTAGATCCAATCAGCTCTGGTGTCCCTGTCCCCGCCTTTGGACATACGAGTAATGAAAAGGAGGTGAGCGGCCAGCCGCAGCTCTGACTTCCTCTTGATTCTCTACATCCAAAGGCGGGGACAGTGACACCAGAGCTGATTGGATCTAACAACCTTACGCAAGTCCCAGGAGTGAGAGTGCAGACACCGCTGGAACGGTGCCGGCACGGGAGGAGAGTATAGGTATTTATATTTTAATGGGGGCAAATACTCAAATTGAATGGATTGTCCTAGTAGTGCACAACCCCTTTAAGTTTATGATCACAAAAAAGTGACAATACAAAGCTTTTAAGAAGAGTACAAGAGTTAACTACACATGCGGTGGTCTTTGTTATGAGGTTACTAAACATTAATTATAAGGCTGATGAAGGCAGATGGTAATAATAACCCAGGTCACTGTGCTCCATTTAGTCGACTGTACAGTGCATAACTGGCAAAGTAGTATGCATAAGAAGACACACCACCTGTCTGTTAGTGTAAAAAAATGCTTTGTGTTTAGTATTAGGGCTTAGTAGTGTCCATACAGACCTTAAGTTACCATAGAAACAATTCAAGCAGGAAAAAATATAAATTTGTATGATGTACTAAAACAGTTCCTGCTCAGCATACTGACACTGATTTGTCAAACATCTCCAATACCTAACATGGCATGAGACAGAAATGCAAATCTCAACATTACATGTATGCTGCTAAAGGGGATGTATAATCTGCTTCAAGTGTGTACTGCTCCTCTACCTTCCTTCTACCTGCTGCAGGTG
The DNA here is from genome assembly GCF_046119375.1 of Phyllobates terribilis. Lineage (NCBI taxonomy): Eukaryota > Metazoa > Chordata > Amphibia > Anura > Dendrobatidae > Phyllobates > Phyllobates terribilis. The sequence continues at coordinate 426,791,127 of NW_027362762.1, read as the reverse complement.
AAGCACTCATGGTCTATGTTGCTGGTCTGAACTCTGCACGCTCCAATGTTGCAAGAGGCACTGAGGCTCTCTGTATCCAGCGGTCTGCAAAGCTTCAGACATATGTTTGTTTGCAAGCTGTTTAGCAAACAGCTTGAAAACGCACGATCCTTGCCTAGGACTGCCTAAATTGCAGTAGATGCCGGTAACATAGGCAATGAGCAGTGAACGATAAAGATAAAAATCCCAGAGTTTGAAAACAGAGGACTTTTAGTAAAGGTAAATTTTAAGGTGGTTTGTTCTTACAAGCACTTTTCACATTTAAAGAAATAGTGTCACGGGTCTACTGCGACAAAGAGGGGCCAGAAGATCACAGTGTCTGATTCCACATACACTGCACTAATTAGAAGCACTTCACCTTCATATTAAATGGTGCAGGTTTCTGCTATCAGTGCAGGGGTTAAAGCTGATCAGTTGAGAGTCTCTGAAGATTTCCTGCTTTGAGGATCTCAGCTGTTCAGTATTGGCCACTCCCCTCTGCTATTTATAATGGGCTCTGGCAATCAGGATTGCCAGTGTTTAATACTACCTGGTGGGGAGTTGGAGGTGTTTGTTGAGGGGGCATTTGGAGTGTTGTTCTAAAGACAAAGGTGATCTGTCTCTGTGTATCCTGTCCTATGTTTTTTTTTCCCTATCCTCATGATCCATTAGTTATTTTTCACCTTCCTTTTTACTTCCTGGTGTTCCACTCTGAGTGCATAGTTGTATGATTGGCATTTTCATTTATCCCTGTACGACTTTCCTTGTTAGTCTGGTTATGCTTTTATATAACTACTCCCCACTTCCCTGGGTAGGGGAGGGGACAGATAAGGGCTGACTCAGGAACTCAGCAAGGTACGTGGCCCTGACGTCTTCACCATTAGAAGTAATCCGAGAAGCAGGAATAGCAAGGGTGCCCCTAGCTTTGGGAATAGGGAAGGAGCCCCTAGCCCCGGGTTATCAAACTACAGTCTTTGTGACATTTAAGATGTTTAGACAATACCTTCAAGGTGCCTACACATTAGGTAAACATTCTGGAAGAATCAGACAGAATCTGTCCCCTTTATGGCACTGGCTCACTTCTTCCGGAATCCATCAAATATATGTACAGCAGAGGTTGTGAGGATTTATGCCAAGCAGCCTTATGTATGGGGTGGCTCTATACTAGTAACCTGCTAGTAATCGTTTTGATTGGAGCTAGCCTTTTAGATGCCAAACCTGTAATGGTTTTGATTGGAGCCAAGCTTTTAGATGCCAAGTGAACAGCGACCATGGCATCTAAGTTGTCAGTGGCAAGCGACGCAATTCGTTGTGGGGTGGGTCACTGGATTTCTGTGCGTTTTACAATGCAAGCAGAAATAGCATTTGAATGGCCGGAATGTAATGTTAAACTCTTTACAGTATAACTTGTTGGGTGCAGAGAAAATATACTGCCCAAAGAAGCCTAACCTACTGTATGTCTGTATGGTCCAATTTCATGTCAGACATGTAGAGTTTCCCATTCTCAGATTCATATAGAATCCAATTTGTTATACACTCTACTGGATGCCGTATGAGGAGGTACTCTCTCCTGGAGGAACTGCTTTCAGTGGAAATATCTCCATAATACAGACATGTACAGAAATACCATATGACTAGTTCAGGGGTTGGCTTCTGCAGTCATGTGCAGTGTGTACATTACACAATTGCTGCCTAGCCAAGTCAGACTGGAGTGCAATGCTGAAACATCCAGAGATTGAACAGGTGAGTGATGAGATTTTAACATTTTCTGCCATTTCCTGCCCTCATTCCAACTTTAAACTTAATAAAACATTACAAATATTACGAGAAAAAAAAAATCCACATTCTTTAAATAACCAACTAAAAAAAAAAAAAAAAAAAAAAAAGTGAACATATTCATGTGTCCATTTAAATGAATCTATACTACATCTTATCCTTAGGTTATTTCTCCATACTTCTGCAATCTTGTGGTCTGGCATTGCATTTTGCACTTACATAATATGAAACCACATTCCTGTAATCCAGTGGAAATACATTTATTTGTACTTCATTTATGACTCAGGTTGGCAATTTTTTTTTTAAGAAGTGAATTTCAGACCATTTGCCAAAAAACCCCTTTAAAAAAATAAATAATAAACAAGCTAGGAAACCAAATTAGAGCAAAAACTGGCACTTTCAAATTTGTGACAGGTCTTCTTAAAGGGTATGTGCACACTGTCTGGAGCCGCCTGCGGCGCCGACACAGCGAAATAGCCGCCGGTGGCTTCCGCTCAATATGCAAATGAGCTGCGCCATTTTTTATTTTATTTTTCACCTGCTAACGTCTATGGGGAAAGACCACATGTGGACCCGCAAGACAAACTGATATGCTGCTGTCTGGAAAGACGCGCCGCATGTCAGTTTCCACGGGTGATCCGCAGGTGCCCAGGTATGCATAGTGGGCATGAGACGCAGCATCAAACCCGCAGCGGCTCCTGATCATGTGTACATACCCTAATATGGGCATACTGTCACTCACTGAGCACAGCTCCGGGGCCCGCTCGCTGGAGCGGCTCATTCTCCACGGCTCCTCTGCTGATCGGTTGCATGGATTACAGTAGGGGACACTTAGGACAGGTGAGTATTTGGATTATTTTATTCTTTTTACACAGGAACACTGTGGGAGCAGACTACTACTACCCTCATCATTGTCCCTGCTGGTGCTGATCACAGCGTCGGCAGGAAACCATGATGAGGGCAGCGTTCAGCACCTGGCACTTGGGAATAGAGCTAACAGTACCGCCGATTCCCAGGCGCCGGTACGTGTCACACTGATGACACACGGATGTCATCCGTGTGTGTTCAGAGTGAGACACATTTGTGGACTGCGCATCCGCAAAAAAAAAAACAAAACAAACGGACATGTCAGAGTGTGGAGCACATGGACAAACGGTCCGTGAAAACACACTGATGTGTACAGACCAATAGATTTGAATGGGTCTGCGTGTGTCAGTGTCTCCAGTACGTGTGGAAACGGTCACCACAAGTACCGGACACACTGATGTGTGTCAACGCCCGCTTGCAATAATGCAGTCTGAAGAGACGACCCAGGGAGTCCTGTGAGCCACAGCGCCTTAGTAAAGACCATGCAAATTAAAACGAAATATAAAGACCCATATCTCTGGAATAGTCAGGTGAGCAGCAGGAATAAAATAACAGGTCCTATTTAAACTTCAGCATAAACTGCTTTCCAGGGGGAAATACCTGTACGATAAGGCATGTCACCATTTTTTTCCCTCTCAGGTTACATATAAAACATTGGGCCCATAATAGTATAGTTTGAGGCAATATTTAGGCTCATGCTATATGGGCAACATATTACATATATACCTCAGCCATGTTGAGAAGCCATGAAAATCAGTCACATGGACTACATACAGGTGCTTCTCACAAAATTAGAATATCATCAAAAAGTTAATTTATTTCAGTTCTTCAATTCAAAAAGTGAAACTCGTTATATAGAGTAGTTACAAAGAGAGTGATCTATTTCAAGAGTTTATTTTTGTCAATGTTGAGGATTATGGCTTACAGCCAATGAAAACACAAGTCATTACCTCAGTAGATTAGAATAATTAACAAAAAACACCTGCAAAGGCTTCCGAAGCGTTTAAAAAGGTCCCTTAGTCTTTTTCAGTAGGCTCCACAATCATGGGGAAGACTGCTGACTTGACAGGTGTCCAGAAGGCAGTCACTGACACACTCCACAAGGAAGGTAAGCCACAAAAAGGTCATTGCTAAAGAAGCTGGCTGTTCACAGAGTGCTGTATCCAAGCATATTAATAGAAAGTTGAGTGAAAGGGAAAAAAAAAGTGTGGTAGAAAAAGGTGCACAAGCAACCGGGATAACCGCAGCCTTGAAAGGATTGTTAAGAAAACGCCATTCAAAAATTTGGGGGAGATTCACAAGGAGTGGACTGCTGCTGGAGCCATTGCTTCAAGAGCCACCATACACAGATGTAGCCAGGACATGGGCTACAAGTGTCGCATTCCTTGTGCCAAGCCACTCATGACCAATAGACAACGCCAGAAGCGCCTTACCTGGGCCAAGGAGAAAAATACCTGGACTGTTGCTCAGTGGTCCAAGGTGTTGTTTTCAGATGACAGTAAATTTTGCATTTCATTTGGAAATCAAGGTCCCAGAGTCTGGAGGAAGAGTGGAGAGGCCACAATCCAAGATGCTTGAGGTCTAGTGTGAAGTTTCCACAATCAGTGGTGGTTTGGGGAGCCATATCATCTGCTGGTGTAGGTCCACTGTGTTTTATCAAGACCAAAGTCAGAGCAGGAAATTTTAGAGCACTTCATGCTTCAGTCTGCCGACAAGCTTTTTGGAGATGGAAATTTCATTCTCCAGCAGGACTTGGCACCTGTCCACACTGCCAAAAGTACCAATACCTGATTTAAAAGAAACCGTATCACTGTGCTTAATTGGCCAGCAAACTCACCTGACCTTAACCCCATAGAGAATCTATGGGGTATTGTCAAGAGGAAGATGAGGGACACCAGACCCAGCAGCCTTCAGCTCGTCTGCATTGTTATCAAAGCAACCTGGGCTTCCATAACACCTCAGCAGTGCCACAGGCTGATCGCCTCCATGCCACGCCGCATTGATGCAGTAATTGATGCAAAAGGAGCCCCGACCAAGTATTGAGTGCATTTACTGAACATACATTTCAGTAGGCCAACATTTCAGATTTTAAAAACATTTTTCAAGCTGTTGTTATAAAGTATTCTAATTTACTGAGATAATGACTTTTGTGTTTTCATAGGCTGTAAGCCATAATCATCAATATTAACAGAAATAAACACTTGAAATAGATCACTCTGTTTGTAACGACTATATATAATATACGAGTTTCACTTTTTGTACTGAAGAACAGAAATAAAATAACTTTTTGATGATATTCTAATTTTGGGAGAAGCACCTGTATTACATCTGACTGTAAGGCTATAAAGAAGCTGGTATCAGAGCTTAAACCAACAACACAAGTTCAAAGGTTGAATCTGTGTATGCATTTGACTAACAGCTTGTGCATGAGGAGACTCCTAATTGCTTAGGGTCTGCCTCCTCCAGTTCAGTCAGGTGTTCATTCTGAACCACAAGTGCACTTTTATAAATGCATAGTGATTCATCAATAGTAACATGAGGAGAAAACAGAATATTACAGTGTTAGATGATTTTCTCAAGCTCCATTATCACTCCAACCTAAAGTCTTAAAAGGTTTGTTCACTATTCAGACAACCCCTTCTTAAAAAGGAAAAAAAAAAAAAAAAAAAGAAAAGAAGGGGAGGTTAATCTGAAGATATGGGTTAATCAGCATGTTAATAGCCTTCTAAAGCCGCCACACTGAAGGCCTGGCTGTCAGGAGCAGATGGACTTCATTTCTTCTGGCAGCCTCAGGTTTTCAGTCATAGGTGTGAACTGACTGCAGTCTCAGCAGTGCCTCAGTACTAAGCAGGCTGTCTGTCAGTGCCAGGGTGTGGTTATAGCCGCTGCTGCTCACTATGTACTGACTAGTGACCTTAAGCCGCACCTCTGACTGAAAGCCCAAAGCTGCTGGGAGGAATAACGTTCATTTCCTCCCAACAGCCAGGCTTTCAGTGCAGCAGTCGCATGCCATCAGAATACAAGAAACCTGAAGATTTTCTCCATATCTGCAGGTTAATAGTGTTTTGTTTTTTTCACATGACTGGTTCCCTTTAATTACTGCATTTACCCATGCAAGATAAAAACAGCCTATACCCTCTGCTGTCAGCACCGCTCCAGATACGTCAGGTCTCACGTGATGTTATGTCAAGTGAGCCCTGCAGCCAATCAGTGGCCATGAAAGGGCTGCTTCACTCCTTTCCTTCAAATGAAACGGACATCTGGAAGAAGCGTGAGCTGCTGCTGCTCTGACTGCCTATGGATGTCAGCTACATCTAATGGAAGCGAGAGCGAAGTGTCCGCTGATTGGCTGCAGAGCTCATGAGACATCATGCAAGCCAAAGCCGATGCCGCTGGAATAGCATCGGTGGCAAGTACAGGCCATTTTTATTTTACATGGAGGAATACTGATCTTGAGAAGGGGTTATCAGAGTACTGAACACCCCCTTTAAAGAGACTCTCCACCTGCAACTATATAATTAAATTTGAATACACATTTTTGATGGTGCACCAATTGGACACAGAGGCAGCAGCATAAAGGGGGGCACCAGTTGTGGTGACATATATACATGGTGGAGAGTCACTTTAGTTCTTAACTTTTGCTCCTTTTAGGATTGTGGCATGCAAACTAAACAGATATATTCTAGTTTGATCCAACGTCACAATGACTTTAAGAGTATTGGCCCAATTAGACAAGTAGATCCAGGTCACTAAATGTCCGCTGAACAGTGCTACTTTACTCACCTGTTTACACAGGCTAATGAAACAATTATGGGGACATAGCTATCCATGGGGCATGGGATAACTATGATTACACGTGCATAAAACTCATCACATCCGATAAACACTTGTTCAAGTTATTTGTTGGGCATTGCTGGCCTGTTTAAATGGGCCATTCTTAAGCATTCCGCCTACCAACTCTGTATACAGAGAGAAGTCCAGTATACTGATAACTTGCATACAGTGCATAGATCTTTCTAAGAAGCAACTTGTAAATGAGCAGTTAATTTGGCACTGCAGCACAGAGTTTGTTAGAAAAGGGGTAAAATAAGGTTATGAAGTACCGTGCAAAAGTTTTAGGCACGTGTGGAAAAAAAATGCAACAACATAAAAATGGCTTCAAAATTAGGAGTGTTAATTGTTTTTCTCAATTATCAAAATGCAGAGTGAATGAACAAAATAAATTCCAATAAATGTTTGGTGTGACCACTCTTTGCCTTCAAAATCGCATCAGAGCATCAAGTCTTCTAGGTAACTTGTCTGTATCATTACTGTCAGGACTCCTTGTTCTTTAAGCTGAAGATAGTTCTTAGACTGGCTGGATGTTTGGGGACATGGTCCTGCTTCAGAATAAATTTGCAGCCGGAAACTTCCCTGATGGTATTGTATGATGGAGGAGTATCTGCCGGTATTTCTCAGCATTTAGGACACCAAGACATGGGCAATGTTAAGAACCGTAGACGTAGTGGTCAGACAAGGAAACTCAGCGCAGCAAATGAGAGACACATCATACTTCCTTTCAAAAATCAAAAGGTGTCCAGCAGTGCCATCAGCTCAGAGCATTGTGGAAACCAAGTGGAACCCAGCTACACCCATTTACTGTTTGGAGAAGTCTAGCAGGGTGTGATCATGAAAGAATTGTGACAAAAAAAACAAAACAAAACACTGAAATGGAAATAAAAGGCAGGTGACTCAAAACACAGGAACTGGGGTGCAGAAAAATTGCAGGGGTTCTGGACTGATGAGTCAAGATGTGAAACATTTGGCTGGAACAGAAGACAGTTTGTTTGCTTGAAGGGCTGAAAAGTGATACAATAATGTGTGTCTGCAAGCATCAGTGGAGGTTCCTTGCAAGTTTGGGATTGAATTTTAGCAAATTCATCATATAGTACCATTGGGGAGGAGTCTGATTGGATCCAAATTTATTCTGCAGCAGAACTACAAACCCCAAACATAGTTTGCAATGGCATTACAAACTATCTTCAGCATAAAGAAGAACAAGGAGTCCTGGAAGTGAAAAGGCCCCCACAGAGCCCTGATCTCAACATAGAGTAGGTGTGGGATTACATGAGACACAGATTGGCACAGGCCAACATACACAGAAGAATTGTGGTTAAATCTCCAAGATGTTTGGAACAACCTCCCTGCAGAGTTCCTTCAAAAACTGTGTGCAAGTGTACCGAGAAGAAGTGATCCTTTGATGTCGTTTTGAAGGCAAAGGGCGGTCACACCAAATAATATTGATTTTAGATTTCCCTTTTGTTTATTCACATTACATTTTGGTAATTGACAAAAATGAACATTTTCTTTTTCACTCAGTACTGAATATCACAATATTTCATTACTTTGTATTGCCCAGAGGATAAAGTAAATTAGGTTTTTTTGCTCTTTAGCTGCAACAATATTTACTACTGTTGCCAGCTGTATTGTTAAATAACGTAAAAATAAAACCAAGTTACCCCTTATCCATAGGATAGGGTATAACTTAGTGATTGTAGGAGCCTGACCTGAGAACAAGGCTCTACAGAATTCCATCTGTATAGAGCACATTCTACATTCATTGTCTATGGGACTGCTGGAAATAGACCACTAGAGAGAGAATTGTAATCTAAGCTAACTTCCTACAAGCTTGTGCAGAACAAAGTAGAGTGTTTCCTATGTTGTGGCATCTTCAATGCTGTATGAGGCGGCCAGCTGACTGGCATCTCTCAACAGCTAAACCAGCCCCCTTTGCTACTGAAAGACGCCACACAGCAATGAAGATGTACCAAACAGGAAGGGCCCTAGTGTGTCTATGATAAGTTGCTTGGAACCGCACTGATATATAGGCACCTTAATTTAGCATTTTAACTTCATAGTCATATTGATACTGCTGTTAGTATTAGCTACATGTACACTATATTCAAATATCTTAGCTACAATACAGAAAAATCTAATTACATTTAATTATATTTTGGTCCTATTCTATGAAGCAATAAAACTGATTTTTATTACTAGTTTACAGTATGAACCAAGAGTGTATTGTAAATTAGTCATACCCTTCAATTAAGAGAAAATTCCCTACAGAAACATGCATCACAGCCTGGCATTCACATCTCTATAAATTAGATATTTTATTAAACGTGGGTTCTGTAGGTGGATGATACGTGCAACAAAGAAATATGAGTCAGGGTTTTTTTTTTCCCCTTCATGCTATTTTCAAAACATTCGCCCTATAGCAGAATAAGAATATTTAAACATTTTATTTCCAAGCAGCCGTATAGAAAAGAAACCTTGAAAGAATGAACAATTTAAACACTCTACAGTGCTTTTGAAATTAAACTATTTAATTTCTTTCTTATGGGCCTAAGAACTTACAGGTAGTTGCCTGCCAGCGATGTCACATTGACAGTGCAGCCGCTTCTCTTCCTCTCTGCTCTGTTGACGGGTTGTGGCTACCAATGTCATGCTGATTGACAGCTGGGCTGGTTCCCCACTGCATCACTGTGGAGAGCCAGCTGTCAATCAGCATGACGTCAGCAGTCATGCCCCATCCGAGTAGCCGGGAGAGGAAGTTTTTGCTCATTTTATTTACAAGTAATCCTACTTCTGTCTTTTTTAAATCTGTCCTATAGTTCTAAAGATATGGGCCTATTTTGAGCTTTTACTAAGGGGTGTTGCTCACAGGTTAATGTGCAGCAGCCTAAAAAGATGCCCCCAAAGACAAAGATGCATGCCCCCTTATACAGACCATAAAAAATAAGCACCAAATAAAAGGGTCCATATCTCCAGAACCAACTGAATACTCATAGGAGCAGTTTAAAAACAAAAACTGGCCACGGTTGACCGGATGACAGCTCTTAAGTTTACAGATTACAATGTGCCTGTCACATCTCCACATGGACATTCAACAACCTCTGCCATATTCAATCTGTGGTCGGAGCTCGTGGTGAAGGAGATGTCATGAGCAGAAGCTCTATGCGGAGCAGGCTCGGCGGTCCTGCTGGAGATACTGGTGTGGCTGACACCGGTAGTTCCGCCAAGTCTGGAAGAATGGCTGTGTATACTGTCCAGCAAAAGCAGTTGTCTCACTGGGCAGCACCACATCCTGCTTAAAGAAGTTGTCCACTACATTCACAATGATGCCCCATCTATAGGATAGGACATCAATGTATGAACGGCCGGAGTCCCGCACTCGGCACCCCCGCCGACCAGCTGTCATCGGTGGCGGTGGCCACCGGCAGGAAGTGCTTACCTGCCGTGGCAGCCGTGGGGTACTACACATCCGCCTTCCATTGAATAGGAGGCGGATGTGCAGTAACAAGCGCCGGCCACTGCAACTTGACGGCCTAGCACTGCAGGTAAGCACTTCCTGCCGGCGGTCGCCAGCACCGATAACAGCTGATCGGCCGAGGTACCGCACGCGGCCTATCATACATTGATGCCGCGTGCGGCATCAATGTGAAAGTGGACAACCAGAGTTGTGGAGTCAGAGTCGGAGCCCATTTTGGTGGAGTCGGAATAAACTGGACCGACTCAGACTCCTAAAATATATCCAGTTTATACTGACTCCAACTCCACAGTCCTGAAAGTGAAGGGGAAAAAAAAAAAAAAAAAGGCATCCCACTTTTTCTGGATGAAACTTTTTTTTTTTTTTTTTTTTATTACCTTGTGAACCTACCCCAACTCCATTTGTGCATAAATCCAGATCCCTTTTAGAGGTGGTACAAATGGTGAAGGCCAGGGTTACCTTGGGACCTGCTAAGTAACTTGTGTGAAGCCTGTCCATGGAAGTCATATTAAGAGCTTTCAGTTTTCCATATAAAGTGTCATTACATCCACCCAATTCTAATCAGTACCTATTGATTACCTATATTATATGGGCTGCCCAGGAATACAATATTCACTTCAATTGGGGCTGGGCTGCAGGGCAGAGACCAGCCACTACACGGTGTACAGAGCTGTGGTGTTCTGGCTCTGGGGAACCTGCTGTTTGGTGGGGGTGTCAGCTGCCAGACTATTGCTGGCCTATACTAAAAGGTCATCAATATTGTACTACTCTTGGAAAACCCCTCTAACACATCTTCCATAAAGAGATTGTTATCGTTTTAAATATAACAGGATTACTACAAACAATTAGTATTAATTTCTAGTGGAATAAAGCAAACTCTACATAAAGAATAATAGTTAATAAATATACAAGAGCTTAATTTGCATTACAAATAAGATGTAGGTTTTGAAGCCAAATACAATTTATTTTTGCGTATAAGAAAATGAGTACATGCAAACCAGTCAGTGACATAGGTTGCAGTCTGCAGAGAAAATAAGGAACTATAGAGAATAAAACAAGGTCTATGGAAATGATCTGGGATTCTGGACATAGAAGTATGCAGGATAACATGTTAGTACTTTAGCTTGCTGAGACAAACAAATACACTGTAAACAAATTGGATTTTTGTATACCGCAAGAGAAAAACCATCTGAAAAAACAAAATTGCCATACTTTTAATTCAACACAGATAATCTAATGGGAATAGATATGCAAAATTATGTGGGAGGAAAAATTAAAGCCAAATACAACAAAAAAAAAAAAAAATACATTTAATGACTGAAATTTGATTTAAAGAAAAATGACAATCTATAGCTTTAGATTATTTGCTCTTATAAAACACAGGGTTGTTATTAATAGTCACATTAGGTCAGTAGGCTACCACGTGGGTCAGTACAGGGCCTTGTTCTTTTCTAAGAGGAATGTGGTATGTTACAAATGATCTGGATAAATTTGAGTTTTAATGAAAAAAATAGTGGCAAATGGGGTTAGCATTGATAAATGTAAAGTTATACACTCGGTAAAATACATGTTACTATTACACTAATTGGGAAAACTATTTAACAAGGCAGAGCATTCATGTATTTTCAATAGGGAAAGAGAAGAAAGCATCTAACAAGGTTCTGGTGGCAGCTTATTTCCTGAAGAACAAAAAGAAAGTGTTTAAAATCAAACAGACCAGTGTAGATCTGAGTGTCCTCCATGTTCATCTGCAGGTTCAGGTGACTTTAATCTAATATGTATAGGTACCTTTACAATAGTAAGTCACCCTAGGGGTCTCTGGCACCCTCTGACCCACTCTACACACATGCACGCTAAGCGCACCAAGACTGTTTGGCCAGCTTATCTAAGGAATAGGTCCACCGTTTAATTTACTCTTTTTTAAATAGTTGGACTTTGGGAGTAACCAAATTAAAAGCTAGGTGTTCCAATAGCTTTCAGTTGGGTGTATCCTTACACAAATTAACACTGTTCAATTGGTGGTCCAACTTATTGACAAGATGAATGGTAACATCCAGTGTGCATACTTAACAGGAAGCAGGACTGTGGAGTCGGAATAAAATGGACCAACTCCTAAAATATATAATAAATTGGGTACAGTAGTTCAATGCAGTTTGTGGGGAATATTTTTTCATAAGCATTTGGGAAAGTTATGAAATGTCCTATAAATGTCTGTCCTATTCCTGATCTGAGGGTCTAGACTTTTAGCTGAGATGAATCTGTGCTACAGAAGACGACAGAGACTGGGAAAGAAAGTGAAACAGACTATCTCATCATGCGGTTAGTGCTCTCTGTCTGAACCTGGAGAATGCTGGGAGACCGTTGTAGTTCTAGGTAGCATATACCTCCCTGTAATAACACTGTCACATAGCCTGGACATGTTGGGAATTATATTTCTCCTTATACCTCCTTCCTCCCTGTAATGTAATTTTCCGTCTGTAATTTGTTTTATTACTGCACAAATTGTGTATTACTGTACACTAAAAAAAAAAAAAAAAATTACGTAGTAGTTGTTCTCCTCAGTGTTACAACAAATTTGTAAAAAACAAAACTGTTAAACCAATTTCCCCCCCCCAACTTTTTGGTTAAACGCTGAAGATGTCAACTTCAGGGTGAAGCTGAAAATGTAACCTTAGCAAGTGTAACCAATGATTTAACATATCATTTTCCTCGACCAAAGCTTCTGGTATTTTGCTAGTTATATACATTTTAAACAGAACCTTCAGTTTACTGATCAGATATGACAGTCATGTTGGTCTGCATTGAATTATATATATGCAGTTAATGCAATTCAGTACATTAACTTAACAGCTGTCCAAAAATGCTTTAAATACTTGTGTGTCATTTCTCTGGCTTTTAGCTGAACCTGCAGCAGCTTGCTCAAGTTCTGCTATTCGAAACAAAGCTTTTTATTTCTTACATACACATGTGAAACATAGGTGACAGTTCTGTTAATAAGCCAAGGGCTTGGAAACTAATCACTAGAACTAGTTATTACAGAGGAATAAACATTTAAAGGCATAATCCAAAATGCTTCTTGGCTCATAGAATAAGGGATAATTAAATTGCTAATGCTGCAACTGCTGGGACCCCTTGAACACCTGAGAACAAGCTCAGGATCCCAAAAACCAAAGTCCAGTCTTGATTGGAGCAGAGGAGCGCATGCTGGACTTTGGTAGTATTCATTCTGTATGAAACTGCCAATAAAAGCCATGTATAGCGCTTGGGTATTTCCGGCAGTTCAATAGCGCATTAATGTAGAAGAGGTATAGCACGCGAACCTCTGCTCCATTCAAAATGGGACAGGCAATAATTTTAATGTCTACAAAAACACACACACACAATTTTGAACCAAAAACTAGTTTACATGGACCAACGGAAACAAAATATATGTACACATGATGTGCAATTCTAAAAAGCAGAGGTCTTAAGGTGGTTGTCCAGAATTAGAAAAACAAGGCCATTTTTTTTTCCTTAAAGACCAACACAGCTATATACAGGAAGCCTGTCAAGAGAAAAAACATTAACTGCAGGTTAATAGTACTATAATGCTGGCCGGCACCCGCGCTCAGCCTAACAGTGCGGGGAGAAAATGTAACTTTATTCTCCCCAGCAGAGTTCCTGTTTCAGTCACATGGGCGGAGCCGGCGCTGATTCAGACACCGCTCTGAGTATATGCAGCATTGGCGGTTACAGCCACAGATCTGCATTCTCAAAGCAGTGACTGAATCAGTGCTGGCGCCGCCCCTGTGGCTGAAACAGGAACGCTGCTGGGGAGAATAAAGTTACATTTCTCCCTGCAGCGTTCGAATATGTGCAGCACCAGGCAGGTTAATAACATTTTTCTGGTGACAGGTTCAGATTAATGAATCTGAGCAGTAATACCACACAACCTGTAAACATAAAAAGTGCTGCTTTTTAAAGAAATTGGCCTGTTTTTCTGATTATGGAAGGGGGGGGACACTTTCAAAGTTTGCCCAATTTTTCAGACTGACCTTCATTTCTTAAAGTAATGATGCCACTCGTTTTTCTTTACTTAGAATTTGTATTATGGCAAGAAAAAAAGCAGCTAACAGTCTATTCAGTAGGACTATCAGCTGTGTATCCACCTGACTTCTGCACAACACAACTGATGGTCCCAACCCCATTTATAAGCCAAGAAATCCCACTTATTAAACCTGACAGGGCACACCTGTGAAGTGAAAACCATTTCCGGTCACTACCTCTTGAAGCTCATCAAGAGAATGCCAAAAGTGTGCAAAGCAGTCATCAAAGCAAAAGGTGGCTACTTTGAAGAACCTAGAATATAAGACATATTTTCAGTTGTTTCACACTTTTTTGTTAAGTATATAATTCCACATGTGTTAATTCATAGTTTTGATGCCTTCAGTGTGAATGTACAATTTTCAAAGGCATGAAAATACAGAAAAATCTTTCAATGAGAAGGTGTGTCCAAACTTTTGGTCTGTACTGTACATCAGGAGAATCTTCAATCATACCTATGACGTAGAATCTAAAGTGATGTGAACAGAGCAGTGAGCCTGCATTTATACATTAACCACCAATTCAGATGCTCCTGGATTTACACTCATTATACTGGATGCCCACAAACTGGGACCTACTGAAAGCATGTCATAGAATTGAAATAAAAAAAAAATTGGCAAAGGATGAAGACACTGACGGGTATGCACCTGGTAGAACATTCTCAGAAAAATGCCAATCTGCATAAAGCATAAGGAGAGCAATATCAAATTTACTGAAAAGAGCAAAAACTGTATGCATTAATAGTAATGTACTAGCCTAAACTTAACCAGTTCAGTTCCTTTAGAACTTTACCTTGTCATTATAGTTGTTTCAAACAAGGGATTTCAACGCGTTTATGTTTTAGTTTTATGTTTCTGTGGCCAGATAAAATTTTAAGTACTATTGTGACCTTTTGATTTGTGCCTATTTTGGGATCAGTAGAGGTTTTTTGTTAAAGCATGTTCTGGGTATAGTGATTTTCTTCATAGATTTTTAAAGTAAATTAACAAAAAAAAAATAAAAAATAAAAAATGACTTTTACAATATGGCACTTAAGTGTTATTCCCACCAACTGTTGGAAATAAGCCCCAGAATTTGTGTGGCACAATTATTTGGGTCTTCAGTTTTCTCCAACATGTTATGGGCACTGCAGCTGGGACAAACTGACACATGCCATTTACTTACTACAATTACAGCTGTAGGTAATACAAGCCAATTTTTTACTGATAATTATGTGCCTAAATATACTCAAGCTAAAAAAAAATAAAACATTTTTTTCGAATGGCAGCAATGTGTTGGACAATAGCTCATCAATCTTCATTTCTAGATTTTAAGAAATACCACAAACACAATATATTATGGAATATAATAGAGTTGCTGTTACACTATCACTTACAGAACAGCCCTTCCTACTTTGTGAGCGATTGGGGTGGGTTGGCAGAAAAAGGTAAGGTTTAAAGAGGCAAGAAATCTCAGTATATTCTACCTTACATAAATTAAGAAAGCAAAGTCAGTCACTAGAACATAATGGACTTAGAACTCTGAAAACAAAGTAACATAACCAAGAATGATGTAAAGAACTCTCCAGTATTATGTAAAGAAATGAGAGATCGGTCGTTATATAATGAAGTGTTACGTAACTTTAATATAATTAGTGTTAACTCCTGCAATTTCCAAGATCTCTGCTTGCGGAAAGTGATTAGAAACATCCTGGTTTACACTACTTGACCTGACCTAGTACTGCTCTCACAGCTGAGTGTTTGTCACAGTGAATCAGAGACAGGGTCTATTTTTTATCAGATAGCACTTGGACCGATGTTATTCAATGGGGTAGTGCTGATTACTGATTTTTTTCCCCACTGACAGAATCTGAGGGTGGAAAGAAAAACAAAACTAAAATCACAACATGCTAAGATTTCACGCCAAAATTAGATGCCACTCGCCCATTCAAGTCTATGGGTGCGTGGACAAACATTGGACTGCATTTGGATGATATCTGAGTGCAGTCAGATTTCTGCAGACTCACACAATGGAGAAGATAGAGAAATTTTGGTCTCCATCTGCTCCACAGTGTGCTATGGTTCTCGCATTCATGAATCGCATGTGCCATTTTGAATAATTCAGTGCTAAAAACAGCAATTAATCCCATAAGGAAGAAAAAAAATGACTTCACAAAAATCCAGATGATGAATTGAGAAATAAGACTATCTAGGGTGTTCTTTTTGTCCATTTACCAGTATTTCTGAAAATTCAGTAAATCAGTCCAAAACATGCTAGTGCATTTTGCATTTCCTCTATATTAGCTCCACTTTATTCCTATATCATTGACAGATGAATTATTAAAAGAACTCATTTTTTACCAAATAGAAAATGATAATTTGAGATTAAATCCGATTGGAAAGCTATAGCCATGTTTTATAACACTCTTACATAACACCTTCTATGAATTATGCTAATTATAGCTCCGATAGCATTTCTAGAAGGATAGGTAGCGCTTCCTTGCACATGCATTAAACATCTTATAATTAATCAGTGTTGCTTTAGTTTAAGGATCTGAACACATGTATAGAGAGATTAAACCACCCACAGTCATAGAAATTAAGTTGAGCAATTAGATTATTCAGCACATTACTGCACCTGCCAGTAGGACAGTTTAAGAAAGGTCTTCATGAATAAACAGATTCCATTATACTTGGAGTCTGGAAATAGGTTTGACATATACAGTAGTTGCTCAACCTGGTTATAATCTATGCCATACAATGAGTGCTGTCTCAGTTATTCTGCACAATACAGTAAGATGTACATTACATCCTTCTGAGGTTTACATTTTAGCATTTATTTTAAAGGGTAACTCTCATTTTAGAACACTCCTGCCATGAGGATGTTTGGAAGTGATCTTCTATCCAGTGAGCGTGGCGTAGAGCTTGGAGCATAGTCTATGGCCTGTACACTGACTGTAAACCCCGCCTTTCCAAAGAGAAGCCACAGGAAGCCAGCAACAAGTGTTTCAATTTCCCTTTGAATGAGTTGCAGTTCTCAGTCTTCAAAGAAGAGCATCACAACTCCATGTAAGATGTCAAAACTGCTTCAGCCCCTTCACCTACCAGGTGCAATACTTTGAGTGCAAGTAGCATCATGAAAGAGTAACCGCAGTTTTATTTTTAGTTTTATAAATCAATAATACACATGAAAATAAGCAACGTTGCAATATATCTTACGATAGGAATCGGCTTCCTTCTCTGCCAGATTGATCATTATCAAAACTCTCAATTTGGAGGTAAAAACTATATTCAGTGAAGACAGAGCTCCTCCCATCTAGCTAGGAGATGGCAGCTGTTACTGATGAGAATCTATGTAGATGGGAGGAGCTAAAGACAGAGCTCCTCCCATCTAGCTAGGAGATGGCAGCTGTTACTGATGAGATTCTATCTAGATGGGAGGAGCTCTGTCTTTAGCACCTCCCGTCTACATAGATTCTCATCAGTAACAGCTGCCATCTCCTAGCTAGATGGGAGGAGCTCTGTCTTTAGCTCCTCCCATCTACATAGATTCTCATTAGTAACAGCTGCCATCTCCTATCTCAGTAATGCGAAAGTCTGTCTTCACCGAATACAGATTTTACCTCAGAAATGAGAATTTCGATAATGATTGATCAATTTTGGCAAAGAAAAGCTAATTTTTAAGATAAAATATGTTACAAAGTTGCTTATTTTCATGTGAACTACTGATTTAGAAAAGAATTCAAACAAAACAAAGGTTACTCTAAGTTTTATACAGATTCTCCTGCAGGAAGAAAAATCTAATTTTGAGAAAGCAAAAAACTGAAAGAACAAATTGAACTAGTGCTCAGACAGATTCAGAATTTATCAGAAGAGAGAAAAAACATGTACATGATGGCATCCATGTGCTATCCGTGTTTAAAACTGCAAAGTATAGGAGAAGTTTTGTAATTCATTCATTTCCATCCATGAAAAACACTGAATATGGTAGATCCGGACAGGAAGGTATATATTGAGATGTGCAACCAAATACTGTGGTACTCTGAGAACAATGATGTTCTCCAGGAAGACCCTACTAAAATATAAATGAAGAACCTATGCCCATGCTGGTAAAATTCGGTTGAGTTCACTGATACAGCAGATTTTGACTTATTAACACTGAGGGCCCCACCACAGATCTCATGGTTCTATACCTTGCCCAAATTACACAAGGGGAAACACCCACTGAGACTTGCTGGCATAGAAGAATTACAGAAGAAGTGGACATCCTATACTGAGGAGGTATTGAGGGCAGCCCCGGGCCTGTAGATGAGGGACACCATGGACCAGCAATAAAGAGGGATACCCTACTTACCAATATAGGAAAGCAATGTACTCTTCTATTTCAGATCACACTTAAAGGGAAGGTGGTGTGATTTTTATTAATAATTACTTTTAGTACAAAAATCAATGCACTGTTTCAATTATTTTTACTTATAGGTTTCTTTGCTGGTGTGTAACATCACTTATACCTCAAACATGGCAGCTCTTGTACATAGGAGTCTGAGGTCACTGACTGCATCTCCTGCATTGTGGCTGACCCCTGCGGTGACCTGGGCACGCCCCCTGAGCTGTCCAGGTCACAGCTGTGGGACGAGATCGGCACCATTTTTATGAAGCTGCAGTGATAGCGGCAAGCTCCAGTTTCCTTGTCACCGCCAGTGCGTGCGAGCAGTGACAGGAGCTTCCGTGATCACCGAGCAGAGATCCAAGGTGAGGTATCAGCGGCGGGGAGCAATGATCGCAGCCTGACATCAGTAGTACAATACTAGGCTGCTAATCACCACTGCTGCCATGTTCTGACCACAGCAATGTAACCATGCTGGTGTGCTGTGAACACAGCAGAGCTGAGCCACTGTAAGTCTCTAACGGAATCTAATGCCATCATGTGATAACAGTGAATCAAGCAACGTCGGAAAAAAACTTCAATGATCGTTTCAATCTTTATATAACTTCCTTTACACAAGCAATTTTCAATAAAATTAGTACAATCACCATAATTATGCATAAAACGAAATCCAGTGCAGACGATCCTTTTGCTCCGGCGGGCAGCGATGTGAGATGCAGAGACGCTACTTGACACTGAAGGGGTCTGCACCTGTAGCGACGTTTTGGGAATCCTCCCCCTTTTTCCAGCACTGGTGGGTATACGGTGGTGCATTTCCATCTCCAACCAGCTAGATCTAAGAGATGCTGGCTTGATTGCCAGCGGCTACTACTACGCTGTTAATGTCATAGTAAGGCATCCACTGGTGACTACATATAGAGGAGTGTTTAAAGTCAAGCACCAAAGGGCTGATCTATATGGTCACCTGTGCCTGACTATTAAAATTATGTGGGGGAAGATCACCAGTGACATGGATACAAGAATATATAGGGGGGCATCCATAACAAAAAGGGACATACCTATACCCTGCCATCTTAGTGAACAGCATGGGGTACTCCTATGACCGTATCAACAGCCATATAATTTATTAAGCGGTCACCTGGGGGTAATTTGATAGATTCATGCTTCAACAGGAATGCAGATGGTTCTTTAAGCGTCAATTAATTGCACCGAAGGGCCCTAAGGAGCAGTTTAATTTATCCTGTTATCTGTAACAACTTTCTTCCCAAGCAAAACTGGTCAGTTTGTGTAGTTTTACATATCATTCCTTATCATAAATTCTCTCTTCTCCAGAAAGTCAGCTCTGGTGATCACGGTTTCCTCTAAAGCACCTCACTCAGGTAAGAGTTAAAGAATATGAGACATGGCTGTATTGGGAACTTGTTAACCTCATTAGGCGATTTTAACTTTTTCTCCTCCACATTGCTCAGCATAGATGGATCACCGCTGGTGACAAACACCTCACATCCATTTTTCGAGGCGTCGTAACCCACCTATTGTACACAGTAATTGACATCTTAGTCGTTCCCTTCTTAACACATGTGCCTGGTTTATCTTTACTTCAGAGCAGTTCTGTCCATCTCCTTCACAGGGGTGGCTCCCAGAAGCAGCGTCACTGAGGGATTCCCCACTGCTGTAGAGTCATCCCGCCCAGCGTGTGACCAACACCGGCAGCTCCAACTTGGCGTTCCTGGCACTGGCCTCACTCTGCTGGACCAATGCTCCAGCTTAACACAAGATAAAAGCTTTGCCTAGTAATGAAGCCAGAGACTGACATCCACAGTACTACTACAGCAGAGGAGGGCGGTTTCAGATTTAAAGCAGTACATAGTTAACCCCTTCCCCTCTAGTTTATATCAGAGTGGAGGCATTTATGCATTACTTCCGTGCAGTTCTGTACTAGTCGCTAGCCTGCATTAGCTACAAAAATTTACCAAGCCATTTAGGTATCAGAGCGCCCTATTTAACCCATTATGCCCAGAGTGAAGGTGGACTTTATGACCTATCCTACGTCTTGACTCCTCTGATTACTAGTAACTCTGGGATGAAACACGTAGGAGAGTAAGGACACAATTTTGTGTGCCATTAAGGCACGCTCTTATTAGAGCAATAAGTGCCCCCATCCTCATATAGGGCTGTAATACGTTCAGCATTAAAAGGGTTATTCCCGTCTTCATAGATGGATTTTGTCAGAAGGGGATTGTAAAAACAAGCACTTTTGCAACATACTGTGTATTAAAATTTCTAGTTGTCCATCAGATATTAACACTTTTTTGTTTCCAGCTTGTTGCCTAGGAGACCGACCACTGCTGCTGTCTAGTTTGTAAGTGGCCAGGATTAGGAGGCAGCAGCGCACTACAGCGATCCATTGCTTACAAATGCAATAGAAAGGAGCTTAGAAGCATTAGGCAGGTTCTGCTGTCTAGCAGCAGTGGTCGGTCTCCAAGGCAACAAGCTGTAAACAAAACAAACCACTCATCCTTATTGAACCCACACAAATGAGTCGTTGGTGATGTCTCAAGCACGTTTGATGGTTTCTGCTGAGATGACAGCGATGCCCACAGACTGTGTCAGTCAGGAGGCGCCTCATTGTGGGGTCATGCTGTCAGATCTGGGGGGGGGTGAGGGGCACATGTTGGGCACAGGGGAGAGATCCAGCTTCTGACACCTGCCATGAGGAGCCATCTCAGCAGTGCAGCAATACCAGCAGCCCCTGTGAGCCGCACTTCCCAGGTGTGGGGGCAGCAGCAATGTACCGGAAGCCAAGGGTGAGGTTAGAGCAGTGAGGCTCCCATCCGCTGTAGTACCACAAGTACCAGAAACGCCTACTAGGCTTCACCTGTCACATAGCCCCAACCCTGAGCAGTGTCCACAACCCCGATAAGAGCCCTGTCCTGAGGGGTGACGCCAGGCGGGCCCGGGGCAGATGGCTGCAGGTGCAGCTCGGCACTCACCGTTGGCTCCGTACTTCTCCCGGCTCCTCCGGACCTGCTCGGTGCTCAGCCCGCAGCTTTCATTCACCTGGAAGTGGCGGAGCACCTCGGACACGGGCTTGGCGTGCGCGCTGTCCATGGTGGTAGCGAGCCCTCGGAGTGGGGTCTCCTCGCTGCACTGTCACGGTTTGGCTCTGGTGTCGCCTTCTCTCCGGAGAGCTCCAGCCCGGGGTGTCCCTATGGCCGTGCACCTTGTGGGATCCGCCTCTGCACTGCCTGAGCCTCAGCTCCCCTCCTCCTCCTGCTCCTCCGGAGCAAATGCACTGACTGAAAGTTCCTGTTCTGTGGTAACTTACTTATCCTGTGCTGCCTGACGCCTCGTCATTGGCTGCTGTCAGCACCCAAATAGCGCCAGCCCCCGCCAGAGCCGTGTGCCTGCATCCATTGGCCTCTGCCGGCTCTGCATTAGCATGTCGGAGATGGAGCCCTCGGTCATTTTACTGTGGAAAATGTTTTTTTTTTTTCTTTTCTCGAGCATTTATAGATATGGCACCCTCCTCTCCCTCACAGCTTCACTTCCTCTTATTCAGCTACAACTTGCGAAGTGTTTGCGGGGGTGCAGCGAGGAGAGGGTTAACCCTGGCGACCGCAGCGCTGAGGAGAGAGATAAGGCGCGACAGCTGCCTGTGCACACAGGAAGTGTGTCCGGCTGTGTACCCAATGCGGCTCTTCTCATTGCTCCTCCATCAGTATAGACTAGAGGGGCAGTGCCATGGGGCTCCTACAATGAGGGATCCAGGACAGCAGGGGGCGATGCAGAGGCACTGTGCCATACCATCCTACCTCAGGACCAGGGGCTACATAGAAATCATGGGGTCCCATAGCAGAAGCTCTAATTCCCCCCTCCACACAAAAAAGAAATAAATATTTGTGTGTGTCACAGAAGAGCAGATCTCACAACTTTCCAGCCTTTAGGCTATGTGCCCACGATGCAGAAATGCTCCGGATTTTTCCTGAGCGTTTCTCCGTCTCCCTGGCAGAAAAAACGCATGCGGATTGTACATGCGGATTGTACATGTGGGTTGTACATGCGGATTGTACATGCGTTTTTCCTGCCAGGGACATGCGGATGTGAAGCGTTCTTCACTTGCATTTTCACATGCGGGTTGACAAGCGCTTTCCAAGCGATTTTATCATCACTTGGAAAGTGCTTGACAACATGGTCACACTATATAAATCCATGCAACCGGCATGGATTTATATAGTGTGACTGAAAGAATGGTAAAAACTGAATCTATACTTACCTTCTGATGGACCCCGGAGTCTTTATTTGCTCCGTTCTGGCTTGTTGGCAGCTCGCGGTACACTGAAAGACCTGCCATCACATGACTAAATGACGTCAGGGCAGGTCCTTGAGTCCACATCGATCTGCCGGCAAGGTAGGACAAGGGCAGCGGGGGCCATCAGAAGGTAAATATAATTTTTATTTTATTCTTTTTTTTACAGGTTCGATGGTACCCGGGTCTGGAGGAGAGTCTCCTCTCCTCCACCCCTGGGTACCATCCGCACATTGAAACACATGTAATCCGTATGTACAGATCCAGTGATGCGGATTACATGCGGCGAAAACGCAGCGCCTCCGCAAAATAATTGGTAGTGCTGCGTTTTTTTCTGCAATGATAATCCGCAGCGGAAATTTCCGCAGCATGTGCACAGCACGTGCGGATTATCATTGGGGAACATGGCAGGCCTTCTACCAAGCATTTTTTAAGCGTTTCTGCAGCGGAATTGCCGCTGCGGAAACACTTAAAAAAAGCATCGGGGGCGCACAGCCTTACACAGTAATTTTCCTCCTACTGAAGTCCTAGATCCCTCTTTCATTGCCCCATAAAGTATGATGCCAATAAAAGTGTCCCCCAGACACAGTATGATACCCCCATGGTGAATTCCTCCACGTTAGCCTCCACATGCACAGTATAATGACCCTATTGTACCCCACTTCAACTACCAATGCAAATATTGGGGACCCCAACACAGTATGATCCCCCAACTGTGACTCTCACAGAGCCCTCCATACACTATAATGTGCCTTCATTCAGTATAATGGGTCTGCATACAGTATAATGGCCCACACTAGCCCTCCAAACAGTATAATGGCCCCCACACAGCCCTTCAAACAGTTTAATGGCCCCCACACAGCCCTCCAAACAGTATAATGGACCCCACACAAACCTTCACACTGTATAATTGCTTTTGTACAGTATAATGGCCCCACATAGCCTTCCATATAGTATAATACACCACCGATAATCCTCCATATAGTATAATGTGCCCCCATAATCCTCCATATAACATAATGCACCCCATAATCCTCCATATAGTATAATGCGCCCCCATAATCCTCCATATAGTATAATGCATCCCCTTAATCCTCCATATAGTATAATGCGTCCCCATAATCCTCCATATAGTATAATGCGCCCCCCATAATCCTCCATATAGTATAATGCACACCCCATAATCCTCCATATAGTATAATGCGCCTCCCATAATCCTCCATATAGTATAATGCGTCCCCATTATCCTCCATATAGTATAATGCGCCCCTTATAACCCTCCATATAGTATAATGCTCCCCCCATAATCCTCCATATAGTATAATGAACTTCCCATGGTCCTCCATAGAATATAATGCACTCCCCATAGTCCACCATACAGTATATTAGACACCCCATAGGGTAAAATGCAGCCCCCATATAGTATAATGCACCCCACAGTCCTGCAGTATTATGGGCACCACATACTCTCTGATTTTAAAATACTGTATATTTTAAATAAGCCGACCCGAGTATAAACCGAGGCCCCTAATTTTACCACAAAAAACTGGGAAAACGTATTGACTTGAGTATAAACCTAAGGTGGGAAATGCAGCAGCTACTGGTAAATTTCCCCATCCTGGTATGTGTGGCCTCCTCAATCCCCCAATCCTGGTATATGTGGCCTCCTCATCCCCCAATTACTGCACACATAAAACAATAAACACTTATACTCACCTTCCTTCCTCACCTCTGCTCCAGCGCTGCTGTGTCCTGTCTGCAGCAGCTCATGTCGGCATCTGAGCAGTGCGCATTCTCAGATGTCAAGGTGAGCTGCTGCTCTGCATTTTGTATGCGCCATGAAGATCTATTCACACAGTTGCAGTTATGCGACAGCTTTTTCTACGATTTTTACACCACAAAAATAATCTTGTGACTAAAACTTCAAGCACCACAACAATGCAGTGCTGGAGAGGTGCTATTAACCTTAGTTCCCCGCCCCTAGTATTATACCTACCATATTTTACTTGTGCCGCTCTGGTCGGTCTCAAGCAGTTTGCGAGCTGTCTGATCGCTCCAGTGTTTGCTGGGTGATAGGAAGGTCACAACTCAATGCAAGTCTATGAGAGCCAGAACGATGCTCTCATAGACTTACACTGAGAGCTTGTGACCGTTACCTCTGACTTCCCGGTCTGTCACAAGTTGTGGTCACAAGATGGCAGAGAGCCGTGGCGTAACTAGAGTCCGATGGGCCCCAGTGCAAAATTTGGACCTGAGCCCCCCTCCTCCCCACATGTTGGTCAGATATATGGGCTCTTGTAGCGTTCTAAATCCTATAAGGATTAACAGGAGGGAAAATAAGTATTTGATATACTGCCGATTTTGCAAGTTTTCCCACCTACAACTAATGTAAAGATCTGTAACTTTTATTGTAGGTACACTTCAACTGTGAGGCAAAATCTATAAATAAAAACATGAAAATCACATTGTATGATTTTTACATAATTAAATTGCGTTTTATTGTATGAAATAAGTATTTGATCACCTACCAACCAGCAAGAATTCTGTCTCTCACAGACCTGTTAGTTTTTTTTTAAGAAGCCTCCTACTCTGCACTCATTACCTGTATTAATTGCACCTGTTTGAACTTGTTACCTGTATAAAAGACACCTGTCCACACACTCAATCAATCACACTCCAATCTCTCCACCGTGGCCAAGACCAAAGAGCTATCTAAGGACACAAAATTGTAGACCTGCACAAGGCTAGGATGGGCTACAGGACAATAGGCAAGCAGCTTGGTGAGAAGGCAACAACTGTTTGCTCAATTATTAGAAAATGAAAGAAACACAAGATAACTGTCAATCTTCCTCGGTCTGGGACTTCATGCAACATCTCACCTCGTGAGGTAAGGATAATTCTGAGAAAGGTCAGGAATCAGCCCAGAACTACACGGGAGGACCTGGTCAATGATCTGAAGAGAGCTGGGACCACAGTTTCAAACATTACCGTTAGTAACACACTACGCGGTCATGGATTAAAATCCTACAGGGCGCAGAAGGTCCCCCTGCTCACATCAGCACATGTACAGGCCTGTTTGAAATTCACCAATGACCATCTGCATGATCCAGAGGAGGCATGGGAGAAGGTCTGTGGTATGATGAGACCAACATAGAACGTTTTGGTATCAACTCCACTCACCGTGTTCAGACGAAGAAGATGAGTACAACCCCAAAAACACCGTCCCAACCGTGAAGCATGGTGGGGGAAACATCATACTTTGGGAGTCCTTTTCTGCAAATGGGACAGGATGCCTGCACCGTATTGAAGGGAGGATGGAGTCATGTATTGTGAGATTTGGGCCAACAAACTCCTTCCCTCAGTAACAGCATTGAAGATGGGTGGTGGCTGGGTATGACCCTAAGCACACAGCCAGAGCAACTAAGGAGTGGCTCCATAAGAAGCATTTCAAGGTGCTGGAGATGCCTAGCCAGTCTCCAGACCTGAACCCAATAGAAAATCATCAGAGGGAGATGAAATTCAATGTTGCCCAGTGACAGCCCCAAAACCTGAAAGATCTGGAGAAGATCTGTATGGATGAGTGGGCCAAAATCCATGTGTCAGGTGTGACAGACAGTCGTTCTGAATCCAACTGTAGTAGGTCTTTGCGTTTGGCTCTGCAGGCACCTTCTTGATCTTTTCATCTCTGTAGTGTAGTGATATCCTTCTCCCTCTAGGACCCAGCAGTGACCTCCCCCTTCAGCTGCTTATTGACACACCCTTGCTGGATGTTTAAATATCTTCAGTCTCTCTAGCGAGTCTCCAGTGATAGCTCTATTTTCCTCAGTCCAGGCTGGAAGTACTAGTAGTCGGCTAGTGTCTTCTTGGAGTTTGCTTGGAGGATAGTTGGCGTGATCGATGGTGTCTTCTCAAGCTAAGTGTTTCCCTTGTCTGTTTACCCGTTTGTCTTTAGCTACAGTAGGGGGCTGATTAGTGCTCACCCCATCCCCTCCATATCTAGGGCCTATCACTAGGGGCATTCAGAGATTAGGTTTCCTGCTCGGCGATAGGTGAACCTATTTAGGGACGTTAGGGGAGCCAGGGTGTTGTCAGATCTGCCTAGGGGTCTCCACTCCCCCTTTCCCTAGTGTTTGGGCTTCCTCCCCCTCTTCCCGTTGTTGTGCACTTAGTCTTTCCCTCACCTAGCGTGACATTATCACCGGCCGTACACACATATATTAAAAAAACTGACATGTTTTATGTGTGTGTGGTTTTTTTTTTGGTGTGTTTTTTTCTTCCTCTCCCCTGGTTCATGGATCCCGCTTCTGTGCTGGCAGAGCAGCTGAGGAGGTTGTCACTAGAGGTGACTGACCTTCGTTCTGAGGTTCAGCAGCGACGGCAGTGGTTGCAGACTTCTATTGTTGGAGACTCTGCGTGTAGGCCGGTCCAGCTTGAACCCAAAGTTGCCCTCCTGGACAGGTTTTCTGGAGGTAGGGACAAGTTTTTTGTATTCAAGGAAGCTTGTAAATTGTATTTCAAACTTCGTCTTTACTCCTCTGGAGATGACGAGCAGCAAGTGGGGATTGTGATCTCACTGTTGCAAGGAGATCCTCAATCTTGGGATATTTCTTTGCCACAGGGCTTTATCTCTCATCTATGATGATTCTGAATTCCGTAGGTGGGCAACCGATACCAAATGGAATGACCCGGCTTTTAGAAGCCAATTTTGTCAGGGCCTTACAGGAAGGTTGAAAGATGCTTTGGCAGTGTATGAAACCCCAGAGTCCTTGGAGACTGCCATGTCATTGGCTATACGTGTTGATAGATGCCTGCGGGATAGGTGGGTAAGACCACCTTCTCCTGAGCCCTCTTTCTGCAGCAATGCCCCATTGCCGGGGGGACGGTGTGGGGGTGAACCAGTACTTGTGGAATCAGAGGAACCCATGCAGTTAGGGGATGCTTCTGCGTCGTATGTTTTCCCTGACATTTGCAAGAAAAAGGGCTTGTGGTTTTTTTTGTGGGAGGAAGGGACATTTTATTGGGGCTTGTCCCCCAGGAGGTGCAGTTTTTGGGGTACCTGTTGTCATCTTCGGGTTTTTGGATGGATCCTGAGAAGGTCCGTGCTGTACTTGATGGGGACCGTCCTGAGAACCTGAAAGCATTACAGCGCTTTCTGGGCTTTACTAATTTTTACCGGAAATTTATTCAAAATTAATCGGTAATTGTGAAACCCCTTACTGACATGACAAGGAAGGGGTCTGATTTTTCTAAATGGTCGAATGCCGCCCAGCAGGCTTTTTCCTCCCTTAAGAGTTGTTTTGCCACAGCACCTATACTCAGTCAACCCGATGTTGCTCAATCTTTTATCGTAGAAGTTGATGCGTTGGAGGTGGGGCTTGGTGCTGTGTTGTCTCAGGGTCCGTCCCCTGGTAAATGCGCTTTCTTTTCCAAGAAATTATCTTCGGCTGAGAGAAATTGTGACGTGGGTAGTGGAAAGCTTTTGGCGATTAAATTGGCGTTCGAAGCATGGCTACAATGGTTGGAGGGAGGCCCAGCGTCAGCACCCGGCGCACCCGAGCAAGTGCCGGGGCCCTGAGCAGGCGGGGGGGGCCCACTCACCGTCGTGCACCCCGGCGAGCTATGGGGCCTGTGAGCAGAGAAGTCCGGTGCCAGCGCGCGCGAGTGGCCCCCCCCCCACTTGCTCAAGGCCCCGGTTGGCACAATACTTACCTCTCCCCGTTCCCCGCATCTCTGGCCTCTTCCACGTCTCCTGACTGTGACGTCTCAGGTCAGAGGGCTCGATGACGTCTTTCCAGCTGGCCCTCTGCTGAGCAGTCACATCACAGAGAGCGAGAAGACGGCGATGCTGAAGAGTCCGGAGCAGAGCAGCGGCAGCAGGAGAGGAGAGGTGAGTATTTGACTTTTTTATGTATGGAAGCATGGAGCAATATATGGGGCCCATACAGCCTGCAACATTATATGGGGGCCCATACAGTCTGCAACATTATATGGGGGCCCATACACCCTGCAGCATTATATTGGGGCCCATACAGCCTGCAGCATTATATGGGGCCCATACAGCCTGCAGAATTATATGGGGCCCATACAGCATGGATAATTATATAGGGATCCATACAGCATGCAGCATTATATGGGGCCCAGCCTGCATGGAGCATTTTATGGGGCTTATGGAGCATTATATAGGGCCTATAGAGCATGGAGCATTATATGGGGTCCAGCCTGCATGGAGCATTATATGGGGGCCAGTATTCTGCATGGAGCATTATATGGGAGCTCGTATTCTGTATGGAGCATTTTATGGGGGCTAGTATTCTGTATGGAGCATTTTATGGGGGCTAGTATTCTGTATGGAGCATTATATAGGGGCCAGTATCCTGTATGAAGCATTATATGGGGGCCAGTATTCTGTATGGATCATTATATGGGGACCAGTATTCTGTATGGAGCATTATATGGAGGCCAGTATCCTGTATGGAGCATTATATGGGGGCCAGTATCCTGTATGGAGCATTATATGGGGGCCAGTATCCTGTATGGAGCATTATATAAGGTCCATTAGTCTGTATGGAGCATTATATGGGGCCCATAATACTGTATGGAGGACTATACTGTCCGGTCCGCACTGTGCACTGTGAGGATTCAATGGTTTCTGTGATGTTGTAGAATTTACAATAGATATCACTCATGTAATGTAAGAAGTAAGTGAAATCTTTGGCCTTGTACTATATATATATATTTCTCTGCCATATCTGTGCATCATGAATTGTGGTATGTGTTAAAGGGGCCCATTGAGACTCATTCACCTGGGGCCCAGTGGTTAAAAACATCAAGGCTGATGCTTTGTCCCGGAGCTTCCCTGGTGGTGGTGACCATGAGAACCCTGCCCCTATTTTGCAGAAGGAGATAGTCATTTCGGTGTTGTACCCTTGTGGAGGTTTCACCAATTTAATATACACTAGGTAACTGCTCTCCTCCAAATTAAAGATGTCCGAGTGCATGCAAAGAAGCTAATCAACCAAATTTGCTTATCTGGTCGAAAAACTTCACTCAGAGACTGAACCACGCAAAATGGCATACTTTATTACGTAGACATGGGGTTATATAATATTCTACTTCTAGGTGGGATTAGTAAAATTGATTGCTCCTTCTGATAACTTGGCACACTGCAATTTACTCATCCATGTATCTCCTGGCCTCAGTAGCGCCTTAGGAATTCTGATGGGAGGGGTGAAGTTGTCTCTCAGCACCATCTTTGACAACTCGACATGAATCTCTCTGTTATCAGCCATGCACATGCATACGTCATTTCCAGGAAATCATTTAGTTGTTCATGTCTACAATAAGAACAGAAACTGTTAGTTATATATTCATTAACTATTAACATAATCCATGTGCATATACACATTTTCATACATACATACACATAGATTATTCCATCATCTCTATATTAATTCACTCTGATTAGGTAATCTATTAAAAGAAACTACCGTATTTTTCGGACCATAAGACGCACTTTTTTTCCCCAATATTTGGGAGGAAAATGGGGGGTGCGTCTTATGGTCCGAACGTTACCTGCGGTGGTGATAAAGTGGGATTTCAGGGCCCTCCAGGAACCCGGCGGTGGTGGTAGCGGCGGAGGCGTCAGCGGCAGCAGAGGTGAGCGGCTGGGACCGGCAACTGTGCCTGGCCGGTTCTTGGGCCGGTGGCAGGCTGTGAGCGGTGTGCGGCCTGCACAGGTTTCCGTTGTGCGCGGCCATCTTCCTAGAGCTGTGATCTACAGGAAAATGGCCTCCTGAGCCGGCGCATGCGCGGATCGGTAGCTCCGGCGGCCATTTTCCTGTAGATCACAGCTCTAGGAAGATGGCTGCGCACACCGGAAACCTGCGCAGGTCGCACTGCTTCTCCGCTCACAGCCCGACACCGACCGCAGCCCAGTACATCTCTTGGCCCCAGCCAGAGGCCCCAGCCCAAGACCCCAGCCCCAACCTCAGCCCCAGCCAGAGGCCCTGGCCTCTGCCTCTGCCCTGGCTCCAGCCACCGGCCTTGGCCCCAGCCCCAGTCAGAGGCCTCAGCCTCGGCCCCAGCCAGAGGCCTCCGCACAGGAACTGGCAAGGCTAAGGGCCTCAGCCAGACACAGGCCCCGGCCTGGCACAGGCTCCACAGCATCTGACCTCTTCTGCTGCAGCCGCCGACTTCCTGAGGGACCCTGCCTCTTGTGACCCTCGCTTCACTGCCCCCCCAGGTAAGATACTGTACCTATTCAGACTATAACATGGACCTCCATCTTATAAAAAAATTTTTTTTTCTATTTTCTACCCCAACATGCCAACATTCTAATATGCTGCATATATGCCCCCAATCCGATCAGCAACAAAAGAAAAACACCTTTTATTATACTCATCCGATGGGCGTTGCTGTCTTGGTCTGGTGCCTCCTCTCTTGTTCTGATGTCGTCCTCCTTCTGTACTTCGTGTGGATGACACATCCTACATCATTCACACAGTGTCCTCGGCATCGCGCTCCTGTGCAGGCGTACGTCTCTCTGCCCTTTCGAGCCGTGGCTCTTTAACCTTTTCCGGTGCATGTGCACTGCAGTACCTTGCTCTGTCCACGACAGGGCAGAGGCTCTTTGACCTTTTCCGGTGCATGCGCCCTGCAGTACTTTGCTCTGCCCTCGACAGGGCAGAGGCTCTTTGACCTTTTCCAGTGCATGTGCACTGTGTAACGGGTCTGGGAGGCGGAACCTCTGAGCAACTATACAAGGGGGCGGTCCTTGTAAGCAAGCGGGTGGCTCCCAGGGAAGACGGGCAGGTAGACACGGCAAGTGACAGGGACAGTCTCTGGGTAGAAGGGCAGGTAGTCACGGCAAGTGACAGGGACAGTCTCTGGGTAGAAGGGCAGGTAGTCACAGCAAGTGACAGGGACAGTCTCTGGGTAGACTAGCAGACAGGTAGCAGGTGGACGCTCCCAGGTGAGCGGGCAAGAGTCTCTGGACGGGCAGGTGGTCACAGCAAGTGACGGCAGAGCCTCCAGGTAGGCTAGCAGGCAGGTAGCAGGTGAGCGCTCCCAGGTGAGCGGGCAAGAGTCTCTGGACAGGCAGGTGGTCACGGCAAGTGACGGCAGAGCCTCCAGGTAGACTAGCAGGCAGGTAGCAGGTGAGCGCTCCCAGGTGAGCGGGCAAGAGTCTCTGGACAGGCAGGTGGTCACAGCAAGTGACGGCAGAGCCTCCAGGTAGGCTAGCAGACAGGTAGCAGGTGAGCGCTCCCAGGTGAGCGGGCAAGAGTCTCTGGACTGGCAGGTGGTCACGGCAAGTGACGGCAGAGCCTCCAGGTAGGCTAGCAGGCAGGTAGCAGGTGAGCGCTCCCAGGTGAGCGGGCAGGCTGGTCCATAGACAGACTGACAGGTGTCGGAAGGCAGACCGTCGGACCGCAGGTTTGCAAGCAGGTAAGCGGATATCAGGCAGGTATCAAGCAGGAATCTGGCAGGTGACTGGCAGGTAACAGGCAGGAATCTGGCAGGTGACTGGCAGGTAACAAGCAGGAATCTGGCAGGTGACTGGCAGGTAACTGGTAACGGGACCTGAGGGCTGAAGCAGAGTGAAGGTTTTGCAACAACATTGCTCGGGCACCTCCATTTTGGAGGAGGTGCCTTATATATGGAGAGATCCTCTGGCCATTGGCCGGGGACTCCTTAGGACAGCGCGCGCGGCCCCTTTAAGAGAGGGGGAGCGCGCACGCCCTAAGCACAGTGGCCGGGAAGGAGCGCGCGCTGCCAGCAGAGCGGGAGGAAGACGCCGGGCACGGAGCGGAGAGGTGAGGGGAACAGCGTCCCTGCCTAGCAGGAGGCAGGGACGCCGACGCTACACACTGCAGTACTTTGCTCTGCCCTTGACAGCGCAGAGGCTCTTTGACCTTTTCCGGTGCATGTGCACTGCAGTACTTTGCTCTGCCCTCGGCAGGGCAGAGCTCTTTGTCGCTGTCTTGGTCTGGTGCCTCCTCTCTTGTTGCGATGTCGTCCTCCTTCTGTACTTCGTGTGGATGACACGTCCTACGTCATTCACACAGTGTCCTCGGTAAGTTACGTTCGGACCATAAGATGCAACCCCCATTTTCCTCCCAAATTTGGGGGGAAAAAAGTGCCTCTTATGGTCCAAAAAATACGGTAAATTACAATTCAGACAATTTACAGACATTATCATCACTGTCCCCATAGGGGCTCTACATTCCCTATCAGTATGTCTTTGCAATATAATCATGCCTAATTTTTCCATCAACTTAAACCCCTTTATCAGCTGATCTAATAACAATGCTAGCATTATATCAGCCAAGGCCTTGAACAGTTTCTCTGGAACAGATTATGTTTTTGTAGAATGGGTCAAATTCAATGATCTATTGTCGGCATTGAAATGTGCTGAACAAAATCTATGTCCCAGTATTAAAAATACAAAAATTAGCTGTTGTTCACCCTCCTGTGATCCATGATTGTTAACAGGCTGTAGGAATGAGTTTACGTCAGCACTGCAGCAGATATAGATGGCACAATCCACTGAGCCCAGTGACTGCAGCATTGGGAACTGGATGTGTAATAGTGAGGTTAATAGATCCTGGTGGTATATCCAAGCAGGACGACTTAGAGATATACCAGCTAAATATAACATCCTAGTCTGAAAAGTTGCATACGACACTGAATCCCGTAATTGTGTAAAGGCAGATTAGTCAGGTTAATCACTGATGGGACCTGCAAAGTTTGCAAACCAAGTGCCGCTTTCAACTACAGTGAAGCTCAGGAGTTACCAGCTCCATACTATACCCGCTTACCATATCCTGCTGCCCAAATTAAATGCATGCTCCAGCATCCTGCCCCTACATGCAGGTTTGAGGCTCTAGAGCCAAATGTGAGGAGCCTTGATCTTAGTGGCAGCCTAATTACTGATGTAGGTGCAGCAGGGAGACGCAGAAGAGTACAAAACCTGGCTAAGGGGCTGACAGGAGGATGCTCTACTTATTACTAGTGAGAAACTGCCAAACCATGTATACAGTAGGTATGAGAGGCAGGAGGGGAGAGAAATCATTTTAGTTTCTGATGATATAGAACTTTAGATATTTGTGTACAGCAGGGGGAGAATGTGGCTGATTGATAATGTCTGTAAAGAGCTGTGGATTTGCTATAAAAGCAAGTAAAATAAATAAATAAAAAAAAAATTTAGTTGAGATATAGTAAGTGCCAGTGAGGGTGTAATACATAATATACAGCGGGTGAAATTTTGTATTGAACACGTCACCAGTTTTCTAAGTAAATATACAGTACAGACCAAAAGTTTGGACACACCTTCTCATTTAAAGATTTTTCTGTATTTTCATGACTATGAAAATTGTACATTCACACTGAAGGCATCAAAACTATGAATTAACACATGTGGAATTATATACTTAACAAAAAAGTGTGAAACAACTGAAAATATGTCTTATATTCTAGGTTCTTCAAAGTAGTCACCTTTTGATTTGATGACTGCTTTGCACACTCTTAGCATTCTCTTGATGAGCTTCAAGAGGTAGTCACCGGAAATGGTCTTCCAACAATCTTGAAGGAGTTCCCAGAGATGTTTAGCACTTGTTGGCCCTTTTGCCTTCACTCTGCGGTCCAGCTCACCCCAAACCATCTCGATTGGGTTCAGGTCTGGTGACTGTGGAGGCCAGGTCATCTGGTGTAGCACCCCATCACTCTCCCTCTTGGTCAAATAGCCCTTACACAGCCTGGAGGTGTGTTTTGGGTCATTGTCCTGTTGAAAAATAAATGATGGTCCAACTAAACGCAAACCGAATGGAATAGCATGCCGCTGCAAGATGCTGTGGTAGCCATGTTGGTTCAGTATGCCTTCAATTTTGAATAAATCCCCAACAGTTTGACCAGCAAACACCCCCACACCATCACACCTCCTCCTCCATGCTTCACGGTGGGAACCAGGCATGTAGAGTCCATCCGTTCACCTTTTCTGCGTCGCACAAAGACTTGGTGGTTGGAACCAAAGATCTCAAATTTGGACTCATCAGACCAAAGCACAGATTTCCACTGGTCTAATGTCCATTCCTTGTGTTCTTTAGCCCAAACAAGTCTCTTCTGCTTGTTGCCTGTCCTTAGCAGTGGTTTCCTAGCAGCTATTTTACCATGAAGGCCTGCTGCACAAAGTCTCCTCTTAACAGTTGTTGTAGTGATGTGTCTGCTGCTAGAACTCTGTGTGGCATTGACCTGGTCTCTAATCTGAGCTGCTGTTAACCTGAGATTTCTGAGGCTGGTGACTCAGATAAACTTATCCTCAGAAGCAGAGGTGACTCTTGGTCTTCCTTTCCTGGGGCGGTCCTCATGTGAGCCAGTTTCTTTGTAGCGCTTGATGGTTTTTGCAACTGCACTTGGGGACACTTTCAAAGTTTTCCCAATTTTTCGCACTGACTGACCTTCACTTCTTAAAGTAATGATGGCCACTCGTTTTTCTTTACTTAGCTGCTTTTTTCTTGCCATAATACAAATTCTAACAGTCTATTCAGTAGGAATATCAGCTGTGTATCCCCCTGACTTCTGCACAACACAACCTATGGTCCCAACCCCATTTATAAGGCAAGAAATCCCACTTATTAAACCTGACAGGGCACACCTGTGAAGTGAAAACCATTTCCGGTGACTACCACTTGAAGCTCAGCAAGAGAATGCCAAGAGTGTGCAAAGCAGTCATCAAAGCAAAAGGTGGCTACTTTGAAGAACCTAGAATATAAGACATATTTTCAGTTGCTTCACACTTTTTTGTTAAGTATATAATTCCACATGTGTTAATTCATAGTTTTGATGCCTTCAGTGTGAATGTACAATTTTCAAAGTCATGAAAATACAGAAAAATCTTTAAATGAGAAGGTGTGTCCAAACTTTTGGTCTGTACTGTATTTCTAAAGGTGCTATTGACATGAAATACTCACCAGATGTTGGTAACAACCCATCCAATCCACACAGGCAAAGAAATCAAGCCATATATATCCTTGAATTAAGTTATGTTCAATCTGTTTTTATTAAAGGTTAAATTTTACAAATATAAAAACAGCAATGAAAACATATTGCATTATTATAAAATAATTAGGTCACACAGGACTGGCTCAACATGAAGAGGCAAATGTCTTACAGAAGAAAAAGTAGGCAAAGGAAACATTTCAAACTGTGAAGTCATTTTTAAGAACAGTCGCTAAATCCAATTTGCTTCTGTATAAACAGTAATGTAGATCGTAGAAAAGTTCTATAGAAAAAGAGGAGGAAAAGCGAAGAGGGAGGTAAGACAAGAAGGATACAGTCTTGAAACTTAATCCAAACACTCCAGAGTTTTAGATATGTATCAAGAACTTTCAGCAGAAAGTTCTTCCATATGGAAAATGTTAACCATTTCCATGTACCATTCATTTATGGTAAGTATTGAGTTGACCGCCAGTATCTTGGAATCACTGAATGTGCTGCCGTTAAACAAAAGCAAAGTATATCTTTCTTTTGGTGGGTTATTCAAGAGGGTAAAGTGGAGAGAAGAGCTATCTAAGGACTGTTTTGAACCCTACACCCTGTGATTAGATGATAATCTGAAACCACCATGAATTAATTTATGTGTAATAATGAGAAATGACACAGGGAAAAAGTATTGAACATGCTTACTGAAATTTATTTAATACTTTGTTCAAAAGCCTTTGTTGTTGATGACAGCTTTAAGACACCTCCTCTATGGAGAAACTAGTCGTGTGCATTGCTCAGGTGTGATTTTGGCCCATGCTTCCACACAAACACTCTTCATTAAAAAGGAGCCTCCTGAACCTTCAGGATTGGAGCTTTAGTTTCTTCCATAAATTTTCTATTGAATTCAGGTCAGGTGATTGGCTGGGCCATTCTAGCAGCTTTATTTTCTTTCTCTGAAACCAATTGAGAGTTTATTTGGCTGTGTGTTTGGGATCATTGACTTGCTGAAATGTCCACCATTGTTTCATCTTCATAATCCTGGTAGATGGCAACAGACTTTTTTCAAGAATGTCTCTGTACATTTGTCCATTCATCCTTCTTTCAATTATATGAAGTTTGCCAGTGTCTTATGCTGAAAACGTCACTGTTGGTATGGCGATTCTGGGGTGATATACAGTGCCTTTTGGCCTCCAAACATGGTGTGTATTATGGCATCAAAGGAGATATAGTATATCTTGACTTCAGCAAAGCATTTGACAAAGTATCTCACACCATCCTTATTGAAAAAATGACCAAGTATGCAATGGACCAGGCAACTGTTAGGTGGATTCATAACTGGCTTAGTGATCGGACTCAAAGGGTGATTGTAAATGGCTTCACATCCAGCTGGATGAATGTCTCAAGTGGGGTACCACAGGGCTCCGTCCTGGGACCTGTATTGTTCAACATCTTTATCAATGATTTAGATGAAGGAATTGAGGGTAAACTGATTAAATTTGCTGATGACACAAAGCTAGGAGGGATAGCTAATACTAGAGAAGAGAGAGAGAGGATTCAAAAAGACCTAAATAAACTGGAGCAGTGGGCAGCAACCAACAGAATGTTTTTTAACAGGGAAAAATGCAAAGTACTACATCTGGGCAATAAAAATGAAAAAAGCATATACAGAATGGGAGGAATAGAGCTAAGCAACAGTACATGTGAAAAAGACTTAGGTATACTAATAGATCATAGACTGAACATGAGTCAACAGTGTGATGCAGCAGCAAAAAAGGCAAATACAATTCTGGGATGTATTAACAGAAGCATACAGTCTAGATCACGTGAAGTCATTATTGGTCTTTACTCCTCTTTGGTCAGACCTCATCTGGAATACTGTGTACAGTTTTGGGCACCACATTTTAAAAAAGACATAGACAAACTGGAGCAAGTTCAGAGAAGAGCGACCAGAATGGTGACTGGTCTGCAAACCATGTCCTATGAGGAACGGTTGCAGGATTTGGGAATGTTTAGCTTGCAAAAAAGAAGACTGAGAGGAGACTTAATAGCTGTCTACAAATATGTCAAGGGCTGTCACATTGTAGAAGGATCATCTTTATTCTCATTTGCACAAGGAAAGACTAGAAGCAATGGGATGAAACTAAATGGGAGGAGACACAGATTAGATATTAGAAAAAACTTTTTGACAGTTAGGGTGATTAATGAGTGGAACAGGCTGCCACGAGAGGTGGTGAGTTCCCCTTCAATGGACGTCTTCAAACAGAGGCTGGACAGACATCTGTCTGAGATGATTTAGTGAATCCTGCTTTGAGCAGGGGGTTGGACCAGATGACCCAGGAGGTCCCTTCCAACTCTACCATTCTATGATTCTATGATTCTATGAGTTCAAGTTTTCTTTCATCCAACCAGACTATATTCTCCCAGTACTGAACAGGCTAAATGTTGTTGAGCAAGCATTGAACGTGCTTGAACATGCTTTTTTTTGGCAATATAGTCTTGTGTGGTGAGCCAGCATACAGGCCAAGGTGGTTGAGTGCATTACTTATAGTTTTCTTTGAAGTAATTGTAAATGCTGATTCCAGGTCTTTCTCTAGCTTTCCACAGGTGGTCCTAGGTTCTTAGACTACTCTTCTGATAATTCTTTTCACTCCTCTGTCTGAAATCTTGCGGGGAACACCTGATTGTGGCTGGTTTATGGTGAAATGATGTTCTTTCCACTTCCAGATTATGGCCCCAACAGTGCTCACTGGAACCTTCAGTAGTTGAGAATTTTTTTCTATAGCCAATGCCATCAGTATGTTTTGCAATAATAAGGTTGCAAAGGTCTTGAGACAGCTCACTGGTTTAACCCATCATGGGATGTTTTTTGTGTGGCACCTTGGTAATAAGACACCTTTTTATAGGCCATCAGTTGAACCAACTGATATTATTGTTCACAAAGTGTCAGGATTGCTTTCTAATTACTGATAGATTTCAGCCAGTGTCATGACTTTCCATGGCTTTTTGCACCTTTGTCTTCATGTGAGCACGGTGGCTCAGTGGTTAGCACTGCAGTCTTGCAACGCTGGGGTCCAGGGCTCAAATCCCACCAAGGACAACATCTGCAAGGAATTTGTATGTTCTCCCCGTATTTGCATAGGTTTCCTCCTGGTTCTCCGGTTTCCTCCCACACTCCAAAGACATACTGATAGGGAATGTAAATTGTGAGCACCAATGGGGACAGTGCCGATAATGTATGTAAAATTGTCTGAATTGTAAAGCGCTGTGGAATATGTTGGTGCTATATACAGTTATATGAAAAAGTTTGGGCACCCCTAATAATCTTAAGCTTATTGTTTTATAAAAATTGGTGTTTTTGCAACAGCTATTTCAGTTTGATATATGTAATAACTGTTGGACACAGTAATGTTTCTGCCTTGAAATGAGGTTTATTGTACTAACAGAAAATGTGCAATCTGCATTCAAACAAAATTACTTAATTTATGGACTTATATGGTATGGTTTCTTTGCCTGTGTGGATAGGATGGGTTGTTACCGACATTTGGTGTGAATTTCATGTCAATAGCACCTTTAGAAATATATTTACTTAGAAAATTGGTGACGTGTTCAATACTTATTTCACCTGCTATATATAGTAATAATTTTATTTATATTCTGCCAACATATTCCGCAGCACTGTACACTTAAGCGGGGACATGTACAGATAAAGACTTTAAAAAGTAAAAGTTCAACAGTTACAGGATGTGTGAGGGCCCTGCTCGCAAGCTTACAATATATGAGAATATAATATATTACAATATATAAGAAAAAAAGGGGGACACAATAGGTAAAAAGTGTTTGTCAAGTATGGTCCAACCATCATTATAATAAATAGGAGTTTTCAAATAATTTAATTGTAAAGTGCTGCGGAATATGTTGGCGCTATATAAATAAAAATTGTTATTATTATTATTATTAAATAATGCTGCATGAGCTAGTCATCAGCCACTATATTTATAAGTTCTATTGGGTGCATGGAGGATGTAGAGACAGATTACTTGGAGGGACCAGATTCTGAGGGAAATGTAGAAAAGAGGGAACAGGGTTGAGTTAGATTATTGAAGTGAGGTGATCGGTTTCTCTAAAGAGATGTGTTTTTAAAAGCACACTTAAAAATGTGGGGGGCTAGGTATTAATCGGATTGTCCGGGGTAGAGCATTCCAGAAAACTAACACAGCACGACAGAAGTCTTAGAGATGGAAGTGGGAGGTTTGGATTAGTCTTAGATCAGTTGCAGAACGGAGAGCATGGGTAGGGTAAGAGACAGAGATGAGGGAGGAGATGTATGTTGGTGAAGAACTGTGGAAAGCTTTGTGGGTGAGGGAGATAAGTTTATATTGTAACCTGTAGCAGATTGGTAATCAGTGCAATGACTGACACAAGGTAGAGACATCAGTAAAGCGGCTGGACAGAAATATGACCCTGGCTGCTGCATTCAGGATAGATTGGAGAGAAGAAAGTTTGGTAAGAGGGAGACCAATCAATAGAAAATGGTAGTAGTCCAGATGAGAATCAATAAGAGCAGTAAGAGTTTTGGCAGTTTCAAAGGTGAGAAAAGGTCGGATTCTGGAGATGTTTTTAAGGTGCAGGTGACATGAGCGAGTGAGTGATTGAATATAGGGAATAAAGGAAAGTTCTGTGTCAAACATAACCCCAAGACAGTGAGCGTGCTGTTTAGGAGTTGAGGTTGAGCCTACCAAGGCAATTTCAATATCAAGGTATAGGTAGGATAGTAGAGGAAAAATACACAAGAAGTACAGTTTTGGAGAAATTTAGTGTCAGATAGACGGAGGACATGGTGTTAGAGACAGCAGACAGACAATCCCTGGTATTTTGTATTAAAGTGTAGGTAATGTCAGAAGAACATCTGTATCATTTGGTGTCATCAGCATATAGATGGTACTGGAAACCAAATCTGCTGATGCTTTGTCTAATAGGTACAGTGTATAGAGAGAAGAGGAGGGGACCTAGGACTGAAACTTGTAGAACCCAACAGTAAGGGGAAAAGGAGGGGAAGAAGAGCCGGCAAATTATGCAATGAAGGAGTGGTTAGCGAGGTAGAAGGAGAACCAAGAGAAAGTAGTTTGTTTGAGGAAGAGAGAGCAGAACATAGTGAGGAGGAGCTGGTGATTCACAGTATCAAATGCAGCAGAGAAATCTAGGAGAATCTACAGGGAATAGTGGCCATTAGTCGTACAGACAACTGTATTATACATCGGTCCGAATGCGATCTGACAAAACATTGGATTGCACTTGGACCAATGTTATGCTTTGAGGTCATGCACATGTCTGATTTTTTTCACGGACAGTGTCTGTCCAAGGAAAAAATTACTGCATGCCTGAGTTTGATACAATATTCAGATCACAAATGGCCGTACAAGTCAATGAGTTTGTGGAAACCATCGGACTAAACTCGGATGACATCTGAGTGCAGTCCGTTTTCTACGCACTGACACAATAGAGAAGATGGAGACATTTTTTTCTCCATGTTCTCCTCATCCGAGAGAATCGGAGCAACCCGCTATGATCACACGCTGACCAAATTCTGATCAGAGTCTGATCAGAGTGTGATTAGCATAATTAATCTGATTTTCTCGGATGACAAAAAAT
Source organism: Phyllobates terribilis (assembly GCF_046119375.1). Taxonomy (NCBI): domain Eukaryota; kingdom Metazoa; phylum Chordata; class Amphibia; order Anura; family Dendrobatidae; genus Phyllobates; species Phyllobates terribilis. Next base: position 426,749,773 of record NW_027362762.1, on the reverse strand, counting down.
ACACTCATTTGCACTTAGTCTTAGATTTAGCTGTTACTAGATAGATAGAGACTTTAGTAATGGCAGTTTCAGAAAAGTGTAAAGAGCAGAAACCAGATTGTAAATGGTCAGGAAGAAAGTTATTTGAGAGATAGCAGATTAGACAAGAGTGGACCAAGCGTTCCAGGAGTTTAGAGATGAAGGTGAGATTAGAGACCTGTCTAGTTAGCAGAGCAATTTTGGTTAGTAGAACAATTTTGGAGTTATGATAGCATGTTTGAATGAGGAGGGAAAGATGCTGGAAGAAAGAGAGAGGTTAAATATTTTAGTTAGGTGGATAGTGATAGCTGGGGAGAGAGACTAACGGAGATATAATGGAATAGGGTCATTAGTGCAGGTTGTAGGGCAAGAAGAAGCAAGGAGCCTGGTAACTTCTTCTGTGACAGGTTCAAAGATGCAAAGTAAACTTGAGGTACGGGAGGGAAGGGGACCCAAGCTTTAAGGGGATTGAACGAAAATGTCATGACGGGTGTGGTTGATTTTTTTCTTGGAAATAAGTGGCTAGATAGTCAATCCTGAAGTTGGTGATGAGGGCCTGTACTTTAGGCCTCAGGAAGAAGTGAAAAGTTTAGTAGAGTCATTTTGGATTGTTGGATACTGATTTGATGAGGGTGATGAAGTAACATAGTAACATAGTAACATAGTAACATAGTTTTTAAGGTTGAAGGAAGACTAAGTCCATCTAGTTCAACCCGTAGCCTAACTTGTTGATCCAGAGGAAGGCAAAAAAAAACCATGTGGCAAACACTAAGCTCCACATTGGGGAAAAAAATTCCTTCCCGACTCCATACGACAATCAGACTAGTTCCCTGGATCAACGCCCTATCAAGGAATCTAGTATTTATAACCTGTAATATTATACTTTTCAAATGCCCTTCTTACATTTTAACAGTGAATCACTCATTACAACATCATGCGGCAGAGAGTTCCATAGTCTCACTGCTCTTACAGTAAAGAATCCCCGTCAGTGATTATGATTAAACCTTCTTTCCTCCAGACGTAGAAGATGCCCCCTTGTCCCAGTCTCAGGCCTCAGAGTAAAAAGATCAGTAGAAAGGTCTTTGTACTGTCCCCTCATATACTTGTACATAGTAATAAGATCACCCCTAAGCCTTCTTTTTTCCACAGTAAATAACCCCAAGTGTAATAACCTGTCTTGGTATTGCAGACCCCCCAGTCCTCTAATAACCTTGGTCGCTCTTCTCTGCACCCGCTCTAGTTCAGCTATGTCTTTCTTATACACCGGAGACCAGAACTGTACACAGTATTCTAAGTGTGGTTGCACTAATGACTTGTATAGAGGTAAAATTATGTTCTCCTCATGAGCATCTATGCCTCTTTTAATGCATCCCATTATTTTATTTGCCTTTGCAGCAGCAGCCTGACACTGGCCACTAAACGTGAGCTTGTCGTCCACCAATACACCCAGGTCTTTTTCAGTTACAGTTTTGCCCAGTGTTTTACAATTAAGCATATAATTATACATTTTATTTCCTCTGCCCAAGTGCATTACCTTACATTTATCCCCATTAAAGCTCATTTGCCATTTATCAGCCCAAGCTTCTAGTTTACATAGATCCTCCTGTAATATAAAATTGTCCTCCTCTGTATTGATTACCCGGCAGAGTTTAGTGTCATCTGCAAATATTGAAATATTACTCTGTATGCCCCCTACAAGGTCATTAATAAATATGTTAAAAAGAAGGGGGCCCAATACTGACCCCTGTGGTACCCCGCTGTTAACTGAGTCCCAGTCTGAGTGTTTTCCATTAATAACCACCTTTTGTTTCCTATCACTGAGCCAATTCTTAACCCACATACATATATTTTCCCCTATCCCCATTGTTCTCATTTTATGTATCAACCTTTTGTGTGGAACCGTATCAAAAGCTTTTGAAAAGTCCATATACACAACATCCACTGCATTTCCTTGGTCCAGTCCAGAACTTGCCTCCTCATAAAAACTGATCAGATTAGTTTGACAGGAACGGTCCCTCGTAAACCCATGTTGATATTGGGTCATGAGGTTATTCTTCTTCAGATACTCTAGTATAGCATCTCTTAGGAAACCCTCCAGGATTTTACCCACAGTAGAGGTTAAGCTTACCGGCCTATAATTTCCAAGTTCAGTTTTTGTCCCCTTTTTGAATATTGGCACCACATTTGCTATACGCCAGTCCTGTGGTACAGACCCTGTTATTATGGAATCTTTAAAGATTAAAAATAATGGTCTATCTATAACGTTACTCGCGGGTGTATCCCATCCGGGCCCGGGGATTTGTCAACTTTAGTGATTTTTAGACGCCGCCGTACTTCCTGCTGGGTTAAGCAAGTGACATTTACTGGAGAATTTTTGTTATCACTAATCATGTTTTCTGTCATGCGATTTTCTTGTGTAAATACGGTTGAAAAAAAATCATTTAGCATATTGGCTTTTTCCTCATCCTCATCCACCATTTCACCCAGACTATTTTTAAGGGGGCCAACACTATCATTTTTTAGTTTTCTACTATTTATGTAGTTAAAGAATATTTTGGGGTTATTTTTACTTTCTCTGGCAATGATTCTCTCTGCCTCAATCTTTGCTACCTTGATTTGGTTTTTACATAATTTATTTAATTTTCTATATTTATTTAATGCCTCATCACTACCTACTTGCTTTAGTTCTCTAAATGCTTTCTTTTTGTCACTTATTGCGCCCCTTACAGCTCTATTTAGCCATAGTGGTTTCCTCCTATTTTTAGCATGTTTATTCCCATAGGGTATATATTGTACACAGGTCCTATTCAGGATGTTAATAAATGTCTCCCATTTGCTTTGTGTAGTTTTATGTCTCAGGATATCGTCCCAGTTTATTGCACTAAGATCATCTCTTAACCGTTGGAAATTTGACTTCCTGAAGTTTAGTGTCCTTGTAACCCCTCTACTACACATCTTATTAAAGGTTACATGAAAACGTATTATTTTGTGATCACTATTACCCAAGTGACCCCCAACTCGTATATTTGATATGCGGTCTGGCCTATTGGTTAATATTAGGTCTAGCAGTGCCCCCCTTCTCGTTGAGTCCTGAACCAGTTGTGAAAGGTAATTGTCTCTCATAGTAGTCAAAAACCTATTTCCTTTGCTTGAACTACATGTTTCTGTCCCCCAATGTATTTCAGGGTAGTTGAAGTCTCCCATAATAATGACTTCTCCTTGAGTCGCTGCTTCATCTATTTGCTTTACGAGGATATTCTCCGCTACTTCCATTATTTTTGGAGACTTATAACAAACTCCTATCAGTGTTATATTATTTTTTCCCCCTCCCCTTATCTCCACCCACAGGGACTCTACATTTTCATTAGATTCACATATATCCTCCCGCAAGACAGGTTTTAAGGATGATTTTACATATAAACACACACCCCCCCTCACTTGTTTGCACGGTTATTTCTGAACAGACTATAGCCCTGTAAATTAACTGCCCAGTCATGGCTCTCGCCCAACCACGTCTCAGATATCCCTACCATGTCATAATTATTTTCCAACAAAATTAATTCTAATTCCTCCATTTTGTTGGTGAGGCTTCTGGCATTAGTGTACATGCATTTTATGTATCTCTCTGTACCTCTATTCCTTCTTACTTTATTGACTGTTCTAACCCCACCCCCAATTTCTTTATTTGTGCCCAGGTCACTATCTGCACTATCTTCCCCACCTAAAAAATGAATACCCTCCCCCCCAATCCCTAGTTTAAACACTCCTCCAACCTTCTAGCCATTTTCTCCCCCAGCACAGCTGCACCCTCCCCATTAAGGTGCAGCCGGTCCCTAGCGTAGAGTCTGTAGCCAACTGAGAAGTCGGCCCAGTTCTCCAGGAACCCAAATCCCTCCTTCCTACACCAGTTCTTCAGCCACTTATTTATCTCCCTAATCTCCCGTTGCCTCTCTGGCGTGGCACGTGGTACCAGTAGTATTTCAGAGAATACCACCTTGGAGGTCCTTGCTTTTAGCTTGCAGCTTAATTCCCTGAAATCATCTGTAAGGACCTTCCACCTACCTCTAACTTTGTCATTTGTGCCAATGTGCACCATGACCGCTGGGTCCTCACCAGCCCCTCCCAGTAATCTGTCAACCTGATCAGCGATGTGCCGGACTCGAGCGATCCCTGTCTTTGTGACAGATTGCCCTATCTGTTCCTCTAATAATTGAGTCCCCCACTACCAGCACCTGCCTGGCCTGCCCTACTCTCCTATTTCCCTCTTTACTGGAGCTGACACTCCTCCGGCTTTCAGGGGACATGCCTTGCTGCAGTAGAGCTACCCCTGTACCGTCACTCCCCTCATCTGCCAACTTTGCAAACTTATTGGGGTGTGCCAGATCAGGACTAGCCTCCCTGGCACTCTTCCCTCTACCACCCCTTCTGTCACCCAACTAGCGACCTCACTGTCCTGCAGCTCCTGACTACCACCCTCCCCCACATCTACCCCAGTGAGCTGCTGCTCAGTGAGCAGCAGACTCCTTTCCATGTTGTCAATGAATCTCAGTATTGCCAGCTGCTCATTTAGTTCCAGTATCTGGGCTTCCAAACACACAACGTGCACATATCACGTGCAGCAGTAAGCAACCTCGACCGGCTGTTCAAGGAAGACATACATGTGGCAAGATGTACACTGGATAGCAGGGTGATGATTTAGTAGAGTCATTTTGGATTGTTCGATACTGATTTGATGAGGGTGATGAAGTAGGCTCAGTCCTCTCCCCCACCCCATCACTGTTCTCCCCATCCCCATCATTGCTCTCCCCATCTCCATCATTGTTTACCCCCATCATTGTTTTCCCCATCATTGCTCTCCTCCACTTCCATCATTGCTCTCCCCCACCTCCATCATTGTCATCTCCCCCACCTCCATCATTGTCCTTTCTCCCACATCCATCATTGTTATCTCCCCACCTCCATCTTTATAATTTTACTCACCTCCATCATTGTCATCTCCCCTACCTCCATCATTGTCATTTCCCCCACCCCATCATAGCTCTCTCCCACCTCCATCATTGCTCTCCCCACCTCCATCATTGCTCTACCCCCTCCCCATCATTGTCCTCTCCCACACCTCCATCATTGCTATCTCCCCACCCCCATCATTGCTCTCCACATCCCCATCATAGTCATCTCCCCCACCTCCTTCATTGCTCTCCTCCATCTCCATCATTGTTATCTCCCCCACCCCCATCATTGCTCTTCCCCAACCCTATCACTGTCATCTACCCCACCTCCATTATTGCTCTCCCCCACTTCCATCATTGCTCTCCCCCACCTCCATCATTCTCATCTCCCCCACCTCCATCACTGTCCTTTCTCCCACATCCATCATTGATATCTCCCCACCTCCATCATTGTCATCTCCCTCACCTCCATCATTGTCATCTCCCTCACCTTCATCATTGCCATCTCCCCACCTCCATCATTGTCATCTCCCCCACCCTATTATTGCTCTCCCCACGTCCATCATTGCTTTCCCCACCTCCATCACTGCTCTCCCCCTCCCCATCATTGTCCTCTCCCACACCTCCATCATTGCTATCTCCCCCACCTCCATCATTGCTCTCCACATCCCCTTCATAGTCATCTCCCCCACCTGCATCATTGCTCTTCCTCACCTCCATCATTTTCATCTCCCCACCTCCATAATTTCTCTTCTCCATCCCTATCACTGTCATCTCCCCCAACCCCATCATTTCTCTCCCCCATGCCTGTCATGGTCATCTCCCCCACCTCCATTATTGCTCTCCCCCACCTCCATCAATGCTTTTCCCACCTCCATCATTGCTATCCCCATCGTTGCCATCTCCCCCACCTCTATTATTGCTCTCCCCCACCTCCCTAATTGTCATCTCTCCCATCCCCTTCAGTGTCATCTCCCCCATCCCCACTGCGGTCATCTCCCCCAACTTTCATCAAGATGAACAAGTCATGGATCTCCAAGGACTTTTGCTCCGCAATCACAGACTGTGCAGACTAGGCTATGCTGTAGTTTTTAGTGTGCTGCACTGATCTTGCATAATTTCAGTCTATGATATGTTTAGTATGGCTTCAGTGCCTACTGCTGCAGATGTTAACACTAATTTTTTGAAATGTGAACACTCCTGGTTGGGTCTCCATATGCTGCGTTGGCTGTAGTGGAAGAGGTGTTGGTCCTCATTATAATATTTATACTCTAGTGAAATTAATTTTTTTGGTGCAGATATTGTTCTCCACACAGGGGTAGACAGACATGATCAACTCAAAATTGTTTTTCTGACTACCGTGTTATATAAAGCAGGCTGCATCTCACCTTAAAATTCTTTGGGGCAGATATCGTTCTCCACACAGGGGTGCGCAGACATGATAAACTCAAAATTGGTTTTCTTACTACTGTGGTATATAAAGCAGGCTACATCTCAGCTTAAAATTCTTTGGGCAAATATTTTTCCACACAGGGGTACAGAGACATGATAAACTCAAAATTGGTATATAAAGCAGACTACATCTAAACTTAAAATTCTTTGAGGCATATATTATTCTCCACACAGGGGTACACAGACATGATAAACTCAAAATTGGTTTTCTTTCTATCGTTGTAAATAAAGCCGGCTACATCTCAGCTTAAAATTCTTTAGGGCCGATATTGTTCTCCACAAAGGAGTACACAGACATGATAAACTCAAAATTGGTATGTAAAGCAGAAAACATCTCAGCTTAAAATTCTTTGGGGCAGATATTGTTCTCCACACAGGGGTACACAAACATGATAAAAACTCAAAATCGGTTTGCTTACTGCCGTTGTATATAAAACAGGCTACATCTCAGCCTAAAATTCTTTGGAGCCGATATTGTTCTCCACACAGTGGTACAAAGACATGATAAACTCAAAATTTATATATAAAGCAGACTACAACTAAGCTTAACACTCTTTGGGGCAGATATTGTTCTGCACACAGGGGTACACAGACATGATAAACTCAAAATTGGTATGTAAAGCAGAATACATCTCCGCTTAAAATTCTTTGGGGCAGATATTGTTCTCCACACAGGGGTACACAGACATGATAAACTCAAAATTGGATTTCTTACTCCCGTGGTATATAAGCAGACTACATCTCAACTTAAAATTCTTTAGGGCAGATATTGTTCTCCACAAAGGAGTATACAGACATGATAAACTCAAAATTGGTATATAAAGCAGACTACATCTCAGCTTAAAACTCTTTGGGGTAGAAATTGTTCTGCACACAGGGGTACACAGACATGATAAACTCAAAACTGGTTTTCTTTCTACCGTTGTATATAAAGCTGGCTACATCTCAGCTTAAAATTCTTTAGGGCAGATATTGTTCTCCACAAAGGAGTACACAGACATGATAAACACAAAATTGGTATGTAAAGCAGAATACATCTCAGCTTAAAATTCTTTGGGGCAGATATTGTTCTCCACACAGGGGTACAAAGACATGATAAACTCAAAACTGGTTTTCTTACTCCCGTGGTATATAAGCAGGCTACATCTCAGCTTAAAATTCTTTAGGCAGATATTGTTCTTCAAAAAGGAGTATACAGACATGTAAACTCAAAATTGGTATATAAAGCAGACTACATCTTAGCTTAAAATTCTTTGGGGCAGATATTGTTCTCCACACAGGGGTACACAAACATGATAAAAACTCAAAAATCGGCTTTCTTACTACCGTTGTATATAAAAAGGGCTGCATCTCAGCCTAAAATTCTTTGGGGCAGATATTGTTCTCCACACAGGGGTACACAGACATGATAAACTCAAAATTGGTATGTAAAGCAGAATACATTTCAGCTTAAAATTCTTTGGGCAGATATTATTCTCCACACAGGGGTACACAGACATGATAAACTCAAAATTGGTTTTCTTACTCCAGTGGTATATAAGCAGGCTACATCTCAGCTTAAAATTCTTTAGGGCAGATATTGTTCTCCACAAAGGAGTATACAGACATGATAAACTCAAAAGTGGTATATAAAGCAGACTACATCTCAGCTTAAAATTCTTTGGGGCAGAAATTGTTCTGCACACAGGGGTACACAGACATGATAAACTCAAAATTGGTATGTAAAGCAGAATACCTCTCAGCTTAAAATTCTTTGGGGCAGATATTGTTCTCCACACAGGAGTACACAGACATCATAAACTCAAAATTGTTTTTCTTACTCCCGTGGTATATAAAGCAGGCTACATCTCAGCTTAAAATTCTTTTGGGCAGGTATTGTTCTCCACACAGGGGTACACAGACATGATAAACTCAAAATTGTTTTACTTACTGCAGTGATATATAAGGCAGGCTACATCGCAGCTTAAAATTCTTTGGGGCAAATATTGTTCTCCATACAGAGGAAAAAAAAGTAGCGTCTGAGCAGCTTCCTGACCCTCATCAACAGACGTTAACCCCATGGGAAGGGGATGATCCTGATGAGACTCAGATACCTGAGGCTCACGCGGACTGTACTGTGCTATCAGGGCAAGAAGAGGAGGAGGGTGACTCTCAGGGCGAGGCATGGGATAACACATTGGATGATGATGAGGTTGTGTATCCCACTTGGTGTGAACCCAGAGGCACACAGCTGAGTAGCTCACCTAAGGAGGTGGAGGAGAAGGCATAATAAACTCAAAATTGATATGTAAAGCAGAATATATCTCAGCTTAAAATTCTTTGGGGCAGATATTGTTCTCCACACAGGGGTACAAAGACATGATAAACTCAAAACTGGTTTTCTTACTCCCATGGTATATAAGCAGACTACATCTCAACTTAAAATTCTTTAGGGCAGATATTGTTCTCCACAAAGGAGTATACAGACATGATAAACTCAAAATTGGTATATAAAGCAGACTACATCTCAGCTTAAAACTCTTTGGGGTAGAAATTGTTCTGCACACAGGGGTACACAGACATGATAAACTCAAAACTGGTTTTCTTTCTACCGTTGTATATAAAGCTGGCTACACCTCAGCTTAAAATTCTTTAGGGCAGATATTGCTCTCCACAAAGGACTACACAGACATGATAAACTCAAAATTGGTATGTAAAGCAGAATACATCTCAGCTTAAAATTCTTTGGGGCAGATATTGTTCTCCACACAGGGGTACAAAGACATGATAAACTCAAAACTGGTTTTCTTTCTACCGTTGTATATAAAGCAGGCTACATCTCAGCTTAATATTCTTTAGGCAGATATTGTTCTTCACAAAGGAGTATACAGACATGTAAACTCAAAATTGGTATATAAAGCAGACTACATCTTAGCTTAAAATTCTTTGGGGCAGATATTGTTCTCCACACAGGGGTACACAGACATGATAAACTCAAAATTGGTATGTAAAGCCGAATACATTTCAGCTTAAAATTCTTTGGGCAGATATTATTCTCCACACAGGGGTACACAGAAATGATAAACTCAAAATTGGTTTTCTTACTCCAGTGGTATATAAGCAGGCTACATCTCAGCTTAAAATTCTTTAGGGCAGATATTGTTCTCCACAAAGGAGTATACAGACATGATAAACTCAAAAGTGGTATATAAAGCAGACTACATCTCAGCTTAAAATTCTTTGGGGCAGCAATTGTTCTGCACACAGGGGTACACACACATGATAAACTCAAAATTGGTATGTAAAGCAGAATACCACTCAGCTTAAAATTCTTTGGGGCAGGTATTGTTCTCCACACAGGGGTACACAGACATGATAAACTCAAAATTGTTTTACTTACTGCAGTGATATATAAGGCAGGCTACATCGCAGCTTAAAATTCTTTGGGGCAAATATTGTTCTCCATACAGAGGAAAAAAAAGTAGCGTCTGAGCAGCTTCCTGACCCTCATCAACTGACGTTAACCCCTGGGAAGGGGATGATCCTGATGAAACTCAGATACCTGAGGCTCACGCGGACTGTACTTTGCTATCAGGGCAAGAAGAGGAGGAGGGTGACTCTCAGGGCGAGGCATGGGATAACACATTGGATGATGGTGAGGTTGTGTATCCCACTTGGTGTGAACCCAGAGGCACACAGCTGAGTAGCTCACCTAAGGAGGTGGAGGAGAAGGCATAATAAACTCAAAATTGGTATGTAAAGCAGAATATATCTCAGCTTAAAATTCTTTGGGGCAGATATTATTCTCCACACAGGGGTACAAAGACATGATAAACTCAAAACTGGTTTTCGTACTCCCATGGTATATAAGCAGGCTACATCTCAGGTTAAAATTCTTTAGGCAGATATTGTTCTTCACAAAGGAGTATACCGACATGTAAACTCAAAATTGGTATATAAAGCAGACTACATCTCAGCTTAAAATTCTTTGGGGCAGATATTGTTCTCCACACAGGGGTACACAAACATGATAAAAACTCAAAAATCGGCTTTCTTACTACCGTTGTATATAAAAAGGGCTTCATCTCAGCCTAAAATTCTTTGGGGCAGATATTGTTCTCCACACAGGGGTACACAGACATGATGAACTTAAAATTGGTAAGTAAAGCAGAATACATCTCAGCTTAAAATTCTTTGGGCAGATATTATTCTCCACACAGGGGTACACAGACATGATAAACTCAAAATTGGTTTTCTTACTCCAGTGGTATATAAGCAGACTACATCTCAGCTTAAAATTCTTTGGGGCAGATATTGTTCTCCACACAGGGGTACACAGACATGATAAACTCAAAATTGGTATATAAAGCAGACTACATCACAGCTTAAAACTCTTTGGGGTAGAAATTGTTCTGCACACACGGGTACACAGACATGATAAAAACTCAAAATCGGTTTTCTTACTACTGTGGTATATAAAGCAGGCTAAATCTCAGCCTAAAATTTCTCTGGGGCAGATATTGTTCTCCACACAGGGGTACACAGACATGATAAACTCAAAATTGGTATATAAAGCAGACTACATCTCAGCTTAAAACTCTTTGGGGCAGAAATTGTTCTGCACACAGGGGTACTGTAACGGGTCTGGGAGGTGGAACCTCTGAGCTACTATACAAAGGGGCAGTCTTTGTAAGGAAGCGGGTGGCTCCCAGGGAAAGCGGGCAGGCAGTCACGTCAAGTGACAGGGATAGTCTCTGGGTAGAAGGGCAGGAGGTCACGGCGAGTGACGGGGACAGTCTCTTGACAGGCGGGTGGTCACGGCAAGTGACAGCAGGATAAGAGGCTCTAGACAGGCAGGTGGTCACGGCAAGTGACAGCAGGGTAAGAGTCTCTGGACAGGCAGGTGGTCACAGCAAGTGACGGCTAAGCCTCCAGGTAGGCTAGCAGGCGGGTAGCAGGTGAGCGCTCCCAGGTGAGCGGGTAAGAGTCTCTGGACAGGCAGGCAGGTATCAGGCAGGTATCTGGCAGGTGCTTCCTGGTCCGCGGGCGGACCGATCCATAGACAGACTGGCAGGTGCTGGTAGGCAGACTGTCGGACCACAGGATTGCAAGCAGGTAGACAGCACTGGAAAACAAGCTGTCAACGGGACCTGAGGGCTGAAGCAGAGTTGAAAGGCTTTGCAACAACATTGCTCGGGCACCTCCATTTTGGAGGAGGTGCCTTATATATGGTGAGATCCTCCGGCCATTGGCCGGGGACTCCTTAGGACGGCGCACGCGTCCCCTTTAAGAGAGAGGGAGCGCTCGTGCGCGCGCCCTAAGCACAGTGACCGGGAAGCAGCGCGTGCTGCCAGCAGAGCGGGAGGAGGACGCCGGTCATGGAGCGGAGAGGTGAGGGGAACGGCGTCCCTGCCTAGCAGGAGGCAGGGATGCCGACGCTACAGTATCCCCCCCTTTAGGCCCCCCCTTTTTTAGGCCAGAGAGAAATTTATCAAGGATGAGAGGGGCATGGATGTTCTCCCGGGGCTCCCACGTTCTCTCCTCAGGACCAAACCCCTTCCAATCCACTAGAAAAAAGGTCTTTCCTCTTACCCTTTTGGTGGCCAGAATGTTCTCTACCTCAAACTCGTTTTCAGCGGAAACCGGAGCAGGAGGCGTACCTGTAGACTTGGAAAAAGAGTTAAGTACAACGGGTTTGAGTAGAGATACATGGAAGGAGTTAGGGATCTGCAAGTTGGCCGGGAGTTTCAATTTATAGGCCACCGGGTTGATTTGTTTGATAACTTCCAGTGGGCCGATGAACCGAGGCCCTAACTTGTAGGAAGGAATCTTGAGCCGGACATATTTGGACGAGAGCCAGACTTTATCTCCAGGACGGAATTGTGGAGGATCCAGACGTCTTTTGTCAGCCTGTTTTTTCATCTGCTCGGATGACTGAAGAAGTGCGCATCTGGTACTTTCCCAAATGGAGGAAAATTCGCTAACAAGAGATTCCGCAGCCGGATTGTCCACCGAGGTGGAGACGGGAAACGGGATCCGAGGATGCTGACCGTAGACTATAAAAAACGGGGATTTGGAGGAAGATTCGCTCTCGTGATTATTGTAGGAAAATTCGGCCCACGGTAAAAGATCCACCCAGTCGGAATGGTGAGCATTAACAAAGTGCCGGAGGTAACTGGTTAAAATTTGGTTGATCCGCTCTACTTGACCATTGGACTGTGGGTGATAAGCAGAAGAGAAGTCCACGGTGACCCTCAGCAATTTACACATGGCTCGCCAGAAGCGAGAGGTGAACTGAATTTCTCGATCGGATACGATGTGGAGAGAAAGACCATGAAGACGGAAAATATGATGGATAAAGTCTTTAGCCAACTCAGATGCAGACGGGAGGCGCGGCAGGGGAATGAAGTGAGCCATCTTAGAAAAGCGGTCAGCGACCACCCAAATGACCGTACAACCGGCAGAGACAGGGAGTTCTGTTATAAATTCCATGGCTATATGCTGCCAGGGGGCAGCAGGTACAGGAAGAGGCAGGAGGCGGCCGGCTGGCAGGTGTCTAGGAACCTTGTTGCGGGCGCAGGACGCACAGGCTGAAACAAAGTCTATTACGTCCTTGTGCAAGGTCGGCCACCAGTAATGCCGGGTAATAAGCTGGAGGGTCTTTTTCTGACCAGCATGGCCAGCTAGCTTAGACGAATGTCCCCAGTGTAGGACCTTCTCACGATCAGGTACTGTTACGAACGTCTTACCGGGTGGAAGACGATTTAGATTCACGGGGGCCACCTGCATTACTTTGGCGGGGTCGATGATGTGCTTAGGCTCCTCCTCTAGATCAGAGACCAAAAAGGATCGGGACAAGGCATCAGCTTTGATGTTTTTGTCTGCCGGGCGAAAATGAAGAATGAAATCAAAGCGGGCGAAGAACAAGGACCATCGTGCTTGGCGCGGGTTAAGTCTTTGGGCACTCTGGAGGTAAGCCAAGTTCTTGTGGTCCGTGTAAATTATTACCGGGTGAAGAGCCCCCTCGAGCAGGTAACGCCACTCCTCCAGTGCCAGCTTAATGGCTAATAATTCTCGGTCTCCTATAGAATAATTGCGCTCAGAAGAGGAGAAGAGTTTGGAGAAGAAGCCGCAGGTTACCATTGTTCCGGAAGACGACTTTTGGGTGAGTACCGCTCCGGCTCCGGAGGAGGAAGCGTCTACTTCTAGGAAGAATTGTTTGTTGCCGTCCGGACGATGCAACACAGGGGCGGAGGAGAAAGCTTGTTTCAAGGAAAGGAAGGCCTCCTCTGCTTCGGGCGGCCATTCTTTGGGATTAGCGCCCTTACGGGTGAGCGCAGAGATAGGGGCAGTCCGGGAAGAGAAATGCGGAATGAAGAGGCGGCAGTAGTTTGCGAAGCCCAGGAACCGCTGCATAGCCTTCAACCCCTCCGGTCGGGGCCACTTCTGCATGGCAGACAGTTTCTCAGGATCCATTCGTAGGCCGGTCTGAGAGATTATGTAGTCCAGAAACGGAAGCGAGGTCTGCTCAAAGAGGCACTTCTCATATTTTGCGTAGAGGTGGTTCTGCCTAAGCCTGAGCAGGACCTGACGAACGTCCCTCCGGGGTGTGGGAAGATCCGGAGAGAAGACCAAGATGTCGTCCAGGTACACCACCACGCAGGAGTAGAGAAGGTCACGGAAGATGTCATTGACCAACTCTTGAAAGACGGCGGGAGCATTACAGAGACCGAAGGGCATTACGAGGTATTCATAGTGGCCGTCCCGGGTGTTGAATGCCGTCTTCCATTCATCTCCCTGACGGATACGGACCAGGTTATACGCCCCACGCAGATCCAGCTTGGTGAAGATTCTAGCACCCCTCAGACGGTCAAATAATTCAGGAATGAGCGGAAGGGGGTATTTATTTTTCACCGTGATCTGGTTAAGGCCTCTATAGTCTATACAGGGGCGGAGTGAGCCGTCTTTCTTTTTGACGAAGAAGAAGCCTGCTCCCGCCGGGGAGGTAGATTTCCGGATAAATCCCCGGGCCAGATTCTCCTCGATATATTCAGACATGGACCGGGTTTCAGCAGCGGACAAAGGGTAAATACGCCCACGGGGAGGAGTAGCGCCGGGTATCAGGTCCATTGGACAATCGTATGGTCTATGAGGGGGTAATGTCTCTGCTTCTCTTTTGTTAAAGACGTCCGCATAAGACCAATAGGGAACCGGTAGGCCGGGTAGATTGGCTGGGGTAGGAGAAGGACGGGCAGGACGAACGGGAACTAAGCAAGTCTTATGGCAGTCCTGCCCCCAGCGAAGGACTTCTCTGGTCTGCCAATCAAGCACGGGTGCATGTCTCTGGAGCCAAGGTAGACCTAGCAAGAGGGCGTGAGAGAGTCCAGGCAGAACATGGAAGAAGATGCTCTCAGAGTGCAGCATTCCCACCTGCAGAGTTATGGATTCGGTGATGAGTTGGATGGGATGCGGTAAGAGACCCCCATCCACGGAGGCGACAGAAAAGGGTACAGCCAGAGGTTTGGTGGGAATGCGGTATTTCTCTACCAGGGACTGAGAAATGAGATTTCCGGCAGCTCCAGAATCAAGTTGAGCAAGTTCAAATTAACGGTTCTCCCCGCAGATGATAGAGACCGACAGCATCAGAGAAGGAGAGGATTTATTCTTGTCTAGGACGACCTCTCTGAGCGATCCTATACACAGGCGTTTCCCGACCTCTCCTTGCAGGAACGGATCCTGTGCTCCTTACTACCACAGTAGAAACAGCTCCCCTCGGCACGGCGAGACTCTTAGCGGGTTTTGACCATCTTGGTTTGGTCGACCTGCATGGGCTCTGGCGAATGCGCCCGGGGAGTTACAGAGGAAGAGACGGGATTCAGAAAAGTAGGAGCAAGGCGTGGAAACCTCCTCTCACGGGTGACCTCTTTGGTGCGCTCCTGGAACCCGGATGTCAATCCGGGTGGCAAGTGTCACTAAGTCATCGAGAGTGGTAGGAATGTCCCGACCAGCAAGTTCATCTTTAATCCGGCCGGACAGGCCCTCCAAGAAGACGGAAACCAGTGCCTCATTATCCCAGGAAAGCTCGGAAGCAAGGGTACGGAACCGTATGGCATATTGGCCCACGGTGAGACTCCCTTGACGGAGGCGTAGCAGAGATGAGGCGGATGAGGTCTTTCGTCCTGGTTCGTCGAAGACATTCCGGAAGGCCGTGAGAAAGGCTGGCAGGTTGGATACCAGGGGGTCTCCTCTCTCCCATAGAGGATTTAGCCAAGCCAGTGCCTCCCCAGTGAGATGGGACATGATGAAGGCCACCTTGGCTCGGTCAGTGGTGAACTGGTATGCCAAAAGTTCAAAGTTCAGGGTGCACTGGTTAATGAAGCCTCGTGCCAGGCCGGGATCTGCACCAAAACGAGGCGGGGCGGAAAGGCGTGGACAGGGAAGGGATGCCATGGTGTTGATGGGCAGCGGCGCTGCCGGAGTAGTAGTTGTGCGGGTGGAAGCAGCTCCCGATGAGGCGGTCAGTGTATCCATGCGGGAGTTAACACTACGCAGGTGGCCCAAGATGGAGTCCTGTAGGGGCCGCTGACGGGATAGTTCATGACATAGGTCCGAGAGCGAGGGAGCTTGGGTGCCACCGGGTTCCATGCCCGAGCAAACTGTAACGGGTCTGGGAGGTGGAACCTCTGAGCTACTATACAAAGGGGCAGTCCTTGTAAGGAAGCTGGTGGCTCCCAGGGAAAGCGGGCAGGCAGTCACGTCAAGTGACAGGGATAGTCTCTGGGTAGAAGGGCTGGAGGTCACGGCGAGTGACGGGGACAGTCTCTTGACAGGCGGGTGGTCACGGCAAGTGACAGCAGGATAAGAGGCTCTAGACAGGCAGGTGGTCACGGCAAGTGACAGCAGGGTAAGAGTCTCTGGACAGGCAGGTGGTCACAGCAGGTGACGGCTAAGCCTCCAGGTAGGCTAGCAGGCGGGTAGCAGGTGAGCGCTCCCAGGTGAGCGGGTAAGAGTCTCTGGACTGGCTGGCAGGCCGGCAGGTATCAGGCAGGTATCAGGCAGGTATCTGGCAGGTGCTTCCTGGTCCGCGGGCGGACCGATCCATAGACAGACTGGCAGGTGCTGGAAGGCAGACTGTCGGACCGCAGGATAGCAAGCAGGTAGACAGCACTGGAAAACAAGCTGGCAACGGGACCTGGGGGCTGAAGCAGAGTTGAAAGGTTTTGCAACAACATTGCTCGGGCACCTCCATTTTGGAGGAGGTGCCTTATATACGGTGAGATCCTCCGGCCATTGGCCGGGGACTCCTTAGGACGGCGCGCGCGTCCCTTTTAAGAGAGAGGGAGCACGCGCGCCCTAAGCACAGTGACCGGGAAGCAGCGCGCGCTGCCAGCAGAGCGGGAGGAGGACGCCGGGCACGGAGCGGAGAGGTGAGGGGAACAGCGTCCCTGCCTAGCAGGAGGCAGGGACGCCGACGCTACAGGTACACAGACATGATAAACTCAAAATTGGTATGTAAAGCAGAATACCTCTCAGCTTAAAATTCTTTGGTGCAGATATTGTTCTCCACACAGGGGTACACAGACATGATAAACTCAAAATTGTTTTTCTTACTCCCGTGGTATATAAAGCAGGCTACATCTCAGCTTAAAATTCTTTGGGGCAGGTACTGTTCTCCACACAGGGGTACACAGGCATGATAAACTCAAAATTGTTTTACTTACTACAGTGGTATATAAAGCAGGCTACATCGCAGCTTAAAATTCTTTGGGGCAATTATTGTTCTCCATACAGAGGAAAAAAAAGTGGCGTCTGAGCAGCTTCCTGACCCTCATCACCAGACGTTAACCCCTGGGAAGGGGATGATCCTGATGAGACTCAGATACCCGAGGCTCACGCGGACTGTACTGTGCTATCAGGGCAAGAAGAGGAGGAGGGTGACTCTCAGGGCGAGGCATGGGATAACACATTGGATGATGATGAGGTTGTGTATCCCACTTGGTGTGAACCCAGAGGCACACAGCTGAGTAGCTCACCTAAGGAGGTGGAGGAGGAGGAAGACAAGGAGGTTACATTGCATCCCACGGTGCAGACACGGAGTGATGCAACCGCGACAAACACTGCATCCTTACCCACAACTTTGGCAGTGACCAGCACAGGTTGCGAGTCTGCAGCTCGCAGGGGCGGCAAGGGTTGCCTAGCCTGGGCCTTTTTTGACACTACAAGGGATGAGCCAACTCACATCTGCCAACTTTGCAAGAAAAAACTCAGTAGAGGGAAAAAGTGCAATAATTTGACTACTACATGCATGGACCTTCACATGCACAATCTACATGCATTACTCTGGCAATCTCACTGTGATAAAATGCAGACCTCAACAACCATCAGCCTCCCCATCAACCGCATCTTCTTCTTCTTCCTCCTCCTCTGTTACCATGCCAAGTATTGTCACGTAGGTCTCCCACCGCAGAACCTCTGGTTCTTTACCTGCTCCAGTCAGGCTGAGTGAGAGCCTGTCAGCTGTAATGGAAGCGGACATGCCTGCTGTGTTTGTTTCACCGAGTACACCACATTTTTCTCAATCCACCATAACATGTCTGCCTGCACCTCACTCACAGTCCAGCAGTTTGTCCGATTCACCGTACTCTGCCCTCTCTCAGCACTGCAGCCAGCCCTCGGTCCCATAGTTGTGGTCACGTGTTCTCTCTCTGATATCTAACAATAACAAACAGGTCATGCTGGAGAAACTTGCACCTACTGCCACACAGTGTCTTCAGCTCCTTTGTGAGAAACTAATGTTTGGATAGCCACTCAGTCTGCCAAATAAAATTCCTGAGAAGGAAATTGTGGATGGCTTCGCTTCTGGTACTGGGTGATAATACCAAACCATGGAGTGCCATAATTCACTGGAAATGTTCCAGGCTGGTTGGAGACAAGCTCATTCCCAAAGAAAAGTACCAGTGTCAACACATGGATGCAACGGGAGATAGAGGGGAAAGGAGGGCCCTAGAGGTAGGGACACCTCCTGACACCAACTTGTATCTGTCCTTAAGCTGCCCTATCGTCCCTGGATGGGTGCATTTCCCCATGCGCGATCATGTGCCTAAGCCCTCGCTGGCCCTGGACTTAACCTGACTAGTGCACAGGCCAGTAAGACACTAGTCTCACCACTACAATAGAACAACACAAGGAAGGGAAGACAAACAATGGAAAGATAACAACATAAAATACACTTATCTCTCCAACAGAAAACTTCACCGCTGCAATAGCAATGAACATCACAGCTTCCCCAGAGACTGGCCCCTTCAAAGAGGTCAGCATAGAATGAACTATAACCGGCGGTCAGCTGATGGATCATATGGCTATTTAAAGGGAGGTGGGAGTGGCACAAAGCAACATCAGCTGACCGCTAACAAAAGGCTGCCAGCAAGAGACTAACATTAACCCTTGCTAGAACAAAAAGAAAAAACAACATTTAAATTACAACATAACCAGAGCTGACACGAACCTCCAAATTATTTGTGACAACCAGCAAGCTAAAGAGATGGTGGCCTCCATCATCATGAAGGAGTTTGCTCATTGTCTAGTAGTCTGGTTTTTATACTAAAGATCCTGCTCATTTTTATAGTTTTAAATGAGCACACAGAGACCGTGGTTTAAGAGCAGCACATCCAGGCCGGGATAGTGGCGGAGAAATTGCTGTACCATCAGGTTGAGGATGCGAGTCATGCAAGGCACGTGTGTGAGATTGCCCCTGTGTAGAGCACCACCTGGTTAGTATCGTTATCGCATCCTGGCTCCAGGTTCAGTGGAGACAGCCATTGCCCAAACTCAGCCTGGAGAGATATCCACAACTCTTCAGCTGTAAGACTGCGATCTCCAAGGCATATTAATTTTAACACTGCCTGATTGTGGTGAGCCCTGGCTTAGCAGTACAGAGGTGGGAGGGATTCTATCTGCACTGTTGGAACGTGTGTTTCATTAAGGCCGAGGTTGAGGGCTCAGGTGGAGGCCCTAGAAGAGGTGGAGGAGGCAGAAGCATTGGAAACAGAGGTTTGTTTGTCCCGCAAGCCTTGGGGATTCCAACACTTGCTGTCTAGTGACACCTTGGTGTCTAATAGTGGTTTAGTTCTCCATTCCCTGGTGTGTAGTAGTTTAGTTCTGCAACCTTAGCTGTTTAGTAGTTTAGTTTTCCAACCCCTGTTGTCTATTAGTTTAGTTCTCCATGTTCTGGTGTGTATTTGTTTCGTTCTCCAACCTTAGGTGTTTAGTAGTTTAGTTCTCCAACCCCTGTTGTCTATTAGTTTAGTTCTCCATGTTCTGAATTTGTTTAGTTCTCCAACCCATCCATGCCCACCCCCAGGGGTTAACGTCTGGTGATGAGGGTCAGGATTCTGTTTGGACCCCACTTCGTCCAGCCTCGGATCAACTGAAAAAAATATTGGGCATCGCTGCGCATGCTTTCCCCTTCTTGAGTCTGTGAAGCTTTGGATCAGACCTCTGATGCCCCGGAATAGGATTTGTGAACAGCTTTGCAGACTCACCCATCTGTGGTTCCCCACAGTCAGTTGGGCAGTTGGAGAGATGTGGCGCGGGGGAAAACAAGGGTAATTGGGGTGCCACCTCTGAGGACTGTACTGTGTGTGATGTTAAGGTGGAGGAACAGGAGCAGAGGCCACTTGATGCAGCGCTTGTCATCTACTGGAGTTCTAGGACCCCTGCTCTTCTCCATCTGTAAGGTGCCCCAGCAAGGTAGTCATGGGTGAGCTGTGGCTCCTACTAGCTCTGGCACCCTACAGACAAAGTGTGTCCTCCCTCTGGTGTGCTGCGGTGTATGTGGTGCTTTGTACTTACTACAGACCCTCCCTCTTTAAGTGAAGCATCTCTGTTGCTCTGTTCTCTAGCCCTAGAGGATCTTCCTCACCAATGACAGTACATCCGGATCCTAGTTTTACCCATGTCCTAGACTTGAGTCCTAGCTTCTTCTGCAGCCTGCAGACAGAATGTACTCCCGGGTCCGCAATGACTCTGTTGAGTTTCTTCGGCCGGCTAAGGGGACTCTTGTGTAGGGAATCTTCGCTCTGGTGATCCAACTGTCTGGGATATGGGGCTTACATTTGCCCTAGCAGCCACTATACTCAGGCTGCCCATACTGTTCCAAATACTAACTCACACTGACTTCTCACTTCCTGCTTCTGGAACCTAACCAGATGCTACACGCACGCCGCTAGATTCAGATAGGGGTGACACAGGTTACATGAATTCTTTGGAATCCTGGAGGAACTGTTATTCAGGGCAACCATAGACCATGTGCTGCAGCTTCTCTCAGGCACACAGGGGTATTGATTCTCAGGCACAGACACGTAGGTTGTTTCACTTGCTGACCAGACACACTTAACAAGAGTCCTCATAAACGGTAGAACAGTAGCATTTAATAAGAAGCTGCACAGCCAGTGCAAATTAAATCTTATGAACAACAGGCTCCAGTGACAAACAGTACAGTTTTCTTAGCAGCACAGCAGTTCACAGTCTTCCCAGTAGGACATGACGACACAATCCTAATGCAAAGGCTCATTAATGAACACAGCATTCTTTACAGCACAGTGAGATGGAGGGGGGGGGTTGCTTCGGGAGATGATTCCTATGACACCATTTCTTCCAGTCCTTATCTTTCTGCCCGACAATACCCTGCATTGCTAGTTCAGGAACTCTACCTGACCTGTGCTTAGCTTCACTCCTGACTTGAATCCTTTTCACTTGCAGGGCAGCTTCTGGGAGATACGGAACACACACAACACCTTTCTCTTCGGCTCCAGCCAGACAGTAAACAACTTCCCCACAATCCCACTGGGGCTCTGCTAAAACACTCCCATTGTCCTGTGACTGTGTTAACCCCTCTAGTTGCTGGATGCTTCTGGAGCACAACACTTTCTGTCTCCTGTGCTTGTGTTACTTCAAATAGTTGCTGAATGCTTTTAAAGCAACAGCACTACTCCTGCATGTCACACTCTTCCCTCCTTTTTGAATGTCGTCCTCGACAGTTGTCTTAATTGGTCAATCTGACCAATTCTGAGACAGTGGTGAAAGTTGGATAACTTTATATCCAAATTGACATTGTGAAATTGGTATAACGTTCATAAACATTGATAACAACCAGTGATGGGCGAGCACTAAAATGCTCGGGTGCTCGATGCTCAGGTCGAGCAAATTGGAATACTCGGGTGCTTGACCCTAGGAACGAGCCCAATGTAAGTCTATGGGAAACTGGAGCATTTTTCAGGCTGATCCCCCTGGCGGTCTGCAGAGGCCCTAAAAATTGCCCAAATCAATGGGAACAGTGATCAAATTACATGGGAACAGCATGGGGAAGACTCCTTGAAGCATTTCTGATTCTCAGGTCACTGCTGTCAACTACGTTATCAGAGCTATTAAGCCACTTTTACGGACTCACAATAAAATGCAAAAACGAAACCAAAATGGATTTTCCTGGGAAATATGTTAAGGAACATCCTTTCCAGGGTAATGACTTGTATATAAGGCAAAATAAATCACCAAAAACAAAAATACTCCTCCACACTTTGGGCTATTTTCACACGTAGCGTTCTTGATGCACGTTTGCATTGCTTTCAACTGTGACAAATGCATTCACAGGGAAATGTCATTTTAACATTTTACAACCTTATTTGGCCATGTGGTGTGTGAGACATGATCAGACACATCCTGTTTCATTTATGAAGGAGGCACTCTGAAAGTCACAAAGCCTATTTTTATAGGGCCATCAGGCGTCCTTTACTATTCTTAAAGGGACAGCAGTCGACCCTCGCTATTCTTAGAGAGCCATCAGCCGGCTATGCTTTGTTGTTCCCATTACTAAAGAGTGGATCTCCTATACTGTTGCGTATGCGGTGAGTGGCAGGTTTACCCAAGATTTGGACGCACCCCAATACCCCTTTGAAGAGACTTAGAGGAGGGACTCCTGAAAACAATGTTCCCATTTTTAGGAAGTGGGTCTCCCATACTGTTTGCCTATGCAGTGAATGCAAGGGCTGACAAAATTTTGGACCTACTCCAATGCCTCTTGGAAGAGACGTAGACGAGGGCCTCCAGAAAAAAAAATGTTCCCATTATTAGGAAGTGGGTCTCCCATTGTGTTTGCCTATGCAGTGAATGCAAGGGTTGCCAAAAATTTGGAGGCACTCCAATGCCCCTTGGAAGAGTCGTGGAGGTCAGAGGGCCTCCTTAAAACAATTTTCTCATTGTTAGGAAGTGGGTCTCTCATTGTGTTTGCCTATGCAGTAAATGCAAGGGTTGCCAAAAATTTGGAGGCACTCCAATGCCCCTTGGAAGAGACGTAGAGGGCCTCATGAAAAAATGTTCCCATTATTAGGAAATGGGTCTCCCATAGTGTTGGCCTATGCAGTGAATGCAAGGGCTGCCAAAAATTGGGAGGCACTGCAACGCCCCTTGGAAGAGACGTAGATGGCCTCATGAAAAAATGTTCCCATCATTAGAAAGTCCGTCTCCCATAGTGTTGGCCTATGCAGTGAATGCAAGGGCTTCAAAAAATTGGGAGGCACTCCAATGCCCCTTGGAAGAGACGTAGAGGGCCTCATGAAAAAATGTTCCCATTATTAGGAAGTGGGTCTCCCATAGTGTTGGCCTATGCAGTGAATGCAAGGGCTGCCAAAAATTGGGAGGTACTCCAATGCACCTTGGCAAAGACGTGGAGGAGGGCCTCATAAAATTTTTTTCCCATTAGAAAGGGGTGGGTCTCCTATACTTGTAATGCTCATGCACTAAGTGTATGGGCTGACAAACATTTACCCCTGGGGGGTATACATGAGCATACTGTATAAAAAATTTTTTTATGGGCATCATAAACACCCTTGAAAAAAATGATGTGGGTGTTGCATCACAGACCATGGTCACCCTGGTGAAATGGTGGTGGAGGATGAAGATGAGGAGAAGGAGGAGGAAAAGAGTAAATAGCCAATATCAGGAAGCGTATATCCATGTGTGGGTGTGAAAAGGTGCATGGGAATACACCTCCCAAAAAAAGACATTGGATTTGAGTTTATGTTACGCTGCTATCATTCGGTGGTGTTGAGAAGCCTGGCCCAATCCAGCCCTTGTTCATTTTTGTAAGAGTCAGCCTGTCAGCATTTTCAGTTGACAGGCGGATGCGCTTATCAGTTATAATTCCACCAGCGGCACTAAAAACCATCTCTGATAAAACGCTAGTGGCAGGGCAGGCCAGGACCTCCAAGGCATAGAGAGCCAGTTGATGCCACATGTCCAGCTTTTATACCTAATAATTATAAGGCACAGAGGAATCATGGAGGATGTTGGTAAGGTCAGCAAGGTACTCCCTCAGCATCTTCCCAAACTTTGCACTCCTTGTGAGAGTACCCCGCCTCAGGGCCTCTGCGATGGGAGGGGCTGAGAAAGCTCTCCCTGAACTTTGACAGTGTTCCCCTGCCTCTGTTGGATTGGAGTTGTGTCTCTCTCCCCTGTACTCCTTGGTTGTCCAACGAACAGTGACCTCTGCCGCCAGCGTTTTCAGATTTTTTTTAATAGTTCTGCAACAAGGGCCTTCTGTTACTGCCCCATTTTTGTAGACCTGTCAGCCTCAGGAATAAGAGATATAAAGTTCTCCTTGTAGTGTGGGTCTAGAAGTGTCACCAACCAGTAATGACTGTCACCCAAAATTTTGAGAACGCGAGGGTCACGGGAAAGGCAGCATAACATAAACTCAGCCATGCGTGCCAGACTGCTAACAGGCAATACTTCCGTGTCCTCACCAAGAGGATGACTGACCATGCTCTCCTCTCCTCCTCCACCTCATCCTCCTCTGTGTCCTCAGGCTATCCACGCTGAAAAGACGGTATGACAGTTGTGCAGGTAGTGCCGTCTATAGCACATGAAACTAGCTCCTGTTCTTCCTCCTCCTCTTCCTAATTGTCACTCATTCCACGTTGGGATGAGATGAGGCTGGGCTGTGTGTAGTCACCCTGTATGGTACTTTGCTCCATTCCATCGTGCTCCGCATGCAATGCATCCTCTTTGCTTGTGAGCAGAGCATTTCAGAAGACAGAGAAGTGGGATGGTGACGCTAATTATGGAGTCATCGCCGCTCACCATCTTGGTGGAGTACTCAAAGTTTTGGAGGATGGTACATATGTCTGACATCCATGTACACTCCTGAGGTCTTATGTGTGGTGTCTGAACTGAATACCGACGGTCTTGTTGATGCTGGTAGTCAACAACTGCCCTCTTCTGCTCACAAATCCTTCCCAACATCTGCAGTGTAAAGTTCCAATGCGTAGGGACATCACACACCAGTCGGTGAGCCGGAAGCTGCAAACGCTGCTGAAGCACGGCAAGGATGGGGGAAGCTGTAGCTGACTTTCTAAAATGTGCACACAGGCGGCGTACACTGACAAGTATATCTGGCAGCTCCGGGTAGGTTTTGAGAAACCGCTGAACCACGAGGTTAAGCACATGGGCCAGGCATGGTACATGTGTGAGCTCGCTTTGCCTCAGAGCCGCCACCAGGTTCTGGCCATTGTCACACACGACCATGCCTGGCTGTAGGTTCAGTGGTGTCAGCCACAGATCTGCCTGATCTTTCAGAGCTGTCCACAACTCTTCAGCATTGTGCAGTTTGTCACCTAAGCATATTAGCTTCAGCACAGCCTGTTGCCGCTTGGCTGAGGCAGTGCTGCAGTGCTTCCAGCTTGTGACTGATGTGGTCATTTCGGAGAAGGAGGCTGAAGAGGAAGAGGAGACTGAGGAGGATGAGGTGCAGGAGCTGTAGACTGTGGGGGCAACCTTGATTGACCAAGCGCCCGCAATCCTTGGCGTCGGGAGGATGTGTTCCGTCTCAAGGTCCTACTGGGTCCCGGCTTCCACTATGTTAACCCAGTGTGCCGTCAGAGAGATGTACTGTCCCTGCCCACATGCACTTGTCGACGTGTCCGTAGTTAGGTGGACTTTCCCAGTAACTGCATTGTTGAGGGCACGGCTAATGTTGTGGAACACGTGCTTATATAATGTGGGGACAGCACACCTGGAGAAATAGTGGCATCTGGGGACTGAGTACCGAGGGACGGCTGCCACTATCACGTTGCGGAAAGCTTCCGTCTCCACGAGCCTTAAAGGCAACATTTCGAGTGCAAGCAGTCACGAAATGTGGTAATTTAATAGTGTGGCCTGTGGGGTGTTGGCTGCGTATTTGCGCTTGTGTTCCAAGGACTGGGGTATGGACAACTGAACGCTGTGCTGGGACAAGGACGTGCTTGCTGATGTTGCTAGTTGAGAGTGTGCAACGACAGGTGCAGGGCGGGAGGCATCTTCACATATACTATGGACAGGGGATTGGCTTATACGCACAACAGCGGAAGAAGCAGTGGTGTCACCCGCAGACACTGTTCCTGAACCCCGAGGTTCGGCTCACAAAGTCGGATGCTTTGCAACCATGTGCCTGATCATGCTGGTGGTGGTAAGGTTGGTAGTTTTGCTACCCCTGCTGATGCTGGCCTGGCAGGTGGTGCAAATGGCCTTTTTGGGGTTATCTGCAGAGTCTTTAAAAAACAATCAGACTCGGTAAGACCTAACAGTTGTACTGGCAACTTCCGTCGTGTTGGTGTTACGGGAAACGGTTGCCCGCCTTCTGCCTGCGGCCACTGCACTGCTTCTTCCTGCCTCTTGGAGTGCTCTGCCTCCCTCCCCCTGTGTGCTGCTGTTCTCGCTCTGCATCTCCTCCTGCCAGGTTGGGTCAGTTACTATATCATCCACCACCTCGTCTTCCACTTCCGCACCCTGGTCCTCCTCCTGACTTTCTGGCAATTGTGTATCACCATCGTCCACCTCTTGTGACACTTTTCCACCGTCGCCTTCGTATGACCGTGGCTGCTCAAATATTTGGGCATCGCTACATGCGAACACCTCTTGCTCCACTTCAAGTGGACCAGGCAAGAGGCCCGAATCTATAAATGGAAAAGTGAATAGCTCTTTGGAGTGTCCAAGTGTGGGATCAGTTGTCTCTGGACACTCGGCATGGTGGGAGGAAGGAGGATCAGGGTGAGGAATATGCGGTTCAGACTCACGGTTACTGAGACTTGACCGTGTGGAAGACAGGATGGTGGTGGTGGCTAAGTGACTGGAAGCATTATCTGCTATCCAACCAATAACCTTTTCACATTGCTTTGTGCTCAATAGTGGTGTTCTGCGGTCCCCTATTAATTGGGACAGGAAGGTCGAGCAAGAAGATGTGGGTGTTTGTTGTGGCACAATTTCAGCTTGCCCACGGCCTCGGCCTCTGCATGCACCATCACCATCACGTCCAGTTCCCCGTCCCTTGCCACTTGCCTTGCACATTTTAAATGGAGGACAATATCTTCCACGCTCACTACAAATGGCTGAATTTGGAGGGAACTTATATGTGATCCATGTGACGGACAAACCACAGTTTTAAATAGCTGGCTTGTAGGTAACTATTTTTAACAGCAAACTGGTGTCAATAACTTCGCTGACACACTGAAAGAAAATTTTAATGGAGGCCAGAAATGGCAGAATTTTCAGCGCTATTATATGTGATCCTTGTGACGGACAAACCACAGTTTTAAATAGCTGGCCTGTAGGTAACTATTTTTAACAGCAAACTCGTGTCAATAACTTCACTGACACACTGAAACAAAATTTTAATGGAGGCTAGATATGGCTGAATTTTCAGCAAACTTATATGTGATCCGTGTGATGGATAAACCACAGTTTTAAATAGCTGGCCTGTAGGTAACTATTTTTAACAGCACCGATCTCGTGTCAATAAGTCCACTGACACACTGCAACAAAATTTCAATGGAGGCCAGAAATGGCAATATTTTCAGCGCAATCATATGTGATCCAAGTGACGGACAAACCACAGTTTTAAATAGGTGGATTTTTAGCGCAGTAATATGGAAAGGACCTGGCTGTATTTTGCAGTGCCAACAAGCAAATGGCGCAGAAAAACTGTGTTCTCTGGATTGCTTTTTAAGCAAATAATTAGGATTAAGATAAAAAATAAATATTCCTGGCCCCTGATACCTGGAGCTATTTCTACAAATATCTGTAAATGCACCAGCAGACAGAACTGGAATGGATCTTCTTGCTATGTGCACTGCAGTCTGCTATATACCCTACCTGCCTAGCACTGATATCTCTGCAGCTGGATTAGTCCTCAGAAGGACTGTTAGTTGAGATGGATATGTAGAGAATTTTGTAGAATACCTACACTAACTAATAAACAACCAAATCTCCCCCTAGCTCAGCAGCACCTCTCCCTACACTGCCTGATTGCGGAGTAGACTGTGGCAAGCACGGCAGCGCCAGGTCTGATATAGACCTGATGTCTCTGTGCGGCCAGTCAATCACTGTAATGCCACAATCAACATGTCTGCGGTATTACAGTGTGTGGCAGACAATCCCTGCATGTTGATTGGTGCTCTAAAAAGCGCCAAACATGCAGGGCGGGGACCCGAGCTCCTGCTGAGCAACCCCGGAAATACTCGGCGAGCGCCGAGCATCTCGAGCAGTGAGATGTTCGGCCGGGCACCGAGCAGTAGCGAGCATGCTTGCTCATCACTAATAACAACCTAATCTCACGACCTTTTTCTTGTAGGATGCCTGTAAGAAATAAACAATTAACACAATTAAAACAATCAGCATCTCTTCAGCTGGAGTTTTTCGTATGTCTTCAACCAGCTCTCTCTCTGTATGCTTTAACCGTTCTTTGTTTCTACAAAGTCTTTTAAGGAAAATCAAAGCATGAAAACAAGTTTTTCCACAAGGCAATATCTTCCATACTGCCTCTCGGTGGTAAATACCACTCAAGTGGGTTTCCCTGGTCCGCAGGCAGAGATATCTGTTTCCAGTCGACAGTCCTTGGCACTTGACTCTGTTCACCAAGTGTCTCATATGTCAGCATCACGGGCCTCCTCACTTCTCCAGTCGACATCCTCCTGTTGGGTTGTTCCTCAGAGACCACTTTGGTCACAGAAGTTTCTTCCGCCGCACTCATTTCCCGTGCCTCCTCAGATGCTCTTGGAGCTGCCTCTGTAAGCTCCTGTACTTCTCCTGAGTTGCTTGTTTCCGCACGGTCTAGTAATTCCGCTCCTCCTGAGTGTAGATCGGTCTCTTCAGGGGCCGGTGTTCGATCATCAGATCTGAATTGGAATTCATCTGTACTCCTTGGTACGAACTCTGGAGCCTCAGGACTTAGTTCACTCTCCTGAGGATGGTACATCCCTCTCCTTGCTGGTCCGAGAAATACAACTGTGTGTTCTTCTCCATCGGAACTTTCAAGGTCACTATCCACCTCCGAAGCGTCAGTCTGTGGTTGGCCCTGAGTCGGTCTCGGACGATGTCGGTCTACTTCTGGGAAGTCTTGTTGTGGTGGGAGATAATCACAGGGTAATAGTAAATTCCGATGGACTATTCTGGTTTTCTTGTCTCCCATTTCCAATCGGATTTCATACACTGGGCTGTCATCAGCTTTCCTCCTTACGACCACATACACCTTGTCTTCCCAGTACGAGCAAAGTTTTTCTGGGCCGCCTTTCTCACATACGTTCTTGACTAGCACCCGGCTTCTGCTCCATAACATTTTCGATCATAGTACTCCTTACTCTTGCTCTTTCCTTGCGTAACTACTGTGGACACTATGTTGTATGCCTCTGCCATCCGTTCCTTCCAATTCCGAACTTATTCCGGATACGTTCTGTAAGTCTCTGACACCGGAGTATCGAACATGATGCTAATTGGCAGTCTTGGCGATCGTCCATACAATAGGAAAAAGGGTGAGTAACCCGTTCCATTCCTCTTTGCACAGTTATAGGCATGTACCACTTTTGACAGAGAACTCTTCCAGTCTTTCTTCTCATCACCTGTTAAAGTGCGCAACATCGACAATAACGTCCGGTTAAAAGGTTCCACTTGTCCATTAACCTCTGGGTGATAGGGCGTTGTGTGGGATCTCTGAATTCTACAGTACTTTCCTAGCTTGGCAAAGAGCTGGTTCTCAAATTCTCTTCCTTGGTTGTGGTGTAACCTCGTAGGGAACCCAAACCTCAAGGCAAAATCATTGAAGATTTTCTCTGCCACTGTTCGACCCGATTTATTGGTGGTGGCATATGCTTGAGCAAATCGAGTGAAATGGTCCATCACCACCAAGATGTATTCTTAACCACACTTGCACGTCTCGAAATGTAGAAAGTCTATTGAGACCATCTCAAACGGATACGTAGTTTGGATGTTGCCCATAGGTGCCCGGGTTGATGTGTTGGGACGTTTATCTTTCAGACACCCACACTTTCTGGTCACGTACCTCTCAATATCTCTCTGCATGTACGGCCAGAAGAAACGTTCACGGATCAGATTTGTTGTCCTTTCCACTCCCAGGTGTCCCATGTTTTCATGGAGTTCTTTGAAGACCAACCTATGGAATATTCTGGGTAATACCAACTGCCAGTTTTGTCCTCCTTTACGATGCAGGATACCGTCTTCACTGTGGTAGAGCTTTGTCCATTCTTTAATTAAAACAGATACTGCTGGTGACTCATTGTCTCTCTCCCGTTTACTTGGCAACCGATTTTGGCCCACATAAAGTAGTATTCTACCAATTATCTGATCTTCCTGTTGTGCTCTACAGATTTTCCCTTTTGGTAGTTGTTGAATAGAACGGGGGTAATCTTGTTCTCTTGCTTTTATGATGGTTTCCACCGTCAATGGACACCACAATGGTGTTTCTTCCTCCTGATAAGTTTGTACTGATAGGGAAGTGCTCTCAATTGCTTCCAGACTGACTTCCTCCAAGCATTCTTGCATGAACTCCTCAGGCTCTAGTGGCATTCTTGACAATCCCTCAGCATCCGCATTGCATTTTCCTGGCCTGTACTTGATGCTGAAATTGAAGTCAGCTAGTTCAGCGACCCATCTTTGACCCGTTGCATTCAGTTTGGCTGTAGTGAGGACATAGGTCAAAGGGTTGTTGTCAGTGTATACCTCAAACTCTTTGCTGTAGTTAATATAATCTCTAAATCATTCAGATAGCCCATTTCAATGCCAGGAACTCCAATTTTCTGGAATGTAGATGGTAATTCTTCTCGGCGTCTGTCAACGTTCTAGAACCGTAACCGATGACTCTCAATTTTCAATCTTGATACTGATACAGGGCAGCTCCCAGTCCAACTTGAGAAGCATCACAATTAGTGTTGAGCGAGTATGTTTGGTTAACCCTTTCACCGAGTATACTCGGCCGAGCTCCGAGTATTTATAGAATGCTCATGCTTTAAGTTTTCTTCGCTCCGTGAACATGATTTGCAACTGTTTGACAGATTTAATACTTGTGAGGAATGCTGGAAAAACAGGCATTCCTCACATGTATTAAATCTGTCAAACAGTTGCAAATCATGTTCACGGAGCGACGAAAACTTAAAGCACGAGCATTCTATAAATATTCGGTGCTCGGCCGAGTATACTCGGCGAAAGGGTTAACCGAACATACTCGCTCAACACTAGTCACAATGAAGAACAAATGGTAAATTGAAATCTGGATATCCCAAGATGGGTGGTTTTACCAGGTAGTCTACTAGTTCTTCCAATACCTCCTGGTGGTCTGCTGTCCCGAGAATGGGCCATTGGGACGAAACTGCGTTGTTTCTTTTAAGCCCGGTCCTACCCGCGTTCTTCTTTTTCTCCGTGGGTGTTGTTGTCCCTGTCATCCCCCCTAGAGGAGCTATAGTGGGGCGGCAATCCTAGAGAAGTTCCGAACGTAAGTACGATAGTAGGAGAGGAATCCTAAGATCTGCCTCAACTCCCCGACAGTAGAGGGCCGCTTGTCTTTTAAGGCCAGTACCGGAGCGATTTCTGCTTTGTCCATGGTATATCCTTCTCTGGACACAATTTTCCCTAGAAATGAGACTTGCCTTTTGGACAGTTCACATTTCTTTGGGGTCAACTTAACTCCATGTTGTTGATACCACTGTAATACGGTCCTCACGTGTTCAACATGCTCCTGGAAGGTTTTGCTGTGTACCACATTGTCATCCAAGTACGGCTGGCAGATATCATCCCTCAATCCTTCTGGACATGTCTCCATGCTCCTCTAGAATTCTGCTGGATCTGAACTGAGACCAAATGGTATGCGGATCCATTCCACGGTGTGATGAATGCTGTCAAAGGTCTACTGGACTCTTTAACAAACCCTTGATGGTATGCATTACCCTGATCAAGGACAGAGAACTAGGTACTGATAGGCTATCCAGCATATCTTGAATCTTTGGTATCGGGTGCAATCAGGTACTGACTTTCGGTTTAGTTCCAGATAATCACAGCAGAGTCTCAACGTACCGTCCATCTTCCTAACATAAACAATAGAAGAGGAATAAGACGACTTTGACTTTTGGACCCAAACTCTGTTGATTAGGTCTTGTAAATACTCTTTCACTTCACGGTGTAATGGTTTCGGCACAGACATGTAACTTCTGGTTACTGTGGTCGTGTCTTTCAAATTGATTTTCAACTGCTACCACAGAATACAGCCTATATCAGAGTCATCTTTGGAGAATGCTTGACACTCTTCTCTCAGCATCTGTTTTGCTACCGCTCGATCTTCAGCACACAAGTGTTCCAGGGGTACTGGGGGATCCCAGGACCCGGAGGTGGGTCATGCAATTTCCCCTGGGCGGATCTCCCACTGGTTGGATATACCGTTTTAACGTTTTCAATGTGACCTAACACAGTCTTTAGATCCAGTCCAATTTCGTGTTTCGTAGTATTCATCACCGGTACTGTCACTCGAGCAAACCCACCAGTAGGAATCGTAAACACAGTCTCACCTTGAACTAGGCCTTCCGGAAGTTCTGAGGAATCTTTTGGCACGAACAGTCTTTTCTGGATTTTTCTTCCCGGTTCTACCCGGACTCCACACCTCACCCCCACCATTTGGTCTGCAGGGATGATGGTTGGGCGCCAGCCTACCTTGACTTCTTTTAGGTCCATTGTATTTTGTGCTTTCTTTACTCTATGAATCACATTTTCCACCACGACTTTGGGTATAATAAGTGATGTGTCAATTGCATCCACCACCAGCGTCCCTAACTTGTGTTTTGTGATGACCTCACTGATTACATTATAACCCAGGATAGGATCCTCTGCCACGTTCTGATCACTGGTCACGAGAAATGGTACCAAAAGCTCAATGGTATTGCTGTTCTTCATGACCCTCAGTTGGAAATTCACTTCGACCCAGCCCATTAAAAGGGAATTAGGTCTGGTTGACAGCTTTGCCGTGGAGTTCCAATGGTCCTAAGAGTTCTTTTAGCGACCGAAGGCAGGTATGTGGCAGGTAGAGCCTTCTCCATCCTTCATTTAAAAGGCTCGCTTGGGCTCCTGTGTCCCACATTGCTTTTACCAGGAGTCCATCTAGTTGGCACTGTATAAAGCACCTTTCACCGATTAGGCTGATGAGGCTGTCTTTACTGACCAAGGAATCCTCCTCCCAGGAGTACATCGTTTGACTTCTTCACTGGCCATTAAGTAACTGATGCCCCTGTCTCTCTTGCAGCAGTTGTAGATGGGAACACAGTTGGGGATAGTACTGATGCAGCCATTTTACCTTATGCGCCGTTCTGGGGTTTGGTTAGATTTGGATTTTCTTCTAGGGCCTCCTCCGTGTTGTGGTTACCAGTCGCCCTGCACTGGCAACCTCATGTCTTTTAACCCAGGCGACCGTGACCATTGGCATTCCTTGGCATAATGTCCTTCCTCACCACATCTTAGACAGAGGACACACACCGTAGTCTGATTTGATGAACAGCAATGCTATATTCTATTTTGGAACCCACTCCTGGGTCTGAGGGATACAGATTCTGGCCTTGAAGGAATCAACTTTTTAACCTCAATCAACTCAGCTCGCAGTTCTCCTATTACTTCTTCCCAGTCAGCACTGGCGATCCTCTCTTTTGTTGGTGCTTAAAGGTTCCCTCTCGGAGGTGGCACTGGAGGGTCTCCATGGTTATCTTCAGACTGGCCACCGGGGGTCTCCAACTTCAGCTGATTCATTTTGGTGATTTTAAGAGCAGAGCCTTTCTTTTACTTTTGTTCGTTCTCTGACTCATTCACTTTTTCAATTAGGACTTCGTCCAGAGTGCCAGGATCTTCTAGGCACTGTTTCAGCTGCAACATGATGTCTTTGCTGATTAACCCCATTGCCAATGATCTCAAGAACTTCTTTTGGACTAGTTAAACCTCTCCTCCGCTTCTACATTTCTGGATGTAAACAACAGTCTATCCTTCAGTTCAATTGCTCTGAACAAGAAACTTTGTGGTGATTCATTATTTTTCAGTGAGAGGTTAATGAGTCGGCAGAACAATTCTGAAGTACTCTCTTCTTTATAGTGCCCTTTTAAAATCATCTTCAGCTGTTGCAAGGTCAATTAACTCTTCATTTCTAGCATACTACGGAGGTTCAATCCTGGGCTCATCGCTTTCACCACCCCCTGAACGATTTTATCTGGCTGGTAGCCTTTCTGTAAGCCTGCATCGATCTGGTGCAACAAGTTCATATAAGACAGTTTGTCTTTTTGTTCACACTCTCCAATCTGTCACAGGATCTTGAATTCTTTCCTTATGGTGATTTTTGGTGTTAGAGAGTACTGTCTTCCTGATTTATCTAACCCGAGCAGGTTAAAGGTTCTGTCTGAGTCTGTCACCTGTTCAGAGGTTTTGGTTGATTCCTGCAGGGCTGTTGTTAGGGCTTTGAGTTGTTCTTTCAATTCCTCTAGTTCAGTCTGTGGATGGATATTCACGCTTTTCAGGCCCGGCGCCAGCACCCGGCGCACCCGGGCAAGTGTTGGGGCCCTGAGCAGGCGGGGGGCCCACTCGCCGTCGGGCAATCTATCGCGCTATGGGACCCGTGAGTGGAGGAGAGCGATGTCAGTGCCCGCTCCCCCCCGCTTGCTCAGGGTCTCGGTAGCCGGTACAATACTTACCCCTCCCCGTGTCTCCACAGCAGCTCCGGTCTGTTCCACATCCTCTGACTGTGACATCTCAGGTCAGAGGGTGCGGTGACATCATTCCACCGCGCCCTCTCCTGAGCCGTCACAGTGCAGAGTGGGAAGACACCAGCGACGCTGGAGTCCAGAGCTGAGTAGCGGCAGCAGGTGAGAAGTGAGGTGAGTAGTTGATTTTTTTTTAATGTATGGAGGCATGGGGTATTATAAGGGAGGTGGGGTGACATCCTGCATGAGGCATTAAAAGGGAATAGGGGGGTGACATCCTGCATGGGGCTTTAAAAGGGGGGGAAGTGACATCCTGCCTGGGGCATCATAAGAGGGGGTGACATCCTGCATGGGGCATTATAAGGGGGGTGACATCCTGCATGGGGCATTATAAGGGTGGCTGACAGCCTGCATGGGGCATTATATGGGGGGGAACAGCCTGCATGGGGAATTATATGCGGAGAACAGCCTGCATGGGGCATTATAAGCGGGGAACAGCCTGCATGGGGCATTATGTGGGGGAACAGCCTGCATGAGGCATTATGTGGGGGGAGCAGCCTGCATGGCGCATTATGTGGGGGCACAGCCTGCATGGAGCATTATGTGGGGGCCAGTATTCTGTATGGAGCATTATATGGGTGCTAGTATCCTGTATGGAGCGTTATAAGGGGGTCAGTATTCTTTATGGAGAGTTATATGGGGACCAGTATCCTATATGGAGCATTTTATGGGGACCAGTATTCTGTATGGAGCGATTCGCCGGTTTCTGAGCTATTGTGAAATTTACAATATATATCGCTCATGTAATGTAAGAAGTGAAATCTTTGGCCTTTTACTATATATATATTTCTCTGCGGTATCTGTGCATCATGAATCGTGGTATGTGTTAAAGGGGCCCACTGAGACTCTTTCGCCCAGGGCCCCCAAAAACCTGGAGCCGGCCCTGCCACTTTTGGTAATTGGTGCCGCCCCTCCATCCTCCAACTTCAACCTGGTTAGAAACTGTGTTAGCTCCTGGAGGAACGTCCCCATGACGTCTTCAGCTTCTTTCTCCCCCAGCTCATCCCTTTTTGCATTAATGGCAGCTAACAGTTGTCTGCTTTAGAAATCTGTGCTTCTGACATCTTTATATGTTCTGCTACTGTTCTCAATTCTTCACAGGTTAACTGAAGAAGCAGCTAACTAATTCTATCCATTTGTACTTCCACATCCATTGCTGCTAGTAAGTTTTCTTTAGGGCTCGTCCCCTTTAACTGGTGTTACAGAGTTGAGTTGAGGTGCTGTGCTGCTGTGTTTTTCCAGACAGTTTTCCTCTTCTCCCTCTACACGCTAATTCCCACCCAGGACTCCCTGTACGGGCTGCCAATGTTACACGCACGCCGCTAGGTTCAGATAGGGACAAGACAGGTTACATGAATTCTTTGGAATCCTGGGGGAACTGTTACTCAGGGCGACCATAGACCATGTGCTGCAGCTTCTCTCAGGCACACAGCGGTATTGACCCTTAGACACAGACACGTAGGTTGTTTCACTTGCTGACCAGACACACTTGACAAGAGTCCTCTTAAACAGTAGAACAGTAGCATTTAATAAGAAGCCACACAGCCAGTGCAAGTTAAGTCTTATGAGCAACAGGCTCCAGTGACAAACAGTACAGTTTCCTTAGCAGCACAGCAGTTCACAGTCTTCCCAGTAGTACAGGACAACACAGTTCTAATGCAAAGGCACATTAATGAACACGACATTCTTTATAGAACAGTGAGATGGAGGAGGGTTTGCTAAGGGAGATGATCTCTGTGACACCATTTCTTCCAGTTCTTATCTTTCTGCCTGACAATACCCTGCACTTCTAGTTCAGGAACTCTACCTGACCTGTGCTTAGCTTCACTCCTGACTTGAATCCTTTTCACTTGCAGGGGTGCTTCTGGGAGATACAGAACACACACACCACCTTTCTCTTTGGCTCCAGCCAGACAGTAAACAATTTCCTCACAATCCCCTTGGGGCTCTGCTAAAACACTCTCATTGTCCTGTGACTGTGTTAACCCCTCTAGTTGCTGGATGCCTCTGGAGCACAACACTTCCTGTCTCCTGTGCTCTGTGTTAAAGCAACAGCACTACTTCTGCATGTCACACAGAGATTTTCCTAATGTGCCCACACTCTATGGGTTGTCATCACACACAATTAACGCCCTCACTGTCCTAAATGTCTGCAACACTGCTGGCAGACCTAACCCGTCATCTGCATCCGGGACAGTGGCATCTTGTGGCTGGTTACTAATACTACAGCCCACAAGGAAACATACCAAAAACAAACCCTTATTCACATTCGATGCTCAACCCTTGTACTGAGTTCCCCTTTACTCTACTGGGCTGGATTATCACAGCTAACCCCTTAACTGGACCTAACAGCAGCCCAGAGAGATCTGTGCCCACATTCTTTCTCCCCGTTGCCCAGAAACTCCAGTTGAACAGCCTAACTTTGGCATACCAAGCCATCGAAAACCTGTCTCTTCCATACATCTGTGACCAAGTTTCTCTGTACTTACCTGTGCGCAACCTCCCATCCTTCCAAGATCTTGTTCTCTACTTCCCTTTTATCTCTTCTTGTCACAATCGCATACAAGTTTTGTCCCGTGCATCTCCTCTACTGTGGAATTCTGTACCCCAACACATCAAACTGTCGCCTGCCATGGAAACTTTGAAAAGGAAGTTAAAGAAGACCCACTTCTTCTGACAAGCGTACAATTTGCAGTAACCACCCTCGCTCCACCATAACGCTTCACGACCAGCTTTACACTGACCTACTGTATCCTCACCCATCCACTGTAGATTGTTTGTGCGCCCTCGTGGACAGGGTCCTCTCTCCTCTTGTACCAGTCGGTGACCCCTTTTCACATGTAAAGCGCCATGGAATAATTGACGCTACAATAATAAATAATAATAATTATACTACTTGTCAATTGATGGCACTTTCCTAGTGTCTGCCCCTAATTTGATGTGTTTTGGCAGCTTTTGGGCCAGTTTGAAGGTGTTGTGTATGGGTTTGGTTTTGCCCCCCATTGAATCCAATGGCGTTCGGCTATGTTCAACGAATATTCGCCGAATAGATCGGCGAATATTGCAAATTCGACGATCGTAATCCAAACTGAATATTGAAATATTCGCTCATCTCTATTCATGAGTCCTTCTTTAAGTTTTTAACTAAATGGTACTACATTCCCACAAGGTTGAAATCTGTTTCTCTTACTGTTCGGAAAAATTTTGGAGAGATTGTGGACTTAGAGCTAACCTCTATCATATTTTCTGGGATTGCCCCAAGATCAGGACGCTATGGGATATCTTAGTTCTTTTAAAGAGAATTACCAACATAAATATTCCTAATATTCCTTGGGAAGCCTCCCTTTTATTATTTTCAATAGACATAGATGACTTTCCTACTAATTCCAGATTCATTATAATACATACCTTTCTGGTTACGAATCTTTTGTTGGCAACCAATTGGAAGTCATCCAATATTCATTCAATTGAAGATATAATAGATAAAATATGATCCCATAACACATTTGCACTATCCTCCGCAATTTAGAAATGATACTCTCCAAAAATATAGCGTCAAATGATATCTCTGGAATAAAGAATTCCAATCCAAGACCCATACCACCACTAATACAATTGTTTGAAATGGTCAGAATCTTGATACCAAACTTTAATTGATTTTATTTTCTCAGATATTTGTTTGTAACAATAATTTGAGTTTACAGCATAAACTCATGTTTTTCTATAATGTAGTAATGCTCGGAGACCTAGCCTCCCCCATCCTTTTCCTTTTCCTCTTTTCATCTCACTCCCGTTATCCTGGCCAATAAAGTTTGTTAGCTTTTCTTCCCTCCTCACATTTCCCCTACCCCTTTTCCTTTTAGCCACTTAATTCCCATGCTATATTATCCCTGGTTGAAATGTTTGACTTTATAATCTTGAAAAACTCAATAAAAATAATTTGATGAAATATGAGCATAGCCTTACTTTAATTAAATCAGTGACATACCTATTATCTATGGACCTTACACAAACCAGACCATATTACAAATATCTCCAGTCCATCCTTTTTTTCTCAATTAGCTACGATTGTTATATCATTGTACAATTTATATCCATATTGGCTCAATAGCCGTTGATAAGTTAATTTAGCATTATTTATAATCCCCTTGCCGCCACAAGTGATTGTCCATCTGGTCTTTTAGAATCGAACCATGTACCTACTGGATGTACCATGTTCTTTTGTCTCATTGTTTGGTAATTTGTTTGTATGGCTTTTTATTTCGATTATTTTTCATCTCAATTGTAAAGCACTACAGTATATAAAAGTGTAATATAAATAAAAATTGCATGTCATTGATATAATATCCACATTTGGATCAGCAAAACCACCTACTAGACTGAACTTTTCCGTGGTGGCTAGAACAAGTTTAGCTATCAGTGCAGCTCTGACTTATTTTAACTTTATTTCTAAGTATTTTCTTTTTTTCATTTGCCTATTGTATAACATTGACAGAATTGACTGAAAAGCAGGAACTTAGTCAGGAACTTACATACTAAATCTGTTGACTTGAGCTTAAAGATCAGCAGTGAAGGAATCCATTTACAGAGATCAGCACTGGAGAATTCCACGGTCAGAAATTTGGAAATTTCTTACTAAGTAATGGGTTTCTGTTTTTGAAGGTGGATTCAGAAGCCAAACAACTGAAGCCTGCAAGCCTTGAGTGGTTCAAAAGCCATATTTTGGTCAATCTGGCCACATGATATGAATCTTCAATTCACAGCTCCTGGTCTGTAGCACTCCTCTATAAAAAAAAATCTTACGGAACCACAGCGCCGTTGTTCAAAGGAGTGATGGTGATTCCACCCACTGCTCAGTTATTGGTTTCATATACTAGTTATATGCCATGACTTAGCCCCTATAAATAAAATGTGCATTTTTTAACAATCTAGAACAATTTTGTCTTCTGTGACCGCGCTCCACCGCCCTCCGGTAAGCTACCATAATGTCGGACTATAAGATAGACCACCAATTTATTAAAAAAAAAGTTTTTTTCCTATTTTCCTCCCCAAAACTCTTATGGTCTGATGAATCTTATAGTTTACAAAATACTGTAAATATTTTGCTTCTACACATAAAAGTATAAAATAAAGACTCAGACACATCATGGAAAGTTTAAATAGTGTGAAGTTTATTATATGCTTTATATGTGCTGGTTACCTCCCATCACTCACAAAGAGCGTACAGCAACACTCAGGACAGGAAAAACCCCCAGTGGAGGAAACCTGTAGGGAAACCATGGCTGCTGTAAGACCCTTCCTCCGGGCATACTAAGGGAGGTTACCACTATAGAATACAAGTGTGAAAAAATAACAAGTGTGTGTACAGTATATAGTGTGTGTGCGTGTGTATATATATATGTACATCATAAGGGGTGTCTGTGTGTATGTTGTCTGCGTACAGTAGGGTGTGCATTTTCTGTGAGTGGCTATGAAGAATACTTATCATCTTTCTCCAGTTCTTCATCCGTCATGTCGTCTAGATGTTCTTGTTCTCCTTGCAGATCCAGCAGCTACGTTCCCCGTCCGGCAATGTTCTACCTTTGTAGTCCAGCAGCTATGTTCCCTGTCCAGCAATGTTCTTTTCCTTGTAGGTCCAGCAGCTATGTTCCCCGTCCAGCAATGTTCTTCTTGCAGATCCAGCAGCTACGTTCCCCGTCCGGCAATGTTCTACCTTTGTAGTCCAGCAGCTACATTCCCCGTCCGGCAATGTTCTACCTTTGTAGTCCAGCAGCTATGTTCCCTGTCCAGCAATGTTCTTCCCCTTGTAAGTCCAGCAGCTATGTTCCCTGTCCAGCAATGTTCTACCTTTGTAGTCCAGCAACTACGTTCCCTGTCCAGCAATGTTCTTCTCCTTGCAGATCCAGCAGCTACGTTCCCCGTCCGGCAATGTTCTGTCTTTGTAGTCCAGCAGCTATGTTCCCTGTCCAGCAATGTTCTTCTTCTTGTAGGTCCAGCAGCTATGTTCCCGTCCGGCAATGTTCTTCTCCTTGTAGGTCCAGCAGCTATGTATGATGAGTATGAATCTGTTGTTTTGATTTCCTCTGTTGTCTCTGTCCGGCATTAGATGTTCTCAGCCTCTTCCCTCTTGCATGTAATGATGTTACACAGAGAGCAGGATAGGGCATTATTCCTCCTGAACCAGCGTACAGCCCAGCTGTGATGGACGTTCCTGTCTCTCTTCCATGCCCAATAGTCAGGGTCTTGTGCCATGATCTAGAATGGAAAAAGTAATTATAATCAATGTTTAAAGGGAATATGTCACCAGTTTGCATATATTTTAGACCTGATGATGCTGGTATGATGACTTTGAAAATCTATGACAGAATGACTGTATAATCACTTATTAAAGTTTTCCTGCTTGATAATAAAACGAGCATTGCATGAGTCCAGCTCTGGCTGCACTCATAAAATGCTCAACCTAATATCAGAACAACATAACCATTTTAACTTGGCTTTTCAAAGTAAATACAACTGCTCCATCAGGTCTAAGGGATTTATGTATGTGTACTGTTTATATTGTGATATCTATTTACAGGTCAGCTTTATATTATTGTTGCTTTATGTTGCTAACCAGATCACAGGTGGCCCGATCCACCCAAGCTCGAAATCCCATCCTGGTGAGCAGTACATCGCGTAGTTGTAGTAGTCGGTCCTTCTTCATGCTCCACGTCCATCCGAGGGCCCAGCGGTAGATCTCCCTTTGATATGGCACGTCTTCTTCAAATTGGTTGGCTAAAAACCTGGAAGGAACAGAAACGAAACCAAATAAATTATAGTACACTTCAGAAGAAAATACAGAGAGATAAAAAGCAACAAATGCAATTATCATGTATTTAGCTGAGTGGTGGAAGAGATATTTTGGTTTTACAATGAAATAAACAAAAGTTATTCATAGACATAAATGTGTAATAATAAAAGAGACTCACAGAGCAGGAAAGAAGAAGGTTCTGTATTCTGAAGATCGCAGTCCGGCTCTCCTAAAGTAAGCGATGACCATGGCGAGGAGATACTAGAGGGATGAAAAGCAGAGTTAGTGGGTATATATAGTACAGAACATATATATCAATATATTCCTATGTTTGGTAATATCTGTCCACTATTACATAAGAATAAGCCCTTTATTTCCCTAGGATTTTCTCAAATCTGGATGATTTCTTATCCTTCACTACAATAATACCTTGTCGGAAATCTTAAGACAGCTGTCCCTTGCTAGAAAACACCTGATGTATTCTTCTTCTACAGAAATGAGAAAAATAGAATTATTTCACTATGATCTTTTTAATGCTATTAATCTTAAATTAAAGGGTTGTATAGCACCTAATAAATGGCTTATCCTCAGGATAGCTCATCAATATCAGATTGGTGGAGATTTGACACCCGACATCCTCTGATCAGATATTGAAGAATTTTCAGATAAAATAGATTAATGTAGAAATACCTGTCACATAATCTAATACTTTGCATCTGAAAACCTTGTAAGGTGCAATGAGTCTTACCAAGGAGTGTGGTGAAAGCTGCCCGCTCTTCTGGCTGCGGGATGTCATCTTCTGTCTTCCTCCTCTTGGTCTCTTCCTGGGTGGCAGACCGTGAACTGTGATAAAAGAGATAGATGTTATAGTATTTGGCCTCATGCACACGGTCGTACTATGGTACACATCATTTCTGAGCTGTAAGGAGCCATAGTAGAAATCTATGGGCCCATCTTGTACTTCTGCCTCTGTGTATTCATGACTGAGTGGGAATTTCTCATTGATTCCTATGTATTTTGGGTTCATTCACGCTTGTGCTTTATTACAGGGGTCTTTTGATTACTGATGCACATTCATAGCAGTTTGTGCTGACTGATTATTTATGATCATAATTTACAAATGTAGCAGCCGCCAACATACCCCTGCTGTGCAATTAGTGCAGAACAGTGAGTTTTCAAATTGTATGGGAACGGCCGCTCTACGAAAATAGCAGCTACTACTTCTCCAACTCCATAGAGAGCTGTTCTATCCAAAATATCCAGCAGAAAAGCGAGCGTGAGCATCTCCATACCAGCAGTCCAGCAGTTACATTCTGATGGGTGATCTCCTCATGGGGGATCTGATATTAGTTCTGTGCTGTAACTGGTATAAATAAGTGTAGTGGTGGCGTGTAATGGTCACTATGGATCTGCTGGTGTCAGTGTATGGAGGGTGATGGCTGCAGTGATGTAACCTCATCTACTTACCACTCCTCTTCATACTGGGCGATCAGTTCTCTCTTCCGCTTCCTCATGGCCATTCTTCCTCTTCTTCCTGGAAAGTAACATATAGAACAAGTAAAACATGAATATGCAGAGCATGACTCTTTCTAAAGACTCCCTAGTAGAGTAATACTACTAACCTAATGTGTAACCCAACACGTAACTAGCATATCCTGCATTACATGTGTTGTAGTATTGCAGCTTTATTGACTTGATTGGTACTTAGTTGTAATGCTCAACATGACCCATTGACAGAAGTGGCGCTGCAGCTAGTAAACAAAACAAACCCTATTTTCTACTTAAAGCACCACTCCAGCGTTTTGTTTTTTTATTAGCGCTGGAGTGGCGCGTAAATGTAAGACCTCTGCCCCTGTTCTACTCAAATTCCGGCGGCTTTACATTTTACCAATGCCACTCCGGTCCCGCAGTGTCATCTTGTTCCCGTAACTTCTAACTGGCCAGAAGTTAGAAGTTAAGTCACAAGTCAATGCAAGTCTATGAGAGACAGAATGAGTCTCTCAGAGATGCATTGAAAAGTGACCTCCGCGCCACTCCAAGAAACACTGGAGCTGCCGACAGGTCACTTTTCACCGGAGACCAATAGGAGTGACGCTGGAAAAGGATGAAGGTGGCGGCAGTTGACTATGAGACAGGGGCAGGGGAATTACATTTAAAGCACCACTCCAGCGGTGAAATAAAAATAAATGCTGCAGTGACGCTTAAAAAAATAAATAAAAAAATGTAACTGGTCATCTATGTCTACCCAGATTGATTTTATGTCCTATGATAAGAAAAGCCTACACATATCTACATTATACTGACTGTACTGTGACTCGCCATAGAAACCTCTGTATATATCCGGTCCCTCCACGTATAGTAATTGATGATCCAGTACAATATTCTTCATATCTCCACTATATGTACGTATGATATAACTATTATATACAGGCTAATAATGACCATGCACTTCTATATATTAGATCGGGGAATTTCTAGGAGAAATATGTGGCCCAGTGCTCTCTTATATTTACACATCATTATCCACAATTTAAATATTTATTTAAAGTCACTAAATTTTACCCTCTTTATCCATAATCACCCCGTTATCTATACTTTGGTCTTATGGTGAAATCATTTGCTCTTTTATATCCGGTTGCTTTCAGTATAGAGCCCACCTGTCTGTATTTGGGAGGAAATAAATCAGTTTCTTTATCACACAATGATACTCACCTCTGTAGGGCGGCAGGCAGCGGCTGTCAATCAATCAGCAGGTAACAATCCGGGTGTTAATCAATCAGAAGGTAACGATCCAAATATAAATTCAAAAAGTGTCGCTTCTATAGATCAATAAGGAGCCGGTCCTATCTCTAAAAGAGCTATCGCAGACTGGCACCAACTGACGTTTTTTTTCTTGCTTTGAATTCCAATCCTGCGATTCTATTGGTTGATGGTTGTGGCACATGCCATGATGATGCATGCGGTGATAAATTTAAAGGTAAAGTGCATGCTTATAATATTATTAGGAGATACAATGTATTACTTTTATATCCATCTTAGTAGTTTTCCTCTTTATTCCTATTAGTGTTATTTGGGGAAGTTGTCATGTTATTCCCTCAGCTTGCCCTATTCTGCCAGGCTTTCAGATTAACTGATGTTTGGGAAATGGCAGCAGTGAAAGCCGCATGCAATAATGGTGACACTAAAGTCATGTGATGAGAGAAGTGGGATGTATAACATGCTCACTAGACCCTCCAATGTATATGGAGCAAGAGAATAATTGTCACCTGCTTTCTTGCTTCCTGTAAAGTCATTATTTAACCCTTTAATAACGTGGTCTATTTATATTATGGCATCTTCATTTCTTCCTCCTCTTTTCCCAGACTCATAACTTTTTTATTTTTCTGTCCACATAGACATATGAGGGCTTGTTTTTTTGCGGGATGAGTTGTACTTTTGAATGGCACTATTCATTTTACCACCTAGTGTACAGAAAAACAAGGTAAAAAATTCCAAGCAGGGAGAAATTGTGAAAAAAATGCAATCAGTGTGATTACAGTGATACCAAACATGTCCAGTGTCCTGAGTTAACATATCTGGGAAAAGGAAAAGATACTTAAGTAAATGTCTGAAAAATGGACCACAGGTTTAACCTGATAGTATTCCTTTGACTACTAGTATAACAGAAGCTGTT
This sequence comes from Phyllobates terribilis, assembly GCF_046119375.1. Lineage (NCBI taxonomy): Eukaryota > Metazoa > Chordata > Amphibia > Anura > Dendrobatidae > Phyllobates > Phyllobates terribilis. The sequence goes on along the minus strand of NW_027362762.1, from coordinate 426,704,815 downwards.
TAGTGGCTACTTGACAGTTAAATATGTTGATCCCTTGGTTGTTGTTCACTCCCAGTCTGGCACAATGGCGCGGCAGAGGTTGGCATTTCCCTTCATATGCGCCAATAGAGGAACTAGAAAAAAAATGTCAAGGCCATCAGGAGATACCATGTGATAATAATAGTAATAACACTATTCTACAGCCAAATTGGTTCAGAGACAAAAATAGTTGAACATAACTAATTTTGTGTTGCTAAAAATGAATATGATACTTAAATTTGCTGATTGGCTCTAATTTTCAAGATCCAGAGGAGGTTGTAATTACTTATGACACCTTTCATGCCGTCTTATAAAAAAAATTGCTTCTTAATTATTTCATCATCATTATTGCATTGTTATTAGCCCGTTTATTACATCATTTATTTAGTCTATTGAGCCTTCAGTATTTTACCATCTTAGGATGATCAATTAAAAAAACTCCAACTAAACTCTCATGACGTAATCCTAAATTGCATCACCTAATTTTATAAATGCTTTCTGTATAAGGTGTACAGTTTTAGACTTTCTTAGCTTGGTTTCTTAGCATATTGACATATTTCTATATGTTTTTTCAGATATGTCTCATTCTTGCATTAACTAAGCAGATAGTTTTTGCAACCTATGCGGAGAAGTTACTTTTGCGTCAGAAAGGTGAAGCTTAATAAGGAAAACCTACAACTTGTATTTTGGTTACAGAATAGGAGACCAGGACAAGAGTTGGGCTCCACACATATGCTGCATCACATCTTACCCAGTGGTTTCATGGGAAGAGGCAATCGATGCCTTTTGCACTTCCAATGATCTGGAGAGAGCCAACCGATCACACTATTTTTGTTATTTCTGCATGGGGCCCCCTATTAGGAAAGGAGTTTCAAGGAGAAGAGGTGAACTTTACAGTATAGAAACATTCCATCTGCATTTTGCCCAGTACCACATACAGAATAACTGCCGATGCCGAAAGCACCAGAAACATTTTCAGTCAAGTAAGGAAGAAGAGGGCTTTTGGTGTCATGAAGCATCTTCCTCTCACGACCCAGACTTTCTGTCAGCAATCTCAACTGGACCACACCTTACAACACAAAGTGAACCAAATGATCTTGTTAGAGATTTGGATCTGTCCAAGAGTAAGGCTGAGCTCTTAGGTTCCTGGCTACAACAATGGAATTTCCTAAAGGGCGATGTTCGGATTTTTTCCAAAACAAGCCTTAAAGCCGTTTTGCTGCATAATGGCTATGTGCTACCTTCAATTTCACTTGGTTATGCAGTCCACATCAAAGAAGCCTATGAACATAAAACAGCTGTTGGGATGCTTGAACTATGCCCAACATTTGTGGCCCCTCTGTGGTGACTTAAAGGTGGTTGCCCTCTTACTTGGTCTCCAGGGTGGATACACAAAGTACTGCTGCTTTCTGTGTGACTGGGATAGTTGTGCAAGAGAATTTCCCTACAATAAAAGAGACTGGCCTCTCCAACATTCATTTCAGCCAGGGAAAAAAATGTCCTAAATCCAGCACTTGTTGACCGACATAAGATTTTGTTACCACCATGGCATATCAAGCTGGGCCTAATGAAGAACTTTGTAAAGGCAATGGATAAAAATGGCAAATCATTAAAGTATCCCTTTGATAAAGATCCAAGGTTGAGTGAAGCAAAGATAAAGGAAGGAGCCTTTAGTGGAACTCAGATTCGTAAACTTCTTCAAGATGAGGAGTTTCTCCATTTGTTGTGAGGCAAGGTAAAGGCTGCATGGGTAGCATTCGCATTAGTGATAATTGTTTGGGAAACTCAAGAGCAGATAATTGAGTTGGTGGAAAATCTGCTCAAAATATATAAGAATCTTGGCTGTAACATGTCCTTAAAGATTCTTTTCTTGCATTCGCATTTAGAAATTTTCCACTATTCTGTGGAGCAATGAGCAACGAGCACGGTGAGAGATTTCACCAAGATATTGTGGCTGTGGAGAAAAATTATCAAGGAAAATGAAATCCATCAATGCTTGCAGATTACTGTTGGACACTTGTAAGAGAATATCCGATGCATGAGTATAAGAGACAAGAAAAAAAGAGTTGTCTCTGAATGGGGACCAAATTTTATAGAGTAATTTTTGTAACTGTTTAAAATTCACAATAGTATTTAGACATGTTTTAGTTATTTGAATTGTTGCTAAGTTTCCTCTAAATAAATATCTTAAAATGTGCATAACAATCTTTATATTCAAAAAAATAATAATATTTCAAAATTCTGAAACTGTTATGCATTAATTATATGTAGCAGCAAACAGAAAAATCTTTTATACCATAGTAACAAGAGCCAACTAAAATTTTACATTGTCAGATTTAAATTCAGGAGGTCAAAATCATTAAGAAATGGCTTGTTTCTGAATGGCTGGAAACAATGGTTTGTTTCTTGTAACTAAACCTGACAACTTTTGAAAAAATGTAGAACATAATCAATGGGGTCTTTCAGCTTTTCTTTGAAAACCTGAGAAATATGGGTCGTTTGAGACTATGTGCAGAAGAACAGCGTACTTTGATTAAAAAGTTGATTGGAGAGGGTAAAACTTATAAAGAAGTGCAGACAATGATAGGCTGTTCAGCTAAAATGATCTCCAATGCTTTAAAATGGAAGGCAAAACCAGAGAGACGTGGAAGGAAATGGAAGACTACCATTCGAATGGATCGAAAAATAGCCAGATTGGCAAAGGCTCAGCCAATGATCAGCTCCAGGATGATCAAAGACAGTCTCAAGTTACCTGTGAGTACTGTGACAATTAGAAGATGCCTGTGTGAAACTAATCTCTTAGAAAGAAGTCACCACAAAGTCCCACTGTTAAAAAAAAGACATGTACTGAAGCGGATACAATTTGCAAAAGAACACATCAACCCGGCTAAAGATAAATGGAGAAACATTTTGTGGACTGATGAAAGTAAAATTGTTCTTTTTGGGTCCAAAAGCCGCAGACAGTTCGTCAGACAAACCCTAAACTTCTCGGTGTTTCAACAAGACAACGACCCTAAGCACACCAGTAAACAAGCAAAATCTTGGTTCCAGTCCAACAAAACTGAGGTTATGGAGTAGCCAGCCCAATCCCCGGACCTTAATCCGATAGAACACTTTTGGGATGACATCAAAAATGCCGTTTCTGAGGCCAAGCCAACAAATGCCAAAAAATTGTGGCATGTAGTCAAAGCATTCTGGTTTGGAAGAACAGTTGACAGGTGCCAGAAGTTGGTTGACTCTATGCAACATAGATGTGAAGCAGTTCTAAAAAACTGTGGGTATACAAGTAAATATTAGGTTCGTGATTCACAGGAATGTTAAATCCTCAAAAAAAAAGAGTACATATTGTGAGTTTGTAAAGACAAATGCAGACACTGCCATTTTTTAGAACAGCCCACTTTAAATTTTTTATTTTCTGTAAAGTAGTTAAAAATTCTATACATTTCTCTTCATCTTTTGAGTTAGAAAACAGTTTGCAATGTTCCCAATGCATGGAAATAAAAACTAGTATAAAGATTTTGTGCTTAACTCATGTTTTTGAACACACTGCTGTTATTTTGAACACTAATGTAGGTTTACTCATGGACCCTCAAAAATGTCTAATGCAGGACATTCCCCAAGTCAAGCAGACAACTTCCCACAGTTATTTATTAAATATGTAAAGAGAACTGGTCTGAGTCACCTGATTGGAATACTGATACTAACATTCCTAAAGATCAGTCCAGTTATAAAGGAATAAAGACATGTTCTCAACACAGTGAGTCCACCACAACACCTTCATATCATAATATTCAAGAAAATAATTCCTATATCTAGGAAATGGACACATCTACCAATCCTAACAATGGAGAATTTAAGGGGAACTTTAGCAGCAATCTAACCACTTTTGAAAGATCCCCTGCAAGAAAAGATACTATTCATGGGCAGTGGTTGGCACTTTAGCCTTTCAGTGCTAGGGTCCTGGATTCAAATCCCACCAAGGACAACATCTGCAAGGAGTTTGCATGTTCTCCCCATGTTTGTGTGAGTTTCTTCTGGGTTCTCCGGTTTCCTCCCACATTCCAAAGATATACTGATAGGCTGGTAGGGAATTTAGATTGTGAGCCCCAATGGGGACAGTGATTATAATGTATGTAAAGTGCTGCGGAATATGTTGGCGCTATATAAAAATAAAGATTATTATTATTCAAGACATACTGAACACTGAGATGTCACTCTCTAGAAATAAAAGAAAGGAAATTGAATAAACCCAAAGCAACATCATAGAAGACACCACCTTTATTGATGAAAACTCGGAGGATGAGTCTGACGACTATGCTTCAATTATAAGCCCACAGAAACAACGACCAAGGCTTGACAAAACCAATCCATTAGACTTTTCATATCAATCAAAAGTCAACTCTTTCTCTGACACCACTTTTCTGGACTTCTCTCTACAAAACTTTACCCCCTCAGAAAGATTCCTCTGTAACTTAATTACTCCCTCCAAAAATGATCTAGAAAACAACATTACTAAAAGGTTCCATTCTCTACAGCTTTCCCTCCAGGAAGAGAAAGGAAAAGTTCAGGAAAATGAATCAAAGATCGAAAATGTCACAATTAGACATGATGTCATGGAGAACAACCAGAACATGCCTAAAGAGGAGCTAAAATGCCCATGGTCATCAAAAACCCAGAAGATGGCCAGATTTTCCTATCAACACCGAAATCTTGTGGGCCCAGGGCAAGACTTTCCTCTGAGAAAGGAGATTACCCTTCAACACAAGAACTCCATTAGGTTATGAATCTTCTTTATGCGACTCCTTCTGGTATTACATTGTCTAATTTTTATTTTCAAGACATCCATGTAGAACCTCAGCTGAACTTTTTTTCTCCCTTTTTCTAGGACGACTTCTGTTTTTTTTTATGATGTTCCAGAACTTGTCCCCGGTCTCTGAGAGGTATCATGATCAATCTTCTTTATTCTATTTTATTATTATTGCATTGTTACAGGTTTCTATTATTGTACCATGTCTTGAAAAATTCTTACTGTTATTTTCACATTCAAAGTTTCTATATACAGGTGCATCTCACTAAATTAGAATATAAACAAAAAGTTAATTTATTTCACTTCTTCAGTGCAAAAAGTGAAACTCATATATTATATAGAGTCATTACAAACAGAGTGATCTATTTCAAGTGTTTATTTCTGTTAATGTTGATGATTGTGGCTTACAGCCAATGAAAACACAAATGTCATTATCTCAGTAAATTAGAATAATTTATAACAACAGCTTGAAAAATGTTTTTAAAATCCGAAATGTTGGCTTACTGAAATGTATGTTCAGTAAATGCACTCAATACTTGGTCGGGGCTCCTTTTGCATCAATTACTGCTTCAATGCGGCGTGGCATGGAGGCTATCAGCCTGTGGCACTTCTGAGGTGTTATGGAAGCCCAGGTTGCTTTGATAGCAGCCTTCAGCTTGTCTGCATTGTTTGGTCTGGTGTCTCTCATCTTCCTCTTGACAATACCCCAAAGATTCTCTATGGGGTTAAGGTCAGGCGAGTTTGCTGGCCAATCAAGCACAGTGATACTGTTGTTTTTAAACCAGGTATTGGTACTTGTGGCAGTGTGGACAGGTGCCAAGTCCTGCTGGAGAATGAAATTTCCATCTCCAAAAAGCTTGTCGGCAGACGGAAGCATGAAGTGCTCTAAAATTTCCTAGTAGACGGCTGCGCTGCCTTTGGTCTTGATAAACAGTGGACCTACACCAACAGATGACATGGCTCCCCAAATCCCCAAACCATCACTGATCGAGGAAGCTTCACACTAGACCTTAAGCAGCTTGGATTCTGTGCCTCTCCACTCTTGCTCCAGACACTGGGACCTTGATTTCCAAATGAAAATTAGAACTCTAGGACCTTGTGGAATGTGTCAATGTCTGCCTTCTGGACATCTGTCAAGTCTGCAGTCTTCCCCATGATTGTAAAGCCTACTGAAACTGACTAAGGGGCCTTTTTAAATGCTTTGCAGGTGTTTTTTGTTAATTATTTTAATTTACTGAGTTTATGACTTTTGTGTTTTCATTGGCTGTAAGCCATAATCATCAACCTTAACAAAAATAAACACTTGAAATAGATCACTCTGTAATGGATCTATATAATATATGAGTTTCACTTTTGGTATTGGAGAACTGAAATAAATTAACTGTTTGATGATATTCTAATTTAGTGAGATGCACCTGTATCTGTAGCTTTGTCACCATAAAAGGAGGGGGGCCAGACACATTCCTTGCACAAGGGCCCCAAGCTGTCAGTGTCCGAGTGTAGTCTCACTTTAAAAGCAGTAGTGAATGGTGATGTAAGGAGCCTGAAAGTTAAAAGTTCAAAACATTATTACCCTTTTGCTCTTCACTGTATATATGCATGGTACAAAGAGGTATATGGGAGGAATATGTCCACAAATTTCCAGACACCCAAAAGAAATATAACCAAGAACAGCAAGAGTATCCTCTTCATCTCAATTACGAATGGTGCTATTAGCGAATATCCCTTTGATGGTATCCATAATCCTACTGCAAAAGACAAAAAGAAATTAAAAATACAGTACACATATAAAATAATAAAATATTGAAATCAACCGACACAGAAGTTACAAAAAAGTAGAGGAGGACTCAAAAGAAGGCACATAGTTCCATGTAATTATAGGAATGGAGCGAAGGAAGTATACATTTCACACAAATGTATATGTACCCCACTACTAATATACTATTAGCCAAGCACCAATAAAAATATATCCATCATTGTCCTCTCCCCACCTCCATCATTGTCATCTCCCCCACCTCCATCATTGTCATCTCCCCCACCGCCGTCATTGTCATCTCCCCCACCTTCATCATTGTTCTCCATCATTGTCATCTCCCCCACCTCCATCATTGTCGTCTCCCTTACCTCCATCATTGCCATCTCCCTCACATCCATCATTGTCATCTCCCCAACCTCCATCATTGTTCTCTCCCCCACACCATCACTGTTCTCCCCATCTGCATCATTGCTCTCCCCCACCTCAATCATTGTTCTCCCCCACCCCCATCAATGCTCTCCCCACCTCCATCTTTGTCATCTCACCCACCTCCATCATTATCATCCCCACTTCCATCATTGTCCTTTCTTCCACATCCATCATTGTCATCTCCCCCACCTCCATCATGGTCATCTCCCCCACCTCCATCATTGTCCTTTCTCCCACATCCATCATTGTTATCTCCCCCTCCATCATTTTTATCTCCCTCACTTCCATCATTGGCATCTCCATCACCTCCATCATTGTCATCTCCCCCACCTCCACCATTGTCCTCTCCCCACCTCCATCACTGTTCACCCCCATCATTGTTCTCCCTATCATTGCTCTCCCCTACTTCCATTATTGCTCTCCCCCACCTCCATCATTGTCATCTCCCATCTCCATCATTGTCCTTTTTTCCACATCCATCATTGTCATCTCCCCCACCTCCATCATTGTAATCTCACCCACCTCCGTCATTGTCCTTTCTCCCACATCCATCATTGCTATCTCCCCCACCTACATCATTGTCATCTCCCTCACCTCCATCATTGCCATCTTCCGCACCTCCATCAATGTTCTCTGCCACCCCCATCAATGCTCTCCTCCACCTCCATCATTGTCATCTCCTCCACCTCCATCATTGTCATCTCCCCACCTCCATCATTGTCCTTTCTTCCACATCCATCATTGTCATCTCCCCCACCTCCATCATGGTCATCTCCCCCACCTCCATCATTGTCTTTTCTCCCACATCCATCATTGTCATCTCCCCCACCTCCATCATCACTGTTCTCCCTCATCCCCATCATTGTCATCTCCTCCATCCCCATCATTGTCTTCCCCACCTCCATCATTGTTTCCCCCACCAATCCTCACTGTCTCCCCAGTGTAGTAAAAAAAACACTCACCTCTCAGCCCGTTCCCCCGCAGCATCGTTGTTGCCAGCATGTTTCTCCCTGACACAGGCCCACGCTGCATGCTGACCTCATCAAGCCTCTTAAGCCTGTGTCAGGGAGAAAGCGCCGGGCAGAAAGTAGAGGTCGGATTTCCTCAGCTCCACTGCCATTTTCTCCTGTAGATAGTGGAGCTGGAGGAATCGCTCCCTACCCGCCACATATAATGAGGGCAATCTGGCCATGGGCCCCCCAGAGCCTCGGGCTCTGAGAAACAGGCCAGATTGCCCTCAGTATTAGCCGCCCTTCAAGGGCCCCCCTCCACCTTCGGGCCCCGGTGCAGCTGCACCGATGGTATGTCTGCCCCTGATTAAATAGGCAATCATCTTGGCTATCACATACATAAATTTGACTTACAACTATTTAGCATATGATTAGTTATGCAGATTCTTGTCATGTCACTGCATTGTTACTGTTTTGCTCCTGGTGGTGGAAAAATCTTTTTCTTCCTGTATACTACAAATTACAACCTGCTCTCACATTCCCTAATACCTCAGTGTGTTATTAGGTTGATTCTCATGGGAAAGGTCACTGATTTGAATCGAGGAGCATCCATGAAGAAGATTTCCCAAGAAAAGAGAAAGTGTTGTCCAGCTCATCAATAACTTTTTCTCGGCCAAGAATATTGCCAAACTGCATTATGTAAGTGTCATAACAGTTGGAAGAATACGAAAAGCCAAGAGGTGAATGTCCAGGCAAAATATCAGAGTCAACAAGTTGGCTTATCACAATCTCTATTAGTTCTGCTGCGACAAACACAACAGTGGAGGTGGCTCGTATGGTTCGTAATAGTGAGATCACAGACGTCCATGCAAGCACTATGCAACGCATGTTACACAAGTCTTGAATGGAGACTCAGAAAGGTGAAGAAGCCTCGACTTCAATATCGCCATGTAGAATCTTCTACTGAAAAGTGAACAGTAGAAGATTGGAAACAACGTGATTTGGAGCGATGAGACAAAAGTCAATAGACTAGGCTCTGATGGGTATAAATGGGCCTGGAAAAACAAGAGAAAAAGAGGCTAACGAATCGAGAAATTTAAGGAACTGTCAAGTCTGGTGAAGGAAGCCTGATGATATGTTTTTTTTCACAGCCAAAGGCGTTGGATACTTGACCAGGATCGATGGTGGTTTTAGTGCTGAGCTATATGTGAGTATCCTACAAGACAAATTACTTTGCAGACTCGAGTACTGTGGGTATGAAAAGGACGATATAGTTTTAAAGTAGGACAACGACCCAAAGCATATGTTGAGATTGGCGTGGTGCTGGATTGGCCCCCACAGTCCCCAGACCTCAACCCAATTGAACACTTGTGGGTAGAGTGGAATAAAAAACTGTATACATACCCAAGTGAGTCAACCAGTATGCACCAACTTTGGGAACATGTAAAAGAGACTTGGAATCACATGTCGGAGACATGCTTGAATCTGATCGAGAGCATGCCCAGAAGTATTCAGGCGGTGTTGAAAGTCAAAGGGAGGATTTACAAAATACTAACAAAATAATAACAAAATAAATTTAGATTTTTAGGAGCAAAACAGTAACAATGCAGTGACATGACAAAAATCTGCATAACTAATCATATGCTAAATATTTGCAAGTCAAATTTATATTTGAGGTAGCCAAGACGATTGTCTATAAAATGATGGTAGTCTCACGTTTGTAGCAGAAGTGGATGGTGAGATATGGAGCCTGAGGTCAAACGTTCAAAACATCTCACTTTGCTTGTCACTGTATATACACTGCTCAAAAAAATAAAGGGAGCACTCAAATAACACATTCTAGATCTGAATGAATGAAATATTCTCATTGAATACTTTGTTCTGTACAAAGTTGAATGTGCTGACAACAAAATCACACAAAAATCATCAATGGAAATCAAATTTATTAACCAATGGAGGCCTGGATTTGGGGTCACCCCCAAAATTAAAGTGGAAAAACACACTACAGGCTCATCCAACTTTGATGTAATGTCCTTAAAACTGGTCAAAATGAGGCTCAGTATTGTGTGTGGCCTCCACATGCCTGTATGACCTTCCTACAATGCCTGGACATGCTCCTGATGAGGTTGCGGATGGTCTCATGTGGGATCTCCTCCCAGACCTGGACTAAAGCATCCGCCAACTCCCGGACAGTCTGTGGTGCAACGTGACGTTGGTGGATGGAGCGAGACATGATGTCCCAGATGTGCTCTATCGGATTCAGGTCTGGGGAACGGGCGGGCCAGTCCGTAGCTTCAATGGCTTCATCTTGCAGGAACTGCTGACACACTCCAGCCACATGAGGTCTGAGATTGTCCTGCATTAGGAGGAACCCAGGGCCAACCGCACCAGCATATGGTCTCACAAGGGGTCTGAGGATCTCATCTCGGTACCTAATGGCAGTCAGGCTACCTCTGGCGAGCACATGGAGTGCTGTCCGGCCCTCCAAAGAAATGCTACCCAACACCATTACTGGCCCACAGCCAATCCGGTCATGCTGAAGGATGTTTCAGGCAGCAGATCGCTCTCCACGGCGTTTCCAGACTCTGTCCTGTCTGTCTCATGTGCTCCCGTGTGCATGATTTGCAACTGTTTGACAGCTTTATTGCATGTGAGGAATGTGTAAGAAATAGACATTCCTCACATGTAATAAAGCTGTCAAACAGTCACAAATCATGCACACGGGAGCGATTCAAACACATCACCGAGCAGCTGTAAATACTCGAAGCTCGGCCCGAGCATACTCAGAACAGAACATACTCGCTCAACACTAATTATTATATATATTATCATTATGTTCTATTTTTGGACATATGAAGACTAAAAACAACTATTATATCTGTATACCCCTCTCAGTACGTACTGTCTATGGATGGATTGGTCTTTTTGACCGATGCATCTTTTATCCCTTTGTACCTATATGCTTCCTTGTACGCCTAATCCTTAGATGCCCGTTCCTAGGATATGCTGGTTTCTGAGTCACGATCACATGATCGCTGTTTCAACATCTCTAATTAGCTTCAATGTGCAAATGCGCGCAATGCTTTTATCTAAGTAATGCACTATATCATAAGTATATGTACACATCACATCTCCAAATAGTACTAGTAGGATAACACTTCCAGAGACAATAGGTCCCTGTACATGAAGGTACTGACACTAAGATAATTAAAATATAAACTTTATTAATATTTCAAAATATATAAAATAAGATTAAATTCAAGCATACAGGTATCCCAGTTTGTAGCTAAGGGGCTTTTGAAAAAGCTAAGGCGAAACGGCGTCATCAGGGTGGTAGCACAGGCACACAGGTCATCACTAGTGCAATCGTAAGTCATATTATAGAACATTCTAATTGTCCTTTTCATGTCTCTCATATGTATTTAGTGGGTATAATCGTTATTTTACCCTACTGGAGATTTTGACAATCAAAAAGCACTTGCACTTTATATTTTACTCCAGGACTACAATGGTTACTAGAAACCCTTTCTGAAAACACCCTCATAATTTATTTTGACACTATAAACTTTGTAATGCTGCATATAGAAATGGTTATACCAATCCAAGCACTATGCACTTTATGATTCTATGATTTCTATATATATGCCATTAAACATTAAACTTGTAGTGACGTTTGGAGGCATTTGTACATTATTTCAGACCAGCTATGCCTGTTAGTTACAAACGGGGATACCTGTATGCTTGATTTTTAATCTTATGTTATATATTATGATGTATTAATAAAGTTTACATTTTAATTAGCTTAGTGTCAGTACCTTCATGTACAGGGATCTATTATCTCTGCAAGTGTTATCCTATTAATGCTTTTATCTAGCTGAATCCTACTTATGATATTGGGCGTGAGCGTAAGACGCCATATGGGTCAAGTCATACCTATCGCTGGGATCCCACGTGACCATCATATCCGGGCTATGCTCTGATGCATGCGTGGCACTAACGCTATTGATGATGATGATTGCTATTGATGATGATGATTGCTATTGATACTATGCGCATGTGTCGGCGTGCGGATCTTATGACGTACCCCTCTAGCTGCAATTATATGTTATGTCTTCACCTGTCCTTGATTTTAATGTTTGTTTTCTATTGGCCATCTGTTTCATAAATAGCTTAGCCACCCCCTCTTCAACCACCTCCGACGAAGCAACAGAAAAACGCGCGTCGGGTGTTTGGTGGGTGAGTATGATTAGAAGTGCTTGCTCTTTGCACTTTTTTATACATCTATGTACACAAATTTTCTAATGCCTCTGCAATTAATCATTCTGTATCCATTACAGTTATAATTTCAGGGTAAAAGTCCATTGACTATACTTCCTATTTAATGAATACAATCATTGAGATGCACATTTATGCATTTTACCCTGTAACTACTTAAGTATATGTCCTCAGATTTCCTACAGTGTCCTTTGATGTATCATGCTTTATGTTCCTGTGGGTAATACTATATCTAATTTATCTATGCCCGTTTACATATGGTCATAGCCGTTAGGTTACCATCCATACTTCGTATGTTTTACTTTAGTGATTAAATATCACCATATACATGCTTATATATGTCACCCATTAAATGTGTAGGTATATATTGAGTGGGGTTCCCAACAGCTGCTCACTCACCAGTTTGTGTTTGTATTTTAGGATTTTTAATATATGCTTTTATGTTTGTAGATAATAATAAAAAATCATCTTTTAATATGTCTCAATGATTTTTTCTCCTGGCACATGTTCTGTTTATATTATTGGTATTTCTATGGTTGGTGGTGTTTTATGGGACACTTTACCCTTACCTGGGTTTACAACTTCTTGATGTTTAATTTTTAAAATGTGTGTCCTTCCAAAAATACATTTTTAGAACCATTCGAATATACTTTACTCAAACCTGGCACAATCATTTGCAAAAACAATCAGTAAGGCTATGTGCACATGATGCAGAAATGCTCAGGATTTTTTCCTGAGCGTTTCTGCATCTCCCTGGCAGAAAAAAACGCATGCGGATTGTACATGCGTTTTCCTGCCAGGGACATGCGGAAATGCCAATGACATTTCCGCATGCGGATTGACAAGCGCTTTCCAAGCGATTTTAGCATCACTTGGAAAGTGCTTGTGACAACTAGGTCACACTATATAAATCCATGCAAACAGCATGGATTTATATAGTGTGACCCGAGAGAGTGGTAAAAATAAAAAAATAAATGTATACTTACCCTCCGATGGCCCCCGGTGTCCCGCTCACTCCGTTCTCCCTTGCCGGCAACAGTGAATTGAAAGACCTGCCTACGTCAGCGTCACGTGACCCGTCACATGACTCTGACGTCAGCTCAGGTCCTTCAACTCACTGCAAAGTGCCGGGAACCAAGCAGGAGCGGTGCGCGGGCCGACAGAAGGTAAGTATACATTATTTTTTATTTTATTCTTGTTTTTACAGCTTTTTTATGTTACCTGGGTGTGGAGGAGAGTCTCATCTTCTCCACACTCGGGTACCATCCGCACATTAGAATGCGCCAATAATGCAAGTACAAATGCAGTCTTGCGGTATTGGCGCACTCTGATGCAAGTCAATGGCGGCGAAAACGACCCGTTTCCGCAAAATTAATGGACATGCTGCGAATTTTTGAGCGCAGCATAAACGCTGCCATGGGCACAGCACATGCGGATTTCCATTGGGGAACATTACTGCCCTTCTACCATGCGTTTTTAATGCGTTTCCGCGGCGTTTCCGCAGCTGCAAAAACGCCGCGGAAATGCATTAAAAACGCATCGTGTGCACACAGCCTTAAACACGTTTGGAACTACAAAATTGCCAAAATTGCGAAACAGATATTAACAAAACATAAGCAAAAGGGAGGACTAGGATTGCCTAATTTACGTGCATATCACTTAGCAAACCTAATTCTGCAAAGCAAAAGTTGGTTTCTTCAGGCCAAAATGACTTCTTGGACAGAAATAGAATCTGCATGCATGAATCAGCAACCCCTATCTTCCTTAATCTTAACCCATTTAATGGTTCCCAACCTTCCACTCCCATCTCACCCGATCATCAGTTCAACTATGGATGCTTGGAAAAAATTAGTCAAAAGTTCCAACGCTCATCTTACTGTGGTTTCTCTAACTAATATTCCTATTAACTCTGTAAATAATCTGATTCCTAACTTTCCCTGTAAAAAATTGGAGAAATTACAGATCCAAGATTTTTCTATAATAATAAAAGAGAACAAACCAAACTCTTTCATAAACTTTCAAGCATTGAAATCCAATTCCAATATTTTAGATGAGGACCTTTACAACTTTCTAAAAAGGAGGAAACTACTTAGGAATTATCTAAGATTTCCAATTGTCCTACCTAAAGATATCAAGCACGTAATAGTAGAGAAGATATCTGGCACCACCTCTGCTTTAAATACACTTTTCCTTCAATATGGTGAAACTCCTGGATATATGGTGGTGCATGTGTGGCACCCCAGGGGTCTGGTTGCCACAGTAATAGAAATATTATGTCTGAGAGCAAGTGGGAGGTTTCTCTGGTCAGGAGCCCTAAGCATGCAACACGGCCCACCCAGACCTGGGAGGGGAGGAATCTGCCCTTATAAACTGGGTCTGGGGCGGGATTAAGTTAGTTCCAGACACAGGGAGAGTTACAACAGGAGCTCTGTAGGAGCAGGAGCGAGTGCCAGAGGCTGGAAGCTAGAAAGCTCGCCTTGGCTGAAGACACTAAACCCGGACACGGAGTCCGAGGCTGTGGGGACATCCAGGTCCAGCAGCAGAATCCAACCGGCAGGGGATTCCATGTCCTCTGGCCATAGAAGCCCGGAGGCACGGTCACAAGCAAGGGACCTGCACCGCCATCGTGAAGCGAAGGCTAACGGAAGGCCCCAAGTCACCAGCCATACGGGTGAGCACCACACGGTAGACTCAGGGACGTGGGCTACTTCTACCCGCATAGAGCAAGGTAGCCAGGAAAGAGTGCAGATAGTCGGGGAGGCCTACAACTCCACCGGGCCAGGGGAGATCCTGCTTGCTTACAGACTGACCAAGCCTCTACTGCTAGCCAGTACTCCCGGGAGGGTCTGCGCTATACCATCAGTAAAGACCCTGAACTGCACCACACGTCTCTGTGTTTTATCGCCGCACCAGCACCATCAGTACTGGGACGCTCACACCATCACTCCCATCATCTCTCACATTAGCTGCCCTGAGGCAATACTTCTCCCGTGGGGAGTTATCCCATACTCGGCTGCGCAAACAACATCAGCCTCAGCGGTCTGCAGCGCAGCGGCGGTCCCCACTGACAGCAATCCACGGGTGGCGTAGTCGGACATTTGTTATTAACTAAGACTGCCACTGGTTTGACCGCCCTGGGCACGGACCGGGTCACCGCCACACTGAGACTACAACCCCCAGTGATCCGGCTCCGGGTATCCCCTGCACAGCACAGGCCCAGGGGGCGCGTCAACTTTGGCGTAGTCAGCAGGATACAAACCAACCCGCAACCACCGGGTACTGCGTGCCTGAAAAAAGACTTTTATACTTACCTGTGGTGAAGTTTCCTGCCGTCCGGAGTCGTTTCCCGCCATCGGACGCCATCTTGGTTCGTTTCCCGCCATCTTCTGCCGTCTTCCCGCCATCCGCAGCTGCTTCCCGCCTTCGGACGCCATCTTCAGGACGCCGCACGGGAAGAAGAGGGGCGTGGACGCCGAAAGCGCGCGAGATCCGAAGCTCCGCCCCACGCTCCGCCCCACGCTCCGTCGCTGCGTATGGTCCTGGAAGGGAGGAAGAGCGACGCTGACGTCATCGGAGCGCGACGCCAGGTCCTCTACCCCGACGATTGACTGCGGAGCCGTGGCCTATGGAAGAAGAGCATCGCAAGGTAGGCCACGGTCCACTAGGGGGGAAGGAGGATGTCGGACACCGAGGGGAGCTCCACCCCCTCACCGGCCGCCAGCGCAACCGCTGCTGCGGTCATGCCATTCACCATGCCCTATATCCCGGGGGCAACCTGGCTACCCCAGTACTCAGGGGAGTCACATACCCTAAGTGACTTTAGGGAAAGACTGGATAGCCTCTTCCAGGTATACCCCCTCACAGAAGAGCAAAAAGTGAGCATCCTGGTGGCCCAGTTAATCGGGGCAGCCCAAAGGGAGGTAAAGTCCTGGTCACCTGGGAAGAAGAGGACTGTCAGAGAAATACTAGCCCGGCTGAAAGACACATTTGATACCCAAACCTCAACCAAAATAAATCTCAGATTTTACGGGTGCAAACAACGGGCACATGAAAGTATAAGAGACTATGCTCTAAACCTACAAGAGGCCCTGAGAGCCATTAAGCAGGCAGACCCTGACAGCGTGGGAAATGAAGACAAGCTGCTGACCGAACAATTTATTGAGGGTCTACTGTGCAATGCCCCACCGAACCCAGTTGCGGGCAATGGCCTTACAGGACCCTGACCTGGACTTTGCACAGTTCAAGGACAGAGCCATCCGGGTGGCGCTGTGACCCACAGGCGCCCTGCTATCACTTATCACCAGGACGCGGCGCCCTTGTCTGCAGGGCCTGTGGGAGCTGATTCGCAGGCTTTGAACAATGACCCGGCTACAGACCTGCACCATCAGATCCAAGAGCTGACTAAGAGCGTTGCCGCGCTAACCAGAACTGTGCAGTCTTTACAGGTCTCTTCTCCAGGAAAGATCCAGCTGGCATCCGGACCGGAGGACGTCCCATGGCGCCGACTGAGGAGGACCCCACCGGCCAGGGGAAGACCCAGCGACAGATACAACGAGGACGGACGACCCATCTGCCGCCACTGCAATCAACCCGGACATATGGCAAGGTACTGTCATTTAAACGGGCACAACCTGGGGTAGAGGGCCAACCCCCAGGCTTAAGATCATCAGGCCCATCGAACTGGCATGACAAATATGTAGGGGGATGTCCGGTCTTGCCTGTGGTACTGGATGGCATTCCTATGAGTGCCCTACTAGACACCGGGTCACAGGTCACCACCATCCCGTACGTGCTCTTCAAGCGGTACTGGAATGACTCGGACATAACCCGCTACCCAGATGACGACCTGAGCATTATCGCCAGCAATGGTCAGCCCGTGCCACAGATAGGATTTAAGGAAGTGACCATCAAGGTCGGTAAAGTTGAACTGCCGGCACAAGGACTTATCATTGTGGACATTGACCGTCGCGAGAGTCACCCAAAAATCACCCTAGGTACTAACGTAATTGAAAACTGTCTTGCAGAGGTGATTCTTATTTTGCAACAGGTTGCCAAGAACGCCAGTTCCAGCCAGCAGCGTGTGCTCCAAAAAGAGATCCGGGCACTGATGAAACGGCAACAGGTGGAACTATCTGGTGGTGAGATAGGTAGCGTGAGAATGTGTGACCCGTTCCCTATTGCCATGCCCCCGAAAAGTGAGATGATGATTTGGTGCCGGGCAGCTATTGGTCTAAGACAGGGGTCTCAAACTCGGCTGGGTATATGGGCCGCACATGGAAAAAATTTGAATTTGGGGGGCCGCATTCTTTGTTCAATGTGACATTTTTAGTGATACCATTTTTTTTTGTATACACCTTTTGAACATTTTTTCCGTGTTTATTTTTTTATGGCTTGGGTCGTTATGGATGTGGCGATAATAAACGTGCACTTTTTTGTGTTTACTTTAGTTTACATATAAAACAGCATTTTTAGTGCCCAATATTTTTTCATGCTTTATTTTTATTTTTTTGATTTTTACAATTTTGTTTCCCCCAATTGGCCACATTCAGTAATATTATCTTACAATTAGCATCATATAGTAATAATGGCAAACATCTTGTAGTAATGTTCCCCATCCAAGTCCCCATCTTGTACTAATGTGCCCCATCCAGGTCCCCATCCTGTGGCTGTGTGCCTCATCCAGGTCCCCATCTTGTGGCTATGTGCCCCATCCAGGTCTCCATCTTGTGGCTATGTGCCCCATCCAGATCCCCATCTTGTGGCTATGTGCCCCATCCAGGTCCCCATCTTGTGGCTATGTGCCCCATCCAGGTCCCCATCCTGTGGCTATATGCCCCATCCAGGTCCCCATCCTGTGGCTATGTGCCCCATCCAGGTCTCCATCTTGAGGCTATGTGCCCCATCCAGGTCCCCTCTTGTGGCTATGTGCCCCATCCAGGTCCCCATCCTGTGGCTCTGTGCCCCATCCAGGTCCCCTCTTGTGGCTATGTGCCCCATCCAGGTCCCCATCCTGTGGCTATGTGCCCCATCCAGGTCCCCTCTTGTGGCTATGTGCCCCATCCAGGTCCCCATCCTGTGGCTCTGTGCCCCATCCAGGTCCCCTCTTGTGGCTATGTGCCCCATCCAGGTCCCCATCCTGTGGCTATGTGCCCCATCCAGGTCCCCATCCTGTGGCTATGTGCCCCATCCAGGTCCCCATCCTGTGGCTATGTGCCCCATCCAGGTCCCCTCTTGTGGCTATGTGCCCCCTGTGCTGTTCTTCACACACATAAAAAAAAAAAAGATGATTCTCACCTGTCCTCCGTTCCCTCGGCGGCCTTCCTGCAGATGTGGCCCGCAGGCACCACAGAGTCAGACCCCTTGACGATCCCGACCTGGTCCAGGAGGAGCCGCCGACAGCAGCGCTGCATTGCCGCACAGAGACTGTCTCCCAGCACAGCATTTTCAATGTTAGCCGCCGGCCAATCAGAGCCCAGCAGCTGAAATCTGCATATGGCAATGACGTCATACTCGCTGCGCCGACACGCAGATATCAGCTGCTGGCCTCTGATTGGCCGGCGGCTGGCATTGGAAATGCAGTGCTGGGAAACAGTCTCTGTGCGGCAATGCAGCGCTGCTGTCGGCGGCTCCTCCTGGACCTGGTCGGGATCATCAAGGGGTCTGTGCCTGTGGGCCGCATAAAGCAGTCTCAGGGGCCGCATGCGGCCCGCGGGCCGCGTGTTTGAGACCCCTGGTCTAAGAGGTAGAGACTACCAAGCAATGGTAGAACCCGTCTACTCAGACAGTAGGCCCACCATTTTGACAGCACGGGGGGTGGTCGATGTACGCCATGGGAGGGTGCCCGTCCGCATCAAAAATATCGGGGAGAGAGAAGTACACCTGCCACGGTATGCCACGCTAGCCAAATTTTTCACCATCAACCAGAACTCTGTACAGGCCGTGGAACCCTTGCCTCCATCTCAACCAGAGGAAGGTAACGGCTCTAAGAAACCACTGGAGGACTGGTGTCAGCAACTGCATTTGGGTACTGACTCCACTCCCTCACACCAAAAACAGGGAGTCTATCGGGTGGTTCAAGAGTACGAGAGAGTGTTTAGCAAACACCCGCTAGACTTTGGGCGAGTAAAGGGGGTAGAACATCACATCCCAACGGGAGACCATCCTCCCATAAAGGAGAGATACCGACCCGTACCCCCTGCACACTATCAACACGCCAAGGGGATGCTAAAAGATATGAAGGAGGCTGGGGTAATTAGGGACAGCTGTAGCCCCTGGGCAGCTCCACTAGTCTTAGTGAAAAAGAAAGACAACACCATGAGAATGTGTGTAGACTACAGGAAGGTCAACCGTATCACACACAAAGATGCGTACCCATTACCAAGGATAGAAGAGTCCTTAGCTGCACTAAAATCTGCTAACTTCTTCTCTACTTAGGATCTCACTAGCGGGTGCTGGCAGGTTCCTGTAGCAGAGGCGGACCGGGAGAAGACCGCATTCACTACCCCGATGGGACTCAGCGAATTTAACTGTATGCCGTTCGGGCTCTGCAACGCACCAGGAACCTTCCAACGGTTGATGGAATGCTGTCTGGGACACCGGAACTTCGAGACGGTCCTATTATACCTGGACGATGTAATCGTCTATTCCAAGACCTATGAGGACCATCTGGAACACCTGGCAGAAGTGTTTGAAGCCCTGCAAACTATGGCCTAAAGGTAAAACCCTCGAAGTGTCATCTACTGAAGCCAAAGGTACAGTACCTGGGACACGTGGTGAGTGCTGACGGAGTAGCCCCCGACCCTGACAACATCACCGTGATTAAGGACTGGCCAAGACCATCCAGCATAAAGGAAGTGCGGCAGTTCCTCGGGTTGGTAGGCTACTACCGAAGATTCATTCCCGGTTTTACCAAGAAGGCAGCTCCTATGCAGGACCTCCTTATAGGCCAGTCCAGGAAGGCCAAAAACCAGAAGCCACCCTTCAAATGGGAAAAGCTTGAAGAGGAGTCCTTCCGCCAGCTGAAGATGGCCCTCACGGGGGATGAAATCCTGGCGTACCCTGATTACAGCCAGCCCTTTATCCTCCACACGGACGCAAGCAACATCGGGCTAGGAGCCGTACTGTCCCAGATCCAGCAGGGGAGAGAATGGGTAATTGCTTACGCCAGCCGAAAACTGCGACCCACGGAAAGAAACCCTGAGAATTACAACTCGTTCAAGCTAGAGTTCCTGGCAGTGGTGTGGGCAGTAACCGAACGTTTTAAGCATTACCTTGCCTCTTCCAGGTTCACCGTGTACACGGACAACAACCCATTGACACACCTGGACACTGCAAGACTGGGTGCCCTGGAGCAGAGATGGATGGCCCGCCTGTCCAATTATGAGTTCACGATCAAATACCGAGCAGGACACTCCAATACCAACGCGGACGCCCTGTCCAGGATGCCAAACCTACCGGATGAAGGGGAGGATCCAGAAGAATTGGAAGAGATCGAACTCCCTGCTTTTCACCGTCATGGGATTACGCAGTATTCCCACCGTGTGAGGGGCCAGCGATCCGCTACGTTCAACCCCTTACCCCACTATAACTGGGCAGAGACGCAAGACAGTGACCCCGCAGTCCGTCTGGTGAAGGAGATGCTGACCCAGGCTGACGCCCGCCTGGATCCAGACGCTCCGGAAGAGACCAAACAACTGTGGACGGAAAAGAGCAGACTGTTTCTCTACAAGGAGAAGTTGTGCCGCAAAATGGTCAATTCCCGGACACATGAACTGATCTGGCAGGTGGTGGTACCGAGACAGGACGCAGCTATGGTGCTGGAGGCCTACCACAATGGGGCAGGGCACTTCGGATGGAAGAAGCTGGAGTTCCTGCTGCGTGAACGGTTCTACTGGATAGGCATGAGAGGAGCCATTGAGAGGTGGTGTAGAAACTGTGGCCCGTGCAATCTAAGAAGAAGGGACCGTGCCAGCCAGAGGACTCCCCTGCAGCCCATCATCACCAGGCAGCCGCTGGAACTGGTCGCTCTGGACCATGTTAAACTGGCTCCAAGCAGAAGCGGGTATGTCTACGCCCTAACCATCGTGGATCACTACTCCCGGTTCCTGGTGGTGGTCCCTGTCAAAGACTTGACGGCTCAGACAGCAGCCAGAGCCTTCCAGCTGCACTTCTGCCGCCCACACGGGTACCCGGACCAAGTGCTGATGGAGCGGAGGTCTTCCAGGAGTTCTGCAACCAGTATGGCTGCAAGAAGATAAGAACAATGCCCTATCACCCCCAAACCAATGGACTCTGCGAGAAGATGAACCAGGTGGTGATAGATCTGCTAAAAACATTGCCCCTGGAAGAACGCAGCCTGTGGCCTGAGAAACTGCCCGATCTGGTGGACCTGTATAACCACATCCCGGTAGGTTCCACCAACTGTACCCCGGCTTACCTAATGCGAGCAAGACCTGGTAAGCTGCCTGTTGACCGGGATATGGGAGTCCTGATACCCGAGGACAGACTGGGATACAGAACGGCAGCAGCAGTACCGGAAAGTACAGGAGAGCGTCGAGCGAAGTCTCTGTCAATCAAGAGAAAGGCAGGAGAGGACTTATAACCAACATGCTCCCGCTGTTCCCCTGGTACCTGGAGAGCAGGTCTTGAAAAGAAAAAGGCGGCTCCATAAGTTGGACGACCAGTGGGAAAAGGACCCATACACCATACTGCCCTCAAGCTACAATAATCCAAAGGTGTATGTGTGTCACCCTGACCTGGATGCCACAAGTGTAATTAAAGCTGTGTCTGAGAGCAAGGGGGAGGTTCTCTAGTCAGGGGAACATTAGCATGCAATGCCTCCTGTCTCAGGCCAGTAGGGGGAGCTGGCTGCCCCTATAAAAGCTGGTACTGAGGGCAGGGTTAGAGAGAACTGGACGACCTGCCTCAGCACTGAGAGGTGTCCCAGCGCAGGGACAGAAAGTTGCACTGCACCTAAGAGGAAGTGTGGCACGAGGAGAGCCACAAGCCAGAGACAAGAGGCGAAGAGAGCCTGTCTTGGCAGAGAAAAGACTTAACTTTACCAGACTTTGGTGTCTGAGGCTGGAAGGATTCCACATCCCCCAGCAGAGAACCAGTCCGCAAGGGACTGTACATTCCTTGGCCTAAGAAGCCTGGAGGCCCTGCCACAACCGAAGGGACCAGTAAAGCCGTACAAGGCTGGGAGCAGAAAGGAACCCACGTCGCAGGCCATACAGGCGAGAATACACGGAAAGCTTGGAAACGTGGGCTGTTACTCTATAAGGAGGAGATAGCCAGAAGGAGCGCAGAAAGCACGGTAGGCCTACACCCTCACCCTGACCAGGGCCAATTTCCCCGTTGCTCTCAGACATCCAGGTCCCCTCCTAGCCGGGACTGTTTGTGGGTCAGTTTACCTGTTTAGTAAAGACCCTGGACTGCAACCTGTTGTCTGTGTGCTCCTTGCTCCTCCAGCACTACCGGCACTGGAACTCTCACTACCATCACTCCCACCATCCACTATACTGCCCTGGGGCCGCACTCTTCCCGTGGGGAGTCACACTACCCTAGCTACACACCTCATCAGCCCCAGCGGTCTGCATGCAGCGGCGGTTCCTAATAACCGCAATCCACGGGTGGCGTAGTCGGACATAAACATCAGTACATAACGGACTACCACTGGCCTGACCACCCTGAGCCACGGAACCGGGTTGCCACTACTACTCCCACCGTTTCCCTATTGCCCGGATCCGAGTGCCCCACGGCCCAGGGGGCGAGTCAGCTTTGGCGTAGTTGGCAGGATTTCGTGCCCGCAACCACCGGGTACTGCGTGCCTGAAAAAGACTTTTGTAACTTACCTGTGGCGAAGTTTCCCGCCGTCCGGAGTCGTTTCCCGCCATCCGGAGCCGATTCCCGCCATCAGACGCCATCTTGGACCGTTTCCCGCCGTCTTCTGCCATCTTCCCGCCACCCGCAGCTGCTTCCCGCCATCGGACGCCATCTTCAGGACGCCGCGCTGGAAGAAGAGGGGCGTGGACGTCAAAACCGCGCGAGATCCGAAGCTCCGCCCCATGCTCCGACGCTGCGCAAGGTCCTGGAAGGGAGAGAGAGCGACGCTGACGTCATCAGGACTCGACGCCAGGTCCTCGTCCATAGCAGCAGCAGCGGAGCCGCGGCCTACAGAAGAGGATCGCCGGAAGGTAGGCCACGCTTAACTAGGGGGGAGGAAGATGTCGGACACAGAGGCGCCCACTACCACCAACGCAGCTGCAGCAGCGGTGATGCCCTTTTCCCTGCCCCACATCCCTGGAGCGGCCTGGCTGCCCAAATACTCAGGGGAGCCCCATGCCCTAACTGACTTTAAAGAAAGGCTGTACAGTTTGTTCCAGGTTTACCCCCTGACAGAGGAGCAGAAGGTCAGCATATTGACAGGGCAGTTAACTGGCGCAGCCCAAAGGGAGGTAAAATCATGGCCCACTGAGGAGAAAAGAACTATGAAGGGTATTCTGGCCTGGCTGCGGGGTACCTTTGATACACGTACCTCCGCTGAGATTAAAATGAGGTTCTATGGATGTAAGCAGCGGGCACAGGACAGCATCAGAGACTATGCCCTAAATCTGCAGGAAGCCTTGAGGGCTATTCAACAAACTGACCCTGGCAGTGTGCAGGAAACCGATAAGCTGCTAACAGAACAATTCATAGAGGGTCTGCTGTCTAGCGCCCACAGGGCCCAACTGCGCCTCATGTTCTTTCAGAACCCCGACCTGACCTTTGCCCAATTTAAGGACAGGGCCATAAGGGTGCTCCGTGAATCTGCAACCAGTGGCGCTATAAACCCCCGGCGCCCTGCTATCACCTACCACCAGGAGGCGGCGCCCTCCTCTATGGACCCCGTGGGGGCTGATGCACAGGCCCTGAACCAAGCCCCGTCGAAAGACCTGCACCACCAAGTCCAGGAGCTGACCAGGAGCGTCGCGGCGTTGACCAGGGCCGTCCAGGCGTTGCAAGTGGACCCGTCAAGACCCGTCGAGCTGGCTTCAAGTCCGTAGGATGTCCCGTGGCGTCGACAGAGGAGGATCCCGTCATTCCGAGGGAGGCCCACAGACCGCTACGCAGAGGATGGACAGCCCATTTGCCGTCGATGCAACCAGCCCGGACACATTTCCAGGTACTGTAATTTAAACGGGTCCAACCTGGGGCAGAGGGCCAACCCCCAGGCATAAGATCACCAGGCCCTTATAATTGGCGTGATAAGTATGTTGGGGGGCGCCCGGTTTTACCCGTGGTGCTGGACGGTATCCCCATGAGCGCCTTGCTGGATACTGGGTCGCAAGTAACCACAATCCCTTATGTACTTTTTAAGCAGTATTGGACTGATGCTGATATCACACGGTATCCAGACAGTAACTTGAGCATCATCGCCAGTAATGGCTTACCCGCGCCGCAGATGGGGTTCAAGGAGATGACCATTAAAATTGGTAAAGTTGAACTGCCGGCACAGGGAGTGATTATTGTGGACATTGACCGTCATGAAAGTCACCCTAAAATAACTGTGGGTACTAACATAATTGAAAATTGTCTTTCAGAGGTAATTGTAATTCTACAACAGGTGGCGGTGAATGCTAGTTCCAGCCAACAGAGAGTCCTCAACAAGGAGATAAAAGCCCTGATGAGACGGCAGCAGGTAGAACTGTCTGGTGGTGAGATCGGTAGCGTAAGACTCAGTGATCCATTCCCCATTTCCATGCCTCCCAAAAGTGAAATGATGATCTGGTGTCGGACTGCAATCGGGTTGAGAGGTAGAGACTACCAAGCCATGGTAGAACCCGTGTACTCAGACAGCAGGCCCACCATTTTGACAGCCTGGGGGGTGGTTGATGTCCGTCATGGGAGGGTGCCCGTCCGCATCCTCAACATTGGGGAGAGGGAAGTACACTTACCCAGGTACGCTACACTCGCCAAACTGTTTGTTGTCGAACACCAAGCTATCAAGGCCGTGGAACCCTTCCCTCCATCTCCTCAGGCGGAGGGTAATGGCTCCCAGAAACAAAAGGAGGACTGGTGCCAGAAACTCAACGTGGGTGCTGACTCCACTCCCCTGCACCAAAAACAAGGAGTCTACCGGGTGGTACAGGAGTACGAGAGAGTCTTTAGTAAGCACCCGCTAGACTTCGGCAGAGTAAAAGGGATAGAACACCACATCCCCACAGGGAGCCACCCACCGATAAAAGAAAGACACCGACCTGTACCCCCTGCACATTATCAGAACGCAAAGGGCATGCTAAGAGAGATGAAGGAAGCTGGGGTCATTAGAGACAGCTGTAGCCCCTGGGCAGCCCCCTTGGTTCTGGTCAAAAAGAAAGACGGCACCATGAGAATGTGCGTAGACTATAGACAAATCAACCGTATCACCCACAAAGACGCATATCCGCTGCCTAGAATAGAGGAGTCTTTAGCCGCACTAAAATCTGCTAACTTCTTTTCTACTTTGGACCTTACTAGCGGGTACTGGCAGGTTCCTGTGGCAGAGGCTGACAAGGAGAAGACCGCCTTCACCACCCCGATGGGACTGAGTGAGTTCAACTGTATGCCCTTCGGGCTCTGCAACGCACCAGGGACCTTCCAGCGGCTGATGGAATGCTGTCTAGGGCACCGAAACTCCGAGACGGTCCTCCTTTACCTGGACGACGTGATCGTCTATTCGAAGACCTACGAGGACCACCTAAAGCACCTGGCCGAGGTGTTCGAAGCCCTGGCAGGCTATGGCCTGAAGGTGAAACCATCGAAGTGCCACCTGCTGAAACCAAAGGTCCAGTACCTAGGGCACGTGGTAAGTGCGGAAGGAGTAGCCCCCGACCCTGACAAGGTCACGGCAATCAAGAGCTGGCCAAGCCCCTCGAACATCAAAGAGGTGAGACAGTTTCTCGGGTTGGTAGGCTACTACCGAAGGTTCATCCCCGGGTTCACCAAGATGGCAGCTCCTATGCAGGACCTCCTGATCGGACAGTCCAAGTCCAGAAGTCAAAAGCCACCCTTCAAGTGGGATAAACCAGAAGAGGAGTCCTTCCGCCAGCTAAAGATGGCCCTCACGGGGGATGAGATCCTGGCCTACCCTGATTACGGCCAGCCTTTCATTCTCCACACAGACGCCAGTAATGTGGGACTGGGAGCCGTACTGTCCCAAAACCAACAGGGCAGAGAACGGGTGATCGCATATGCCAGCCGGAAGCTGAGGCCCACTGAAAGGAACCTGGAGAATTACAGCTCCTTCAAGCTAGAATTCTTGGCGGTGGTGTGGGCCGTGACGGAACGCTTCAAGCATTACCTGGCCTCCGCAAAGTTCACCGTGTACACGGACAACAACCCGTTGACACACCTGGACAATGCAAGACTGGGTGCCCTGGAAGAGCGGTGGATGGCCCGTCTCTCCAACTATGACTTCGTGATCAAGTACCGGGCAGGCAAAACCAACGCCAACGCGGACGCCCTATCAAGGATGCCTCACTTACCTGAAGGTGACGAAGACCCAGAAGACCTGGAGGAGGTAGAACTCCCTGCGTTTCACCGGTATGGAGCCGCTCAACACTCTCACCGCGTGAAGGAGGAGGATCTAACAACTGTGATGATGAATCCCCTACCTCACCACAGCTGGGCCGAGACCCAAGATAGTGACCCTGCAGTCCGCCTGGTGAAAGATCTGCTGACCCGGGAAGACGCTCGCCTAGATCCAGATGCCCCAGAGGAAGCCAAGCAGCTATGGAAGGAGAAGAGCAAGCTGTTCCTCTACGAAGGCAAGTTGTGCAGAAGGATTGTTAACCACCGGACGCACGAGCTGACCTGGCAAGTCGTGGTCCCAAGGCGAGATGCAGCTATGGTCCTGGGGGCTTACCATGACAGAGCGGGACACTTCGGTTGGAAGAAACTGGAGTTCCTACTAAGAGGAAGGTTCTTTTGGGTCGGCATGAGAGGAGCTGTGGAAAAGTGGTGCAGAGACTGTGGCCCTTGTCACCTGAGGAGGAAGGACCGCACCAGCCAGAAGACACCCTTGAGGCCCATCGTCACCACGCAGCCTCTTGAGCTGGTAGCTCTGGACCACGTCAAATTGGCTCCCAGCCGGTCAGGATACATCTATGCCCTGACAATCGTGGACCACTATTCCCGTTTTCTAGTGGTGGTCCCGGTAAAGGACTTGACAGCCCAAACAGCGGCCAGAGCCTTCCAGCAGTACTTCTGCCGTCCACACGGGTATCCGGAACAGGTCCTGACAGACCAGGGTCCAGCGTTCGAGGCTGAAATCTTCCAGGAGTTCTGCAACCTCTATGGCTGTAAGAAAATTCGGACAACGCCTTACCATCCACAAACCAACGGGATGTGTGAGAAGATGAACAATATAGTCATTGATCTCCTGAAGACGTTGCCCCTGGAGGAACGCAGCCTGTGGCCAGAAAAACTGCCGGACCTGATAGACCTATACAACAATATCCAGGTGAATGCTACAAACTGCACCCCGGCTTACCTGATGCGAGCTAGACCAGGTAAGCTGCCCGTAGACCTGGAGATGGGAGTCCTAATACCTGAGGACACCTCCCCGGATGCGGACTGGGATACGGAAAGGCAACTGCAGTACAAGAAGGTACAGGAGAGTGTGGAGAAGAGCCTGGCCCAGGTGAGAGAGAAGCAAGAAAGACTCTTCAATCAACACGCCCCTGCTAGTCCCCTAGAACCTGGTGAGCAAGTCCTAAAGCGAAAAAGAAGGCTACATAAGTTGGACGACCAGTGGGAAAGGGAACCCTACACCGTACTGCAATCTGACCACGACAACCCAAAGGTGTGCGTAATCACCAAGGACGGAGGAGAAACCACTAGTGTCGTCTCCAGAGACCACCTCAAAAGGTGCCCCGAGCAACTCCGTAGTGCAGAAGAGGATCAGAGTGACCTTGAACCCGCAGAGGACAAGGAAGAAATGATCAGCACTGTTCTCGGAGAGTTCCCTCAGTCCTGGACTCGCATAAATGATGCCATAGTGGTACCCGTCCTACATTTCCTGCAACCGGCACAGCAACAACCAACACCAGAGCCGGAAGGTGAAGAGGAGCAAGCGGTTCCAGAGGCAGAAGAGCCTGTACCAGCAGCCCAGGAGAGTCAACCCTCTGCTGACAGTGAGCCTGCCATGCCTGCGGTAAGCCAAAGGACCCGCAGACAGCTGCCTGCCCTACCTGTACACCCAGCTGGTAGCTGTACCCCTAATGCTAGTGGGGAAAGCCAGGTTGGTCCACCACCAGACAGTGAGCTACGTAGGTCAACCAGGAGCACAAAAGGGCAGATACCCGCTCGCTGGAGAATATAGGATGCACTAAATTGTAAATAACCTTGTTGCCAAATGTTGAAATTGTTTGCAAAGTTACATGCATGTTCGGTAATTTTGTGTTTCAGTTTCTTGCAGCTACCGTAAGGACTCACAGGTTATGGACTTTTTATAACCAGGACCTTGCATGGACTGCGTTCGGAGCCTAACCCAGGAATGAACTAAGACTGTGAAGGACTTGGGGTAGGACAGACCCCCACCTGGTTAAGGCTCCCCGTTGTTCTGGTGATATGGACACCCGGTCACAGACCACACTGTGACCTTAAGAACTCAATTTGTGCGTCATCTGTCTATTAATGTTTTATTGTTATGCATGTTATTCTTTATTTACTGTTTAGTCCCGGAGTACTAAATTTCACTAGGGGGGAATGTGTCACCCTGACCTGGATGCCACAAGTGTAATTAAAGCTGTGTCTGAGAGCAAAGGGGAGGTTCTCTAGTCAGGGGAACATTAGCATGCAATGCCTCCTGTCTCAGGCCAGTAGGGGGAGCTGGCTGCCCCTATAAAAGCTGGTACTGAGGGCAGGGTTAGAGAGAACTGGACGACCTGCCTCAGCACTGAGAGGTGTCCCAGCGCAGGGACAGAAAGTTGCACTGCACCTAAGAGGAAGTGTGGCAGGAGGAGAGCCACAAGCCAGAGACAAGAGGCGAAGAGAGCCTGTCTTGGCAGAGAAAAGACTTAACTTTACCAGACTTTGGTGTCTGAGGCTGGAAGGATTCCACATCCCCCAGCAGAGAACCAGTCCGCAAGGGACTGTACATTCCTTGGCCTAAGAAGCCTGGAGGCCCTGCCACAACCGAAGGGACCAGTAAAGCCGTACAAGGCTGGGAGCAGAAAGGAACCCACGTCGCAGGCCATACAGGCGAGAATACACGGAAAGCTTGGAAACGTGGGCTGTTACTCTATAAGGAGGAGATAGCCAGAAGGAGCGCAGAAAGCACGGTAGGCCTACACCCTCACCCTGACCAGGGCCAATTTCCCCGTTGCTCTCAGACATCCAGGTCCCCTCCTAGCCGGGACTGTTTGTGGGTCAGTTTACCTGTTTAGTAAAGACCCTGGACTGCAACCTGTTGTCTGTGTGCTCCTTGCTCCTCCAGCACTACCGGCACTGGAACTCTCACTACCATCACTCCCACCATCCACTATACTGCCCTGGGGCCGCACTCTTCCCGTGGGGAGTCACATTACCCTAGCTGCACACCTCATCAGCCCCAGCGGTCTGCACGCAGCGGCGGTTCCTAATAACCACAAATCCACGGGTGGCGTAGTCGGACATAATTAATAACACTTAACGGACTACCACTGGCCTGACCACCCTGAGCCACGGAACCGGGTTGCCACTACTACTCCCACCGTTTCCCTAATTGCCCGGATCCGAGTGCCCCACGGCCCAGGGGGCGAGTCATATGTCATCAGCAAGGATGGAGGAGAGACCACAGCCACTGTCTCCAGAGACCACCTGAAAAAGTGCCCCGAGAAGTTGCAAAGCACGGATGAAGATCAGGAAGACCCTCAACCCGTAGAGGAAAAGGAGGAAATGATCAGCACTGTACTCGGAGACTTTCCCCGGTCCTGGACACAAGTAAACAACGCTATCGTGGTGCCCGTCCTCACCTTTCTCCATTCAGCCCCTCAAGTGCCTACAGAAGACCAGGTAGAGCAAGAAGAGCAGCCGGCCCAGGAGGCAGAAGAGTCCACACCAGCAGCCCAGGAGAATCAACCCTCTGCTAGTAGTGAGCCTGCCGTGCCCCTAGTGAGCCAAAGAGTGTGCAGACAGCTGCCCAGCTTGCCCATAACACCTCCTACACCCTGTAGTGCAGGACAAGTTAGTGAGCTCCGTAGGTCCACTAGAGTCACTAGAGGTCAGATGCCCGCTTGCTGGAAAATCTAAACTAATGCACTGTGAATTTATCTGTTAACTGTTTATGGTTTATGTTTGTTGCCTGTTATTAATTATGTTTCTCAGTTACCCTGCAGATTTCTATGGACTAACAGGTTATGGACACTGGATAACCGGAACAATTCTTGTAGATAGTTGCACATTGTGCCTCTTGCGAAGACGGCCGCGGAAGAGAAAACCTGTCTGGCGTGGCCTCCTTGCGGTCCAAAGTAGCTAGCTTCAGCCTTGCAGCCACGCCCAGGGCCAATGCAAGGGGTTTGCTTTGGACAGGTCCCCTACTTCGCTTAAAGCTTCACCTTGGGTGATATGGACACCCGGTAACGGACACGCCGTGACCTTTAAAGAACTAAAGCTTCTTGTAAATATGTTATTGTATTATTGTTATACCCTGTATTTATGTTTCTTTAAAAAAAAAAAATGTGTTTAGTCCCGGAGAACTAAAATTTACTAGGGGGGAATGTGGCCCCCAGGGGTCTGGTTGCCACAGTAATAGAAATATTATGTCTGAGAGCAAGTGGGAGGTTTCTCTGGTCAGGAGCTCTAAGCATGCAACACGGCCCACCCTGACCTGGGAGGGGAGGAATCTGCCCTTATAAACTGGGTCTGGGGCGGGATTAAGTTAGTTCCAGACACAGGGAGAGTTACAACAGGAGCTCTGTAGGAGCAGGAGCGAGTGCCAGAGGCTGGAAGCTAGAAAGCTCGCCTTGGCTGAAGACACTAAACCCAGACACGGAGTCCGAGGCTGTGGGGACATCCAGGTCCAGCAGCAGAATCCAACCGGCAGGGGATTCCATGTCCTCTGGCCATAGAAGCCCGGAGGCACGGTCACAAGCAAGGGACCAGGACCGCCATCGTGAAGCGGAGGCTATCGGAAGGCCCCAAGTCACCGGCCATACGGGTGAGCACCACACGGTAGACTCAGGGACGTGGGCTACTTCTACCCGCATAGAGCAAGGTAGCCAGGAAAGAGTGCAGATAGTCGGGGAGGCCTACAACTCCACCTGGCCAGGGGAGATCCTGCTTGCTTACAGACTGACCAGGCCTCTACTGCTAGCCAGTACTCCCGGGAGGGTCTGCGTTATACCATCAGTAAAGACCCTGAACTGCAAAACACGTCTCTGTGTTTCATCGCCGCACCAGCACCATCAGTACTGGGACGCTCACACCATCACTCCCATCATCTCTCACATTAGCTGCCCTGAGGCAATACTTCTCCCGTGGGGAGTTATTCCATACTCGGCGGCATAAACAACATCAGCCTCAGCGGTCTGCAGCGCAGCGGTGGTCCCCACTGACCGCAATCCATGGGTGGCGTAGTCGGACATTTGTTATTACCTAAGACTGCCACTGGTTTGACCGCCCTGGGCACGGACCGGGTCACCGCCACACTGAGACTACAACCCCCAGCGATCTGGCTCCGGGTATCCCCTGCACAGCACAGGCCCAGGGGGGCGCGTCACATGTCCAAGTGAACAATCAAGTAGTGCAAAAGCTCCGGAAGGGAGCGAAACGGCCGTCGTCCTCTCTCTCACTCCCCCGCACACCCTCAGGAACCTCCGTCCGATGCCGCTAGTTAATATGTACTGTGAGTACAAATAAAGGACATCCTTGGAACTACTGGTGAGTGCTAGCTTTATTTCTGCTTTTGCACTACTACCTAAAGATATCTTACTTCTTATCCAAAACCCGTCTAATAACAAATTCTGGAAAAACAGAGAAATATTTGTAATATTTAACGCAGACTCATCTTTTTCCAAGTCTTCATACTCTCTTAAATGGGAAAAAGTTGGGTAAGCAATTTAATGTTAAAAAATTGCAAAGTGCCCATGAACTTACTTATACAGTAACAACTAACACCACTCTTCATTAGTAGTGATGAGCGAATATGTTTGAAAAACGATCGCAAGTTTTAAATTCGGCACGAATAAGGTACATTCAGATTCGTGACCGGAAACCTGAGCATTTTTTCTTAAAATCTGAAAAAATCGGTAAAATTCGGTGAAAAATTGCGGGAAATTATTGCTTTGCAACTAAAGTATTTTTAACACTTTGGCTTACATACTAATGATGTATGATGAGCGGGGGGACGGTAAGGGGCTGGGGAGAGCTCACAAGAGCTGAGAGCAGCGGCGTGCTTGTAATCTTTTTTTTTTCCTAACTTTATGTGTGCAAATCGCGGCTAGCCAATCAGGGCACAAAAAGCATCCACTCTGTCCAGACACAAGGGCTTGTGCCATTGGCTGCTGAAATCACATGTCCTCTCCATATAAAGAATGGACATGTTGTGTCAGCACCATTTTCTGATTATAATAGGTCACGGACGCTGCTGCTGGACCCTGCTCCTGCATACTGAGCGATTTTAGCTAGATAGGTAGGCAGTTGCTTCTAAGTCAGATAGTTTAGATAGATAGGGTCCTGTGTGGCTGTGAAATCGACCTTCCAGCAGTTTTGTTTTTTCTTGTGCTATTATGGAGGTCCAGACAAAGACAGCAGGGCACATTTCATATAACTCTGTTGTGCACTGCTTCTATTGTGCTCCATGCACAAGTACACCTTAAAAAATCTATTTTTTTCACTTGCTAATATGATACAGCAAGCCCTACTAGCCCACCTTATCATTTTGTGGGGTTTAAATTCAGCTGTATGCAGAGCTCCTGAGTGCAGAGTACAAAAATCTTTTTTTTTCATTTGCCAATGTGATACAGAAAACTATAGTAACTTGTCATTTTGAGGGGAAGAAATTCAGCTGTATGCAGATTTAAAAAAAATCTTTTTTTTCTGTGAGTAACGTGACACTGCACACCATAAGCCAACTTGTCATTTTGTGTGATTGAAATTCACCTGTGTGCAGACTGAGTTAACAAACCTTTTCTTTCTGTTGCTAACAAGAGTAAAAAAATCTATATTTTTTTCTGTGACAAACGTGATTCAGCAGGCTAGATCTGAGTTTGAAATTGTTTGGAGCATATTTTGTATGTTATACAAGCCTCATCCACACTAAAATTAAAATTTCTTCTGTTACTAACGTGATACAGTAGGGGAGATCACAGTTTGAAATTGTTTGGAGCATATCTTGCAGGTTATACAGGCATTATCCACACTAAAAAATGTTTTCTTCTGTTACTAACATGATACAGTAGGGGACATCTCAGGGTGCCAAAGGAGGGTGGATTACTGTGATCGAGGGGGGCAGGTGAGGTGATACCAGACAAACTGTTAGTGAAGGTGCAAGAACAAATGGAGGAGGAAGAGGTGATGGGCGAGCAACTGTCAGGAGATGAAGAGGATAATCATCCCCTCCTCGTTGTTCATGGTTGGCGGGACAGGACAGAGGAAGCAAGCATCGGAGTTACCCAGCCACCAACACAGCTTGGGCTTGGACCTCATGGAAGAGCCCGACATATGAGTGCCTACTTGCTGCACTATCTGCAACATGATCTCCGTATAGTTATGATTCGAAATTGTGCTGACTACTGGGTTGCCACTGTTAGATCCACGTTATAAGAGTAAATTTTGCCAAATGCTTCCCGCCCTGGAAAGGGAACTGCGAATGCTGGACTATCAAAACAAGCTTTTACACAACTTTAGACAGATTTTCCCCAAGACAGCAGTTAGGCACACAGTGTACATCGCAGCTCTACACTTCCAACCTCTGGCACGTCAATTTTAGTGTTGAGCGAATTTGTTCGGCATTTCAAATTCATGTTATCTGGGTGACAGAGTGGTAAATCAAGGATGTTCGCGGGCAGAGCCGATTTTTTGTCGCGAACAAGCCAGAACCCCGAACATGAACCCGAATTTGAAATGCCGAACAAATTAGCTCAACACTAGTCAATTCATCAATGCCAAAATATTAGCAGCAGCAGCAGTGTCAGTGTAAGAAGCAATTCTTGTGAGTCCTTTCACACAATTTTTAGACTAGTACAACAGAGTACAAGTTTGAAACGTGGTGAACGACTGGAGAGAATGGAACAGGAGTATCTAGAGCTCAATATGAATACCATCAGGGAGGATTTGGACCCTTTTACTTTTTGGTCTTCAAAAATGGATGAATGGTGTGAGCTCGCCTGTCACACCTTGGAGATTTATCATGCCCGGCAGCCAGCGTTCTCTCAGAACGTGTCTTCAGCGCTGCTGGTGGTGTCCTGACAGATAAGCACAGCCAGCTGTCCCCTGAAATTGTAGACCGCCTAACTTTCATCAAGATGAACAAGTTATGTATCTCCAAGGACTTTTGCTCCGCAATCAAAGACTGTACAGACTAGGCTAAGCTGTAGTTTTTAGTGTGCTGCACTGATCTTGCATAATTTCAGTCTATGATATGTTTAGTGTGGCTTCAGTGCCTGCTTCTGCAGATGTTAAAACAAATTTTTTGAAATGTGAACACTCCTGGTTGGGTCTCCATATGCTGGGTTGGCTGTAGTGGAAGAGGTGTTGGTCCTCATTATAATATTTATACTCTAGTGAAATTAATTTTTTTGGTGCAGATATTGTTCTCCACACAGGGGTAGACAGACATGATCAACTCAAAATTGTTTTTCTGACTACCGTGTTATATAAAGCAGGCTACATCTCAGCTTAAAATTTTTTGGGGCAGAAATTGTTCTCCACAC
Organism: Phyllobates terribilis; assembly: GCF_046119375.1. NCBI lineage: Eukaryota > Metazoa > Chordata > Amphibia > Anura > Dendrobatidae > Phyllobates > Phyllobates terribilis. Next base: position 426,669,706 of record NW_027362762.1, on the reverse strand, counting down.
AGGGGAGCGCAGACATGATAAACTCAAAATTGGTATATAAAGCAGACTACATCTAAACTTAAAATTCTTTGGGGCAGATATTGTTCTCCACACAGGGGTACACAGACATGAGAAACTCAAAATTGGTTTTCTTTCTACCGTTGTATATAAAGCCGGCTACATCTCAGCTTAAAATTCTTTAGGGCAGATATTGTTCTCCACAAAGGAGTACACAGACATGATAAACTCAAAATTGGTATGTAAAGCAGAATGCATCTCAGCTTAAAATTCTTTGGGGCAGATATTGTTCTCCACACAGGGGTACACAAACATGGTAAAAACTCAAAATCGGTTTTCTTACTACCGTTGTATATAAAACAAACTACATCTCAGCCTAAAATTCTTTGGGGCAGATATTGCTCTCCACACAGGGGTACACAGACATGATAAACTCAAAATTGATATATAAAGCAGACTACAACTAAGCTTAAAACTCTCTGGGGCAGATATTATTCTGCACACTGGGGTGCGCAGACATGATAAACTCAAAATTGGTATATAAAGCAGACTACATCTCAGCTTAAAATTCTTTAGGGCAGATATTGTTCTCCACAAAGGAGTACACAGACATGATAAACTCAAAATTGGTATATAAAGCAGACTACATCTCAGCTTAAAACTCTTTGTGCTAGAAATTGTTCTTCACACAGGGGTACACAGACATGATACAAACTCAAAATCAGTTTTCTTACTACTGTGGTATATAAAGCAGGCTACATCTCAGCCTAAAATTCTTTGGGACAGATATTGTTCACCACATAGGGGTACACAGACATGATAAACACAGAACTGGTTTTCTTTCTACTGTTGTATATAAAGTCGGTTACATCTCAGCTTAAAATTCTTTAAGGCAGAAATTGTTCTCCACAAAGGAGTACACAGACATGATAAACTCAAAATTGGTATGTAAAGCAGAATATATCTCAGCTTAAAATTCTTTGGGGCAGATATTGTTCTCCACACAGGGGTACACAGACATGATAAACTCAAAATTGGTTTTCTTACTCCCGTTGTATATAAGCAGGCTACATCTCAGCTTAAAATTCTTTAGGCAGATATTGTTCTTCACAAAGGAGTATACAGACATGTAAACTCAAAATTGGTATATAAAGCAGACAACATTTCAGCTTAAAATTCTTTGGGGCAGATATTGTTCTCCACACAGGGTTACACAAACATGATAAAAACTCAAAATGGGTTTTCTTACTACCGTTGTATATAAAACAGGCTACATCTCAGCCTAAAATTCTTTGGGGCAGATATTGTTCTCCACACAGGGGTACACAGACATGATAAACTCAAAACTGATATATAAAGCAGACTGCAACTAAGCTTAAAACTCTCTGGGGCAGATATTGTTCTGTACACAGGGGTACACAGACATGATAAACTCAAAATTGGTATTTAAAGCAGAATACATCTTAGCTTAAAATTCTTTGGGGCAGATATTGTTCTCCACACAGGGGTACACAGACATGATAAACTCAAAATTGGTTTTCTTACTCCCGCGGTATATAAAGCAGGCTTCATCTCAGCTCAAAATTCTTTGGGGCAAATATTGTTCTCCATACAGAGGAAAAAAAAGTAGCGTCTGAGAAGCTTCCTGACCCTCATCACCAGACATTAACCCCTGGGAAGGGGATGATCCTGATGAGACTCAGATACTTGAGGCTCACGCGGACTGTACTGTGCTATCAGGGCAAGAAGAGGAGGAGAATGACTCTCAGGGCGAGGCATGGGATAACACATTGGATGATGATGAGGTTGTGTATCCCACTTGGTGTGAACCCAGAGGTACACAGCTGAGTAGCTCACCTAAGGAGGTGGAGGAGTAGGAAGACAAGGAGCTTACATTGCATCCTACGGTGCCGACAAGGAGTGATGCAACCGCGACAAACACTGCATCCTTACCCACAACTGTGGCAGTGACCAGCACAGGTCGCGAGTCTGCAGCTCACAGGGGCGGCAAGGGTTGCCTAGCCTGGGCCTTTTTTGACACTACAAGGGATGAGCCAACTCGCATCTGCCAACTTTGCAAGAAAAAACTCAGTAGAGGGAAAAAGTGCAATAATTTGACTACTACATGCATGGACCTTCACATGCACAATCTACATGCATTACTCTGGCAATCTCACTGTGATAAAATGCAGACCTCAACAACCATCAGCCTCGCCATCAACCGCATCTGCTTCTTATTCCTCCTCCTCTGTTACCATGCCAAGTATTGTCACGTAGGTCTGCCACCGCAGAACCTCCGGTTCTTTACCTGCTCCAGTCAGGCTGAGTGAGAGCCTGTCAGCTGTAATGGAAGCGGACATGCCTGCTGTGTTTGTTTCACCGAGTACACCACATTTTTCTCAGTCCACCATAACATGTCTGCCTGCACCTCACTCACGGTCCAGCAGTTTGTCCGATTCACCGTACTCTGCCCTCTCTCAGCACTGCAGCCAGCCCTCGGTCCCATAGTTGTGGTCACGTAAAAGGTTGATTCCTCCTACACTTGACAAAGCTAAGAGATTGAATTCCACCTTCTCCAATCTGTTGGCCATGGAAATGGTGGTGTCAGTCCCTAATTTTTAAAAATTTTAACACTCCTGGTTGCGTCTCCATCTGCTGGGTTGGCTGTAGTGGAAGAGTTGTCGGTCCCCATTATACCAGCTCCTATGTTATACAGGTCTCATCCATACTAAAATAATTCTTTCTGTTACTAACGTGATACTATAGGGGACATCTCAGTTTGAAATGGTTTGGAGCATATCTCCTATGTTATACAGGCCTCATCCACACTACGAAAATTCTTTCTTCTGTTACTAAAATGATACTGTAGGGGACATCTCAGTTTGAAATGGTTTGGAGCATATCTCCTATGTTATACAGGCCTCATCCACACTATGAAAATTCTTTCTTCTGTTACTAATGTGATACTGTAGGGGACATCTCAGTTTGAAATTGTTTGGAGCATATTTCCTATGTTATACAGACCTCATCCACACTAAAATAATTCTTTCTTCTGTTACTAACGTGATACTGTAGGGGACATCTGAGTTTGAAATTGTTCGGAGCATATCTCCTATGTTATACAGGCCTCATCCATACTAAAATAATTCTTTCTGTTACTAACGTGATACTGTAGGGGACATCTCAGTTTGAAATTGTTTGGAGCATATCTCCTATGTTATACAGGCCTCATCCACAGTAAAATAATTCTTTCTTCGGTTACTAACGTGATACTGTAGGGGACATGTTAGTTTGAAATTGTTTGGAGCATATCTCCTATGTTATACAGGCCTCATCCACACTACCAAAATTCTTTATTCTGTTAATAAAGTCATACAGCAGGCCAGATGTTAGTTTAAAATTTTTGGGTCCTGATATTGTTCTCCACACAGGGGTACTTATGATTAAATCGAAATTGCTTTTGTTTCTATTCTCATATATAAAGCAGACTACATCTCATCTTTTAATTCTTTGGTACAGATACTGTTCTCCACACAGGGGTACACATGATTAAATCGAAATTGGTTTTGTTGCTACTGTTGTTCATAATGCAGGCTACATCTCATCTTTTAATTCTTTGGTGCAGATATCGTTCTCCACACAGGGGTACACATGATAAAATCGAAATTGGTTTTCTTACTACTGTGGTATATAAAGCAGGCTACATTTCATCTTTTAATTCTTTGGTGCTGATATTGTTTTCCATACAGGGGTACACATTAGTGATGAGCAAGCACTAAATGTGCTCAACTTAGTGGTTCAGTGGTTTCTCAAAACCTACCCCGATCTGCCAGAGTTGCTTGTGAAAGTACGCCGCATGTGTGCCCATTTCAGAAAGTCAGCTACAGCTTCTGCCACCCTGGCAGTGCTTCAGCAGCGTTTGCAGCTTCCAGCTCACCAACTGGTGTACAATGTTACCACACGTTGGAAATCAACGTGGCAGATGTTGGGAAGGATTTGTGAGCAGCAGAGGGCAGTTGTTGAGTACCAGCTTCAACACGTCCATTGGAATTCAGGTCAGCCTCCGCACTTAAGAGCTGATGATGATGAGGGCATGGATGTCTAACATCTGTGACGTCCTCCAAAACTTTGAGGACTCCACCAAGATAGTGAGCGGCGATGATGCCATAATTAGCGTCACCATCCCACTTCTCTGTCTACGAAAATGCTTGCTGCTCACAATTAAAGAGGAGGCATTGCAGGTGGAGCAAGGAACTATGCAGGGTGATTCTACACAGCACAGCCTAATCTCATCTCATCATTTCACCCAGAGGTGTATCTAGGTATTCTGGCACCCGGGGTAAGAATTCAGTTTGGTGCCCCCCCCCCCAAAGCACATATGCGGTTTGCACACTTAGTCACATGCTGATGAGCTGCTCTTCCTAATTCTCTCAATATTCAGTGACAAACTGAGAGAAGCAGGAAGAGAAGCTCATTGTCATGTGACCGTAAGTATTTAGAACGGAAGGATGAGTCCAGTCCTCAGACGTGGTGTTCAATCCTTGCTTCTGCTAAACAACAGTTAACTCCTTTCTCCACTACTTTCTCCTGCAGATACCACTAGCAACCAAATGGCAGTTGCAGTGAGAGAGTCCCAGAACCCTCATCAGCCTGGTGAAGAGGTCTGCATCCTTTAAGCTCACTCTCCAGCTCAGAACTGACACTACTCAGTCTCTCTGAGGCAGGTCTGACCACTCCCTCTAGCTGCCTAGCTGCACCCAGTTAACCCCTCTAGTTGCTGGATGCTTAACAACATCATGTGCAGTATCTACCAGTCACAATATCAGTGTCATTATAATGCTCCTGAATAAAAATATTTGCCCTACGGCGAGCCCCTAAATAATTAATTGGCCCTCACTATATTCCCTGCACAAAATATGACTCACACACTGTCCCTCTTATGGTACATGCCCTCCACACTGCCCTCTCCTTTCCGTAATGGGCCTCCTGTTTACACTGTCCTCTCACACTGTATTCCCCCTATAGGGCCCAGTCTCTATACTGTGATCCCTCATCACACTCCCCCTCCTTAGCTTACTATCCCCTCCTGGCTATGCCCTTACACTGTCCCCCCATACTACACACCCTACACACACACTGCTCAATCTCTATTCTGTGCCTCTCACACTTTTCTCCCCCCATACTGTCTCCTCAAACAATTCCCCCTCCCGCCTCATACTGTCTTCTCTCACATCCCCCCTGCCAACTATAGTGTCTCCTCACAAATCCCCCCCGACTCCCCATATTGTGCCTGACCCATCCCCCAACTCGAACCCCATACTGTGTCCCCATATATTTCCATCCTTCACTCCCCATACTGTATTCGCACCCATACTCCCCATTCTGTGCCTGCACCAATCCCCCCCCACTCCCCATGCTGTGTCTGCACCCATCTCTCCCAATCACCATACTGTAAATGCACTCATCCTCCATACTGTTTTCTCATATATGCCCTCCATCTCCCTACTTGCTCCTTATACTATGTATTCAAATCTCTCCCGCTCTCCATACTGTGTCTGCACCTGTCCCTCCCTTGCTCCCAAAACTTTTGTCCTCAAATCTCCCCCTACAGAATAAATCTCCCCCACACAGAGTGAATATTCCCCCACAGAATAAATATTCCCCCACAGAGTAAATATCCCCCCTCAGAGTAAATATTCCTCCCTACAGATTAAATATTCCTCCCCACGGAGTAAATATTCCCCCCACAGAATAAATATTCCCCCACAGAATAAATATTCCCCCCAGAGTAAATATTCTCCCTCACAGAGTAAATATTTCCCATCACAGAGTAAATCTCCCCCCTCAAAGTAAATATTCCCCCCACAGAAGAAATATTCCCCCACGGAGTAAATCTCCCCTCACAGAGTAAATGTCTCCCCACAGAGTAAATTCCCCCCCCCAACAGAGTAAATATGCCCCTACAGAGTAAATCCCCCCACAAAGTAAATCTCCCCCCCACAGAGTACATATTCCCCCCACAGAGTAAATCTTCCCCACAAAATATTACACCCACAGAGTAAATCTCCCCGCACAGAGAAAAACTCCTCCCACAGAGTAAATCTCCCCCACCGAATAAATATTCCCCCAGAGAATAAATATTCTCCCACAGAGTAAATCCCCCCCCAGAATAAATATTCCCTCACAGAGGAAATATTCCCCTCATAGAGTACATCTCCCCCCACAGAATAAATATTACGCCCCACCCCATCCCCTGTTACATTTAATCTTTGGTGTTTTCAGCTCCACAGCCACATGAGTACTTACCACCAATGCTGTCGCTGGCGAGTGACGTCAGCAGCGTGATCACATGACCTGATCATGATGCTGGCATCGCTCTGACCCTGTGGTCAGAGCTTCAATTGTACTGGTGTCTACGGACAGCTTGACAGTCGGCTCAGAGAACTGCCGGCTTATAGTCCGGGGGGCGGCAGAATGCAGTCTCTGCTTTCACCGACCTAAAGAATATGGCTAAGGTGAAATACAACTCTCACAGAGAAGCAGTGTCAGACTGAAGAACATTGGGTCCACAAGAGGATTTGATTCTAAGGGCCCACCTTTCTCCTCCGCTCAAGAGCCCCATATCAGCTGCAAGGTTTGCGCTATGAACTCTCCTGAAGGAAAAGCCATGTCCCACCGGAGAATTCTCCGGTTCTATGGTGGGCCCGTCCAACCCTGCCGAGAAGCAGCCATGGCTAAGAAAAGTCTGTGTGAAGGTTTCTGGATACTCCATGGCTGCTTTTTTACTGAGGAGGAAACCAGAGAAGCTGGGGGAAACCCAAATAAACACAGGGAGAACATACAAAATCCTTACAGATGTTGTCCTTGGTGGGATTTGAACTCAGGACCACTGAGCCACCGTGCTGCCCTCTCTGTTCTCCCTCTGATATCTAACAAACAGGTCATGCTGGAGAAACTTGCACCTACTGCCACTCAGTATCTTCAGCTCCTTTGTGAGAAACTAATGTTTGGGCAGCCACTCAGTCTACCAAATAAAATTCCTGAGTAGGAAATTGTGGATGATTTCATTTCTGGTACTAAGTGCCATTACCAAACCACTGGAAATATTCCAGGCTGGTTGGAAACAAGCTCATTCCCACAGAAAAGTACCAGCAGCAAGCTAAGGAGATGGTGGCCTCTTTCATCATCATGACCTTCAAGGTTTGCATTGTGAACTCTCCTGAAGGAGAAGCCAGGGCCTACCGGAGGATTCTCTGGTTGTCTGGTGGACCCGTCCAACCCTGCATAGAAGCAGCCCTGGCTAAGAAAAGTCTGTGTGAAGGTTCCCAAACACTCTATGGCTGCTTTTTTTTACTGTGGATTGGACATGCTTATGCACGTTATTTCTCAAAAGTCAAAACGCATTGCAGATCAGGCCATCGCCCAACTCTGAAGTCATGAAATTCAAGGCGTAAAGAAAGATCTGTGTATGTCGAAGCACCACCGAGAAGTGTGAGCTCATGTTGGATGGGCTGCCATTGCTTATGCAACAAGCTGCATTAGTGGACTTCATGGGAAAAATGAAGACTGCAGTAGATACGGTTTCCCTCTATGTCAGTCCTTTCACTGGCCTAAAGAATATGGCTGTGGTGAAATACAACTCTCAATGAGAAGCAGCCCTGGCTAAGAAAAGTCTGTGTGAAGGTTCCCGGACACTCTATGGCTGCTTTTTTACTGAGGAGGAAACCGGAGAACCCAGGGAAAGACTACACAAACACGGGGAGAACATACAAACTCCTTGCTGATGTCGTCTTTGGTGGGATTTAAATCTAGGACCCCAGCGCTGCAAGGCTGCAGTGCTAACCACTGAGCCACTGTGCTGCCCTCTGTGTTCTCTCTCTGATATCTAACAATAACAAACAGGTCATGCTGGAGAAACTTGCACCTACTGCCACACAGTGTCTTCAGCTCCTTTGTGAGAAACTAATGTTTGGATAGCCACTCAGTCTACCAAATAAAATTCATGAGAAGGTAATTGTGGATGGCTTCACTTCTGGTTCTGGGTGATAATACCAAACCATGGAGTGCTATAATTCACTGGAAATTCAGGCTGGTTGGAGACAAGCTCATTCCCACAGAAAAGTACCATTGTCAACACATGGATGCAACGGGAGATAGAGGGGAAAGGAGGGCTCTAGAGGTAGGGACACCTCCTGACACCAACCTGTATCTGTCCTTAAGCTCCCCTATCATCCCTGGATGGGTGCATTTCCCCATGCGTGATCATGTGCGTAAGCCCTCGCTGGCCCTGGACTTAACCTGACTAGTGCACAGGCCAGTAAGACACTAGTCTCACCACTACAATAGGACAACACAAGGAAGGGAAGACAAACAATGGAAAGATAACAACATAAAATACACTTATCTCTCCAACAGAAAACTTCACCGCTGCAATAGCAATGAACATCACAGCTTCCCCAGAGACTGGCCCCTTCAAAGAGGTCAGGATAGAATGAACTATAACCGGCGGTCAGCTGATGGATCATATGGCTATTTAAAGGGAGGTGGGAGTAGCACCAACCAACATCAGCTGACCGCTAACAAAGGCTGCCAGCAAGAGACTAACATTAACCCTTGCTAGAACAAAAAGAAAAAACGACATTTAAATTACAACATAACCAGAGCTGACACGAACCTCCAAATTATTTGTGACAACCAGCAAGCTAAAGAGATGGTGGCCTCCATCATCATTAAGGAGTTTGCTCATTGTCTAGTAGTCTGGTTTTTATACTAAAGATCCTGCTCATTTTTATAGTTTTAAGTGAGCATACAGAGACCGTGGTTTAAGCGCAGCACATCCAGGCCAGGATAGTGGCGGAGAAATTGCTGTACCATCAGGTTGAGGATGCGAGTCATGCAAGGCACGTGTATGAGATTGCCCCGATGTAGAGCACCACCTGGTTAGTATCGTTATCGTACCCTGGCTCCAGGTGCAGTGGAGATAGCCATTGCTCAAACTCAGCCTGGAGAGCTATCCACAACCCTTCAGCTGTAAAACTGCGATCTCCAAGGCATATTAATTTTAACACTACCTGATTGTAGTGAGCCCTGGCTTAGCAGTACAGAGGTGGGAGGGATTCTATCTGCACTGTTGCAACGTGTGTTTCATTAAGGCAGAGCTTGAGGGCTCAGGTGGAGGCCCTAGAAGAGGTGGAGGAGGCAGAAGCACTGGAAACAGAGGTTTGTTTGTCCCGCAAGCCTTGGGGATTCCAACACTTGCTGTCTAGTGACACCTGGGTAGCTAATAGTGGTTTAGTTCTCCAACCCTAGCTGTTTAGCAGTTTAGTTTTCCAACCCCTGTTGTCTATTAGTTTAGTTCTCCATGTTCTGGTGTGTATTTGTTTCGTTCTCCAGCCTTCGGTGTTTAGTAGTTTAATTCTCCAACCCCTGTTGTCTATTAGTTTAGTTCTCCACGTTCTGAATTTGTTTAGTTCTCCAACCCATCCATGCCCAGCCCCAGGGGTTAACGTCTGGTGATGAGGGTCAGGATTCTGTTGGACCCCACTTCATCCGGCCCCGGATCAACTGAAAAAAATTTTGGGCATCGCTGCACATGCCTTCCCCTTCTTGAGTCTGTGAAGCTTTGGATCAGACCTCTGATGCCCCGAAATAGAATTTGTGAACAGCTTTGCAGAATCATCCATCTGTGGTTCCCCACAGTCAGTTGGGCAGTTTGAGAGTTATGACGCGGGGGAAAACAAGGGTAATTGGGGTGCCACCTCAGAGGACTGTACTGTGTGTGATGTTAAGGTGGAGGAACAGGAGCAGAGGCCACTTGATGCAGCGCTTGTCATCTACTGGAGTTCTAGGACCCCTGCTCTTCTCCATCTGTGAGGTGCCCCAGCGAGGTAGTCATGGGTGAGATGTGGACCCTGCTAGCTCTGACAAGGTGTGTCCTCCCTCTGGTGTGCTGCGGTGTATGTGGTGCTTTGCACTTACTACAGACCCTCCCTCTTTAAGTGAAGCATCTCTGTTGCTCTGTTCTCTAGCCCTAGAGGCTCTTCCTCACCAATGACAGTACATCCGGATCCTAGTTTTACCCATGTCCTAGACTTGAGTCCTAGCTTCTTCTGCAGCCTGCAGACAGAATGTACCCCCGGGTCCTCAATGACTCTGTTGAGTTTCTCCGGCCGGCTAAGGGGACTCTTGTGTAGGGAATCTTCGCTCTGGTGATCCAACTGTCTGGGATATGGGGCTTACATCTGCCCTAGCAGCCACTATACTCAGGCTGCCCATACTGATCCAAGTACTAACTCACACTGACTTCTCATTTCCTGCTTCTGGAACCTAACCAGATATTACACACGTGCCGCTAGGTTCAGATAGGGGTGACACAGGTTACATGAATTCTTTGGAATCCTGGAGGAACTGTTATTCAGGGCAACCATAGACCATGTGCTGCAGCTTCTCTCAGGCACACAGGGGTATTGATTCTCAGGCACAGACACGTAGGTTGTTTCACTTGCTGACCAGACACACTTAACAAGAGTCCTCATAAATGGTAGAACAGTAGCATTTAATAAGAAGCTGCACAGCCAGTGCAAATTAAATCTTATGAGCAACAGGCTCCAGTGACAAACAGTACAGCTTCCTGAGCAGCACAGCAGTTCACAGTCTTCCCAGTAGTACAGGACAACACAGTTCTAATGCAAAGGCACATTAATGAACATAGCATTCTTTACAGCACAGTGAGATGGAGGAGAGGGGGGCGGTTTGCTGATGGAGATGATTCCTATGACACCATTTCTTCCAGTCCTTATCTTTGACAATACATTGCATTGCTAGTTCAGGAACTCTAGCTGACCTGTGCTTAGCTTCACTCCTGACTTGAATCCTTTTCACTTGCAGGGGCGCTTCTGGGAGATACGGAACACACACACCACCTTTCTCTTAAGCTCCAGCCAGACAGTAAACAACTTCCCCACAATCCCCCTGGGGCTCTGCTAAAACACTCCCATTGTCCTGTGACTGTGTTAACCCCTCTAGTTGCTGGATGCTTCTGGAGCACAACACCTTCTGTCTCCTGTGCTTGTGTTACTTCAAATAGTTGCTGAATGCTTTTAAAGCAACAGCACTACTTCTGCATGTCACACTCTTCCCTCCTTTTTGAATGTCGTCCACAACATTTGTCTGAATTGGTCAATCTGACCAATTCTGAGACAGTGGTGAAAGTTGGATAACTATATATACAAATTGACATTTTAAAATTGGTATAACGTTCAGAAACATTGATATCAACTAGTGATGGGCGAGCACTAAAATGCTCGGGTGCTCGATGCTCAGGTCGAGCAAATTGGAATGCTCGGGTGCTCGACCCGAGCAACGAGACCAATGTAAGTCTATGGGAAACTGGAGCATTTTTCAGGCTGCTCCCCCTGGCGGTCTGCAGAGGCCCTAAAAATTGCACAAATCGATGGGAACAGTGCTCAAATGACATGGGAACAGCATGGGGAAGACTCCTTGAAGCATTTCTGACTCCCGGGTCACTGCTGTCAACTACTTTATCAGAGGTATTAAGTCACTTTTACGGACTCACAATAAAATGCAAAAACTAAAATGGATTTTCCTGGGAAATATGTTAAGGAACATCCTTTCCAGGGTAATGACTTGTATATAAGGCAAAGTAAATAACCAAAAACAAAAATACTCACACTTTGGGCTATTTTCACACGTAGCATTTTTGATGCACGTTTGCATTGCTTTCAACTGTGACAAATAGTGTTGAGCCACCCCCGTAGTGGGGGGCGAAACGCGCGGTGAGGCATCTGCAGTCCACTGTTCACCTTTCTTTGCCCGCGCTATATTTCACCTTGGGTAAGGTACCCTCTACTGACTTTATGGGCAATGATTACCCTAATTGACACTATGTTATGGTCTTTTTACTACTGCAGCCCATTATGTATATGTATTTGGTATGTGCCCTGTTTTTCCCTATCTCCTTGAACCATGCTATATGGCAGTGAGATTAGGTAATCTATGTGCGCTGTGCTTTTTCCTGAATCTATGTACTTAATCATCCAAGCTGTGATTTTCCTATTGATGTATTGTTTATGTATCACTTGATATTTCTATTTATTATATATCATCTATTTATTATATGTCATTTACTTGTCCACATATAACTATTAAAAGCATATTTTGTTACCTTTATGCTCCTTACTTTTCCTCCCGTTATAACATACTTTGGAGTTGGTATATACTGGCTGATGCTAGCATAGTCTATGATCATCAGTTATGTTTAGTTTTGGTTGTTGCAATTACAGGGCTGCTTCGTTTAAACAACAGGTGGTGCAGCTTGCTTAACAGCTGGGTTAATCCGCTGACTAGCAGACACTGCTACTAGGCCCAAAGTATTGATTGGGCTAGATGCAGTTAAACATTTGTAATTAGATACTCTCGTTGGATGCTGAGAAAGCATTCCATAGAGTCTCCTGACACGACATATATTATTCTCTTAAAAAACTTGGGGTAGGGGACCCTTTTATAGCCAAAATCATGGCCCTGTATCGCAATCCGTCAGCTAGGCTGAAGATAAATGGAACATTATCATCACCTTTCATAATCACCAATGGGACAAGGCAGGGATGTCCTCTGTCCCGTCTCTTATACATCCTAGTGATGGAGCACCTGCTCTCATCAATTCACGATAACCCCAATATTAGGGGGATTGAGGTGGGAGGCACCGAGTACAAGTGCTCTGCATTTGCTGATGATGTCCTAGTATATATCACTGAAATAGATCACTTTGGTACATGGTTAAATTTTAAAATCAATGCAGAGAAGTCTAGGGCCTCGATGTCTCCCTCCCCAAATCCATACAGGATTCCATCCAGTCCAACTTTCCCTTTGCCTGGCCCTCACAGGGAATCAAATACTTAGGAATTCGTATTAATAGAGACCTCTCCCGTCTATTTTATCTTAATTTTGGGCCCTTTATTGAACAACTCCATAGAGATCTTACTTCTTGGACGGTGAAGGATTTTTCCTGGTTCGGCAGAATAAATATACTAAAAATGAACGTCCTACCTAAACTCTTATACCTCTTCCAAACCATTCCCTTGGTAATTCCTTCAAATTTTTGGAAAAGACTATGCAGTAACTTTTGAAGATTTATCTGGGCAAGTGGGTGTCCACGCATTCGGGGGGACGTTCTGATCAGACACAAACAAAAGGGGGGCCTTAGCCTTCCGGATTGTAGAAGGTATTACATGGCAGCAGTACACGCTAGAATCCTGGACTTCTTCCATCATTCGGAGGGGAAATTGTGGGTCAAAATAGCTCAATCAATTTGTCCTAAAGCTCTTACCACTCTCCCATGGTGCGCCCATTTAATTGTCCCCTCTCTTGGCCTCATGTCATATAGTACTTATGCCACTGCTTTGGCTTTGAGATCCCAAAAAAAAAGCTTATCCTCAATCGACCCCCAGGGCCCCTTGCTCCCGATTTCAGATAATCCAGATTTCCCACCAGGACTATCTGCAAATAGACTTCTCGGTTCAAATAAATCCCATCCGATATTATTTTCTCATGTCATCTCCAATACTTCGCTGCTCCCCCTCAATGACTTGTTACAGGGAAGAGCCACTTCCCCGAAGGCTAATTTTGAATATAGCTAGTTACAACACTTCTATTCAACTGTGAAGAAGTGCACACATCTTCATAGAGATCTCACAAACTTTGAAAAATTGAGCCTATCATTGTCACCCCCTACACACTCCATCTCCCTACTGTATAATCTCCTCATTGCCCAGGTAACTGACAATAGGCCAGGATTCTGCGGTGCATGGGAAAGGGAACTGGGGAAGTCCTTTCCTGACTCACAATGGGATAAATGTTTCTTCCTAACACATAAAACTTCAATAGGGTCCAAAGCTCAGTAAACCTCCTTCAAAATTATCTCTAGATGGTACCGGGTACCAGCAGTCATACATAGATGGTATCCAGTGGTCTTAGATAGATGTTGGAGATGTGGGGAGGGGGAAGGGACAATGTCACACATATGGTGGGCATGCCCTATAATAAATGCATTTTGGGCAAAGGTGGTTCCCATGATTGAGAAAATAACTGGTTTGACTATCCCTAATACGCCAGAAGCCCTCCTTTTATCAATGTTACCAATAAGTAAACGTAGTTATAAAAGGTCATCAATAGGCTACCTAATACAGGTGGCTAAGAATGTCATTCCACGACACTGGAAAAGCAGAGACCCACCCACTGTCAAGGAATAGTTTGCGGAGATCTCCCTCCTTAATAGGAAGGAGCATCTGATTGCCATCTCATCGGCTGATGTTGATAGATACTGTGTGATTTGGAGGGATTGGATTGATTTGCAAAACTCTGACGCCTACCATCTAGCCCCCAACTAAAGTTATCCGTGATGTCGGCACAACAATGATCATAATCGCACTATATTGATTGGTGGTCTGCCGTGGTCCGCTCCCTCTCTCTCTATTTTTCATATGGAAAAATACATGCTTGAACTGGATATTGATGGAAAACCCTCCCTGTACCCCCCAATGTACTGTGTTTATGAATAGATTTATAGTTATACTACCCCTTTTACTATGTATATTGTATTTTCTTGAACTTTTTCAACACAAAAATAAAAAAAAACTTGAATTTGAAAAAAAAATTGTAATTAGATCTACAGGCGGTGGCTACTCCGCTGACTAGCAGACACTTTGGAGCAGACCTTTGATTCCCAGGCTATAGTATGAGTAAACAGCTCTACAGACTCAACCATCTGTGTTGCCCCAAGCCATAGTGTATGTAGTTTCTTACGGTTAAAAGGGGGGGGGGAGAACCGACCCACCTGGAATTGACGATGGCAACGTCATGTAAAACACATCAAGGGGACTCCAAAAAGAGTCTCCATTTTTTTCCCAAAATTGTTTCACAGACACCACTTAAGTTGCATGAATTGTCCCAGAGTTGCTTAAAATGGTTGGTGAGGTGATTTTTCAAAATCCTCAAGCTTTTAGTCTCCCAGAATGACACAGGTGGGGCAGATGGTGGTTGTCCCGGCCCGCTAGGCCGCATTGTAGCACAGTGAGCTTCGCACTGCAACTTATGCTTCATATCCATGTGACGGTTCATGCATGAAGTACTCAAACTATGGATTTTTTGGCCTCTACTTAGCTTTTGGTGACAAATGTTACAGATAACACGAGTTGGGTCATCCTTATCGATCTGAAAAAATGCACAGGCTATGCAAGGTTTAGAGCCCATGCGACTCTGCTACTAGCAATACTATCAAATGATTGGCTGGGTTAGATGCAGAGCGTCTGGGTTTGGTTGGGGGTCCCCACAGTCTGCCTAGGCTAAATGCAGTTAAAAATTATTATTAGATACACAGGCGGTGCAGCTTGCTTCGCAGCTGGGCTAATACGCCCAAAGTATTGGTAGACTCTATACTAAATAAGGAAGGATTCACTGACTGTGGTGGCCCCTCCGTGGGCCGTGGCGATTGGTGGAGATTTGGTGGATGATTAGAGGAGAAAGCTCCTTAATAGAGAAAGTTGGTGGATTTATACTTTAAATACACGTGTACCAGCGGGTTTAAACATCAGACATGATTTGATGTATCATTATGAATGATCATTTATAGATTATTATTATATATACGTTCCTTTTTTCTTCTTTTTTTTTCTTTTGGATTATTTACATTTATATGCATTGTTTCTATGGTATACGATTTTAACATGGTATGTGTGTTTAAATTTCTGATTAACTCAGCCTTGAAAAGGTGCATAGCAGGACATGACATATAAATACCATTTCCTTGCTGTTTTTTTGCTATGCAATGATTAAGAACCTTTAGTTCGAAATGCGTTTGCTGTTCTTCTCCAAGGTGGACTTTTAAAATATTTTTTGTATGACCCAATAAAAAGTGGATTTTAGAAGATTTGTTCAGCTGGATCTTCCTGGTTCCTCATGTTCGTCTGGTAGCACCCCTGGCTCCATGCTGTGTTGATCTTCTAGGTGGGTGAGCTGATTTTTTCCTTTCTTTTTCTGCCATGTGGCGATTGGTCATCCACTTTCGCTGCCCCTTACTCAACGAATTCACAAACATCTCCCGTCGGTTTGGAGTCTCATTATGCCCAACCAAAAACATAGGCCCCACAACTAAAAAAAATCGTTCTTAGGCATCGAAATCGACACCACAGCAAGGTTGTTCCGCCTCCCATGGGTAAAAATACCAAAACATTACACCTGATCTAGGTTTTTTGCGCAGTATGGAAAGTAACACTTCAGCAGATACAAGTATTACTAGGTCTCCTCGTGTTTGCGAGCCGGGTGATGCCAGTTGGAAGGGTTTTTTCTCTTCATTTATCGCCCGCAACAAAAGGGGCATCTAAACCGAGTCATACAATCAGAATCAGCAGGCAGCTACGGGCGGACTTAGAGGTGTGGAAAACCTTCTTATAATCATTCAACGGTCACACGTTATTTATGTCAGCAGAACAGTCCAACATTCAACTAAGATTATTTACCGGGGCAGCAGAATCAGGCGGATATGCAGAGATACTAAATAACCAATGGTGCACAAGCTTATGGCCTCCATATTGGGCAGAACAAGTGCTGACAAAAAAACAGACAGTCCTGGAACTGTTTCCAATAGTGGTAGCAATAGAAATATGGGGCGCGCGCCTGGCTAACAAAAATATACTCTTCATAACTAAAAAACACCAGCCTAGCGCACTTCATTAATAATATGGCATCATCGTCTCTCCCAGTGCTAGGCCTACTACGCCGGCTAGCATTCCTGTGCCTAAAACACAATGTATGCGTCCCCGCTAGCCACGATGCTGAGGGGTCTAACGCAGCTGCTAACGCTTTATCACAATTCAATTGGCAGATTTTCACAGAGCTCCTCCCCAACGCCCACCCATCGGGCAACAGTTGCCCAGCCTCCCTATGGGATCTAGTGGAGAATAGTTGATGCCATTAATCAGAGCGTCAGTTGCCCCGTCTATGTGGCAAGCATACGGTAAGGCATGGGAATACTGGACACGACTAGTAGCAGGCAGACGGGTTGACCAATGTGAACAAGCCAGATTACAAGTCAGCATAGAATTTCTCCACCAGCTAATGATGTGGGGCATATCAGGGATGTCAGCGCAGCGGTGGCTGACCGGAGTAGCATTTCACTTCCAACTACTGAAATGGGGACATGTGACAAAGAGATTCATCATCAGACAATCCATAAAAGGGTGGAAAAGGGGTCAGCCAAGTCAGGAGTGTAGACGTCCCATCCCGTGTCACTAAAACTGATTTCTCACATCATATCCCTAACACCATTAACATGATATTCACAATTTGAAGCAACACTACTGTCTACTGTATTTGAAATCGCCTTCTTCGGGGTGCTATGCATAAGCGAATTAGTCCCTCAATTCAAAATTAACACCAGTGGAGGCTTATTACACCAGGACGTAGTCATAGCCAATAATGCAGTACGTCTACGCATGCGCAAATCGAAAACAGTTCCAGCGGGCAGGGGCACTTGGGTACTTCTACAACCCACAAATGGTACGCTGAGTCGGATAACAATAGTAAAAACATGTATAACCATCAGATCACAAAGTAATTTCTTTCTATCACACATTGATGGAACGCCATTATCAAGATACCAGTTCCAAGCTATATTTAATAAATGCATAACATGGGCAGGGAACCACCCCAAAGATTATGGGACACACTCATTCCGCATAGGCGTGGCCACGGAAGCAGCAAGAGCAGGACTGTCACAAACGGAAGTTCAGAGGATAGGGAGATGGCGATCCACGTGTTTGGCGAGATACATAAGACTGGACTTGTTATTCTAACGTGGTTTGTTTCTTTTACAGGTGACGCTAAGCCAACAGTGTGGGTGATAGGCCACTCGTATATATATTGGGCAGAAAAAAGGGCGAAAGTCCGCCCAGGCAGGAGGAAATTAGAGTTTCATAACACATATTTGAACTGGAGAGGTATTAGAGGCCTGCAATGGCCACAGGAACTAATGGAGGTAATCAAGGTAGGGAGAGAGGCAAGAGGTCTGGTCATCTTAGTTATACAGGCCGGGGGAAATGACCTAGGTTATCACAAGAGCGCATAACTAATGGCAATAATGTAACTAGACACTGAGCACTTCAGAGAATTTTTCACAGAAATAGTCAGAGATTGTGCCGAGCGCGGTATGGCAAGGTGCCCGAGACATCACGGCCATCGAACGGACAAGGCGGCTAATAAATATTTGGATGCCAAAATTTTTAAGAGACAGAGGCGGACAACTGGAAGGAGATAAAGCAGGCCTCATACGGCCCGACTGTGTTTACTTAATGGATATTGGACTGGACATATTCCTGTCAGGACTCCAGGACGGAGTGGAACGAACGTTAAGAGTGATGGATGGAGGTCAGAGTCCTGCATACGAGTACGCAAGATCCTCCGTGGCCTGGAAATAGAAAGGACATGTTGGAGAGTTACACTTGTTGGTCAACTTGCCGTTGTGGAGACTGGAGACACAGGGCATGCTGCAACAAGCTGAATTATTTTAGAAATAAAATGCCTTTCTAATGTAATGAGTATAAACAGTTAATAAAGCTGTGACCGATCCTCACCCATCCAGTTATAAGAGTTACATTATTGTATTGTCAATGAAAGGGGGGCGGTAGGGGGCTGAGCGTCTGGGTTTGGTTGGGGGTCACCACAGTCTGCCTAGGCTAGATGCAGTTAAAAATCATTATTAGATACATAGGCAGTGCAGCTTGCTTCGCAGCTGGGTTACTACGATGACTAGCAGACACTGAAGCTTTGAAGCAGACCTCTGAGTAAACAGCTCTTCAGACTCAACCATCTGTGTTACCCCAAGCCATAGTGTATGTAGTTTCTTACGGTTAAAAGGTGGGGGGGGGAGACCCAACCCACCTGTAATTGACGATGCCAACGGTAAAACACAGCAAGGGGACTCCAAAAAGAGTCTCCATTTTTTCCAAAAATTTGGGGCACAGACACCACTTAAGTGGCATCAATTGCCCCAGAGTTGCTTAAAACGGTTGGTGAGGTGATTTTAACAAATCCTCAAGCTTTTACTCTCCCCAGGATGACACAGGGGTAGAAAAGTCCTTGTGGATCCATGATTTGTTCATCTTTATGAACGTGAGCCTGTCTACATTGTCAGTGGACAGTCGTGTGCGCTTATCTGTCAGCACACCACCAGCAGCGCTGAACACACGTTCAGAGAGAACAAAAATTATTATTCATTTGAAAGCTGGTGGAGCTTAGTATAGATGGCCTAATAGAATGAGTACCACACACTGCTATTATGCCCAAAATTATTTTCCAGACAAGATGCAGCTAAAAATTATTATTAATTTGAAAGCTGGTGGAGCTTAGTATAGATGGCCTAATAGAATGAGTACCACACACTACTACAGGCCCAAAATAATTTTCCGGGCTAGATGTAGCTAAAAATTATTATTAATTTGAAAGCTTAAAACGGTTGGTGAGGTGATTTTAACAAATCCTCAAGCTTTTACTCTCCCCAGTATGACACAGGGGTAGAAAAGTCCTTGCGGATCCATGATTTGTTCATCTTTATGAACGTGAGTTTGTCTACATTGTCAGTGGACAGCCGCGTGCGCTTATCTGTCAGCACACCACCAGCAGCGCTGAACACACGTTCTGAGAGAACGCTGGCTGCGGGGCATGACAAGATCTCCAAGGTGTGAGTGGCGAGCTCTGGCCATTTATCCAGATTGGAAGCCCAAAAAGAGCAAGGGTCCAGTGACACAGTCATGGCTTTGATGTTCACTTGGAGATACTCCTGTACCATCGTCTCTAGGCGTTGACTATGTGTCTGACTTCTTGTCTTCTGTGGCCTTGCAAAGGATGGGCTAAAAAAGTGGTGAAAGGATTCCGCAAAATTGCTGTTACCAGCAGATACTGTGTTTCTGTTACGGTTTGAGTGCTGAAGACTCAACAGTCCCACGGTTGGCAAGTTAGAACTGTGAGATTCACTGCGTGCACCACTGGTGCTTTGTGGAAAAGCACATGTAAGATTCTGCAACAGTCTCTGCTGATACTCCTGCATGCGTGAATCCCTTTCTATGGCAGGAATTATTTCGGCAAATTTACTTTTGTACCGGGGATCTAAGAGTGTGGCTACCCAGTAGTCAGGATTTTTTCGAATTCTGACAATTCGAGGGTCATGTTGCAGATAGTGCAGCAAAAAGGCACTCATGTGTCTTGCGCATCCCGGAGGACCAAGTCCTTGTTGTGTTGGTAGCAAGGTAAGAATCATACTTCCTTCCTCTGCCCTCTCCCCCCAACCTCACACAACAGAAATGTGATCAAGGTCTCCCTCATCTGATGAGTCTTCCATGCCCATCGCCAGTTCGTCCTCCACTTCTTCCTGGGCTCCTGCACCTTCCTCACTAGTTTGGCTGCTACCATGCGCCCTGGTTAATCCCTCTCCCCCACCCTCCCATGCCTGCCACCTTGGTGCTGCCGACCGTCTGGACCTTGCAGATGTTAGCCCTTCCGCATACAACTCCTCCTCCTCTACTTCATCCACCTCCTCTTGTCCCACCACCTGACTCCGAATTCTGTGTAACATGTGCTCCAGCATGTAAATCACCGGAATAGTCATGCTGATAATGGCATCGTCAGCACTAAACATCTTCGTCGCCATTTCAAAACTGTGCAGAAGGGAGCATAGGTCCCTGATCTGAGACCACTCCTTCAGCGTGATTTGCCCCACCTCTGGATCTCGTTGGCCCAGGCTATAAGTCAGAACGTATTGCACCAGGGCTTGTCGGTGCTGCCACAGTCGCTGCAACATGTGCAGAGTTGAATTCCACCGTGTTGGCACATCGCATTTTAGCCGGTGAAGTGGCAGGCCCAACGACTTCTGTAGAGATGTAAGTCTCTGAACTGCGGAATGCGAATGGCGAAAGTGAGCATACAGCGACCGTTCCCTCTGCAGAAGGCCATCTAGTCTGGGATAGTGGGCTAACAATTGCTGGACAACCAGGTTCAACACATGAGCCATACAAGGCACGTGTGTGACATTGCCCCGGCGAAGGGCCGCACCCAGGTTTGCAGCATTGTCGCACACGGCCTTCCCTGGTTGCAGGTCCAGTGGAGACAACCATTCATGAAACTGGTTCTCCAGAGCGGACCTCAACTCCTCAGCTTTGTGACTCACATTTCCCAGACATTTCAAAGTAAAAACCGCCTGATGACGTTGAGCCCTGCTGCCAGCATAGTAACAAGGTGTGCAGGATCCTTTCTGCGCAGTAAGAAAGCGGGTGGCATGACCAGACAGGCTTTGGGTGCAGGTGGAGGACCGAGAGGAGGTTGAGGAGGCAGAAGCAGTGGAGGAACTTCGAGATAAAGAGGATTGACGCATAACTTGTGGGGACGGCTAGACTTGGACAGCAGCCCCTTGTCCTGCTGTCACCATAGTTACCCAGTGCCCAGTCAGCGACATGTAACGCCCCTGTCCATGCCTACTCGTCCAAGTGTCTGTGGTGAAATGCACCCTGTCACACACAGAGTTTCTCAAAGAAGCGGTGATGTTGTGTGCGGCATGCTGGTGGAGCGCAGGCACACCTTTCTTTGAGAAGTAGTGCCGACTGGGCATCTGGTACTGGGGCACTGCGACGGACATAAGGTCTCGAAAATCCTCTGTGTCCACCAGGCGGAAAGGCAGCATTTCTGTAGCCAAGAGCTTGCAGATGGTGAAATTCAACCTCTTAGCTTTCTCATGGCTAGGAGGAAATGGTCTTTTACTTGTCCACATCTGAGGGACCGAGGGCTGGCTGTTGTGCTTAGACGGGGTTGAGTAGGGTGTCCCCGGCAAACTGCCGGTCTGTGAGGAAGATGCAGGCAGAAAAGTTAGGTTGCCTTGATCCAAAGGTGGTGCTCTCGATGTTGGAGAGCGCTCAACACCAGCTGGTGTTTCCACTTCCAAATGAAATGATGACATGCCAATCACACTGGCTGATGCGGGTAAAGAGGTGGCAGGTCTGCGTCCCAAAACAGGTGTGACTGCTGTCCCCCCAGTCACAGAGGATGAAGAGGCCGCGGATGCACAAGATGGGGCAGACGGTGGTTGGCCCGGCCCGCTAGGCCACATTGTAGCACAGTGAGCTTTACACTGCAACTTATGCTTCATATCCGTGTGACGGTTCATGCATGAAGTACTCAAACTATGGATTTTTTGGCCTCTACTTTGCTTTTGGTGACAAATGTTACAGATAACACGAGTTGGGTCATCCTTGTCGATCTGAAAAAATGCCCAGGCTATGAAAGGCTTAGAACCCATACGACCTGAAGAGCCACCACGACTTGTGGTCAGAGGCAGAGTTGTGTTTGAGGATGCAGTTGTTGACGTGCTTCCAGTACTACGTCTCTGTCCAGGAAGGCGCAACCTGACCTCGTCGTCACTAGCATCCTCCTCCACCTCCTCTGCTGACCTCATCGACTGGCTGACTGTGGGTTGACAGTAAGTGGGATCTGCAACCTCGTCATCATCACCCTGTGTGTTCTCACACCCGTCGTCCTCCGAGCCAACCTCTTCCTGCCCTGACAAAAAACTCAAGTTGTCGCTCCAATCAGGTATTTGAGTCTCATCATCGTCTTCCTCATTGTCTCCACCAACAGGAGTTACAGTTTGGGAACGAGGGTCTACATTATGCTCAGAACCTTCTTCATCTGGTCCTGGATCCGACTCATAAAGATTCTGGGCATCAGTGCAGATTATTTCCTCGTCTGGATTCACAGAAGCTCTGGAGCCGACCTCTGATTCCCAGGCTATAGTATGAGTAAACAGCTCTGCAGACTCAACCATCTGTTTTACCCCATACTCAGACGGGCAGCTGGAGACTTGGGAGCTGTGAGGAAGCAAGTGCAATTGGGGTGACACCTCTGAGGACTGGAGTATTTGTGATGTTGAAGTTGAGGTGGAGGAGAGCCCACTTAAAGGAGCACTTGATATCCGTTGAAGCACCTGCTGTTTTTGTGCCTCATCTGGAATTTGTAGCGATGGGCGTGGCCGTAAGAAAGGGATTGTATCACATTGTCCACTAAAAGAAGTAGACATCTTAGTTTGGCTGGAAGATGGTCTTTCTTCTGCAGATGTTACTGTTGCTTTAACACTTACCCCACGGACACAACCTTTTTTTCCCTTCCCAACACGCCTATTCCCCTTTCCACCAGCAGCAGGCCTTCTGCCACTCATTTTGGTGGTTAACTAATTGACAACTCTGGAGTTGTTTGCACAAAAAACGATGGATGGAAACCGAGCAGAGCTGAGTGGCCAAATTGTGGTAGTAGCCCAAAAGGATTGGCTGGGTTAGAAGCAGTAAAACAATTTTATTAGATACACAGGTGGTGGAGCTTGGTATAGATGGCCTAATAGAATGAGTACCATACACTGCTACAGGTCCAAAATTATTTTCCAGGCAAGATGCAGCTAAAAATTATTATTAATTTGAAAGCTGGTGGAGCTTAGTATAGATGGCCTAATAGAATGAGCACCACACACTGCTACAGGCCCAAAATTATTTTCCAGGCAAGATGCAGCTAAAAATTATTATTAATTTGAAAGCTGGTGGAGCTTAGTATAGATGGCCTAATAGAATGAGTACCACACATTGCTACTATGCCCAAAATTATTTTCCAGGCAAGATGCAGCTAAAAATTATTAGTAATTTGAAAACTGGTGGAGCTTAGTGTAGATGGCCTAATAGAATGAGTACCACACACTGCTACTATGCCCAAAATTATTTTCCAGGCAAGATGCAGCTAAAAATTATAAGTAATTTGAAAGCTGGTGGAGCTTAGCATAGATGGCCTAATAGAATGAGTACCACACACTGCTACTATGCCCAAAATTAGTTTCCAGGCAAGATGCAGCTAAAAATTATTAGTAATTTGAAAGCTGGTGGAGCTTAGCATAGATGGCCTAATAGAATGAGTACCACACACTGCTACCATGCCCAAAATTATTTTACAGGCAAGATGCAGCTAAAAATTATTAGTAATTTGAAAGCTGGTGGTGCTTAGTATAGTTGGCCTAATAGAATGAGTACCACACACTGCTACTATGCCCAAAATTATTTTCCAGGCAAGATGCAGCTAAAAATTATTAGTAATTTGAAAGCTGGTGGAGCTTAGTATAGATGGCCTAATAGAATGAGCACCACACACTGCTACTATGCCCAAAATTATTTTCCAGGCAAGATGCAGCTAAAAATTATTATTAATTTGAAAGCTGGTGGAGCTTAGTATAGATGGCCAAATAGAATGAGCACCACACACTGCTACTATGCCCAAAATTATTTTCCAGGCAAGATGCAGCTAAAAATTATTATTAATTTGAAAGCTGGTGGAGCTTAGTATAGATGGCCTAATAGAATGAGTACCACACACTGGTACTATGCCCAAAATTATTTTCCAGGCAAGATGCAGCTAAAAATTATTAGTCATTTGAAAACTGGTGGAGCTTAGTGTAGATGGCCTAATAGAATGAGTACCACACACTGCTACTATGCCCAAAATTTTTTTCCAGGCAAGATGCAGCTAAAAATTATAAGTAATTTGAAAGCTGGTGGAGCTTAGCATAGATGGCCTAATAGAATGAGTACCACACACTGCTACTATGCCCAAAATTAGTTTCCAAGCAAGATGCAGCTAAAAATTATTAGTAATTTGAAAGCTGGTGGAGCTTAGCATAGATGGCCTAACAGAATGAGTACCACACACTGCTACTATGCCCAAAATTATTTTACAGGCAAGAATGCAGCTAAAAATTATTAGTAATTTGAAAGCTGGTAGAGCTTAGTATAATTGGCCTAATAGAATGAGTATCACACACTGCTACTATGCCCAAAATTATTTTCCAGGCAAGATGCAGCTAAAAATTATTAGTAATTTGAAAACTGGTGGAGCTTAGTGTAGATGTCCTAATAGAATGAGTACCACACACTGCTACTATGCCCAAAATTATTTTCCAGGCAAGATGCAGCTAAAAATTATTAGTAATTTGAAAGCTGGTGGAGCTTAGTAGAGATGGCCTAATAGAATGAGTACCACACACTGCTACTATGCCCAAAATTATTTTCCAGGCAAGATGCAGCTAAAAATTATTAGTAATTTGAAAGCTGGTGGAGCTTAGTATAGATGGCCTAATAGAATGAGTACCACACACTGCTAATATGCCCAAAAGGTTTTACTTACCTAGGTGCAGTAAAAAATTTGTATTACATACACAGGTGGTGTAGCTTGCAACACAGATAGGCTACTCCACTGACTAACACACACTGCTAATATGCCCAAAAGGTTTTACTTGGCTATGTGCAGTAAAAAATTTGTATTACATATACAGGTGGTGTTGCTTGCAACACAGATAGGCTACTCCACTGACTAACACACAGTGCAAGAGGCCCAAAAGGATTTGCTTAGCTAGATTTAGCCAAATGGTGTGAAAAACACTTGCACAGCACTAAAACAGACCTGCCTGGCAAAAAGTGATAGGAACTGATGTAACCTAGCCCTCAAAAGGGCTGGAATTACAACTAGTCACTACTCCCAACCTATCTGTCTATTTAAGAGCACAGACCTGCCTGCTAAAAGTGCTAGGAACTGCTGTAACCTAGCCCTCAAAAGGGCTGCAATTACAATCTGGTCCCTACTCCCTAAACCTTTCTGTCTGTTTAAGAGAAAATTCGCTTGTAATTCACAGTTACACAATATAGCGCTAACAGCAGCAGCAGTGCCGTCTAACACTCAGCTGCAGCAGTGATAAAATGGTGGCGACGAGGAAAATGGCTGTGTCTTATAGGGCAAGGACATTTGACATGCACAGCCAATGACACATGCCCTTGCTTGTGTGAAAAAAAGCACTTCGCTCCGTGTGTGCGCTGCTGATAGGCTGACAGACTGCACCTCCCCACTGTAAATGCGGGAAAGAGAAAAAAAAATGGAGATCTTCATTATTTCTGCAGAGATCCATCCCATGCCCCTCCCCCCGCCCCGCTGTACACTCAAACTGTGTATTAACATTGATTATCAGCATTATTGTGAAAAAATCCAGTTATGATTTTGGTACACGAACAGTTATCGAACATAACCTCGAACAGCCGAATTTTTTTCAAATCGTTCGGGTTCGTCGAACGGCTTGAACACCGCCCAAAACAGCTCGAATTTGAAATTGGCTAACAGTTCGATTCGAACACCGCTCTCTAGTGACAAATACATTCACAGGGAAATGTCATTTTAACATTTTACAACCTTATCTGGCCATGTGGTGTGTGAGAAATGATCAGACACATCCTGTTTCATTTATGAAGGAGGGACTCTGAAAGTCACAAAGCCTATTTTTATAGGGCCATCAGGTGGCCTTTACTATTCCTAAAGGGACAGCAGTAGACCCTCGCTATTCTTAGAGAGCCATCAGCCGGCTATGCTTTGTTGTTCCCATTGCTAAAGTGTGGGTCTCCTATACTGTTATTGCGTATGCGGTGAGTGGCAGGTCTACCCAAAATTTGTACGCACCCAAATACCCCTTTGAAGAGACTTAGAGGAGGGCCTCCTGAAAACAATGTTCCCATTTTTAGGAAGTGGGTCTCCCATACTGTTTGCCTATGCAGTGAATGCAAGGGCTGACAAAATTTTGGACCTACTCCAATGCCTCTTGGAAGAGACGTAGAGGAGGGCCTCCTGAAAAAAAATGTTCCCATTATTAGGAAGTGGGTCTCCCATTGTGTTTGCCTATGCAGTGAATGCAAGGGTTGCCAAAAATTATTTGGAGGCATTCCAATGCCCCTTGGAAGAGTCGTGGAGGTCAGAGGGCCTCCTTAAAACAATGTTCTCATTGTTAGGAAGTGGGTCTCTCATTGTGTTTGCCTATGCAGTGAATGCAAGGGTTGCCAAAAATTTGGAGGCACTCCAATGCCCCTTGGAAGAGACGTAGAGGGCCTCATGAAAAACTGTTCCCATTATTAGGAAATGGGTCTCCCATAGTGTTGGCCTATGCAGTGAATGCAAGGGCTGCCAAAAATTGGGAGGCATTCCAATGCCCCTTGGAAGAGACGTAGAGAGCCTCATGAAAAAATGTTCCCAGTATTAGAAAGTGGGTCTCCCATAGTATTGGCCTATGCAGTGAATGCAAGGGGTTCAAAAAATTGGGAGGCACTCCAATGCCCCTTGGAAGAGACGTAGAGGGCCTCATGAAAATATGTTCCCAGTATTAGAAAGTGGGTCTCCCATAGTATTGGCCTATGCAGTGAATGCAAGGGCTTCAAAAAATTGGGAGGCACTCCAATGCCCCTTGGAAGAGACGTAGAGGGCCTCATGAAAAAATGTTCCCATTATTAGGAAGTGGGTCTCCCATAGTGTTGGCCTATGCAGTGAATGCAAGGGTTGCCAAAAATTTGTAGGCACTCCAATGTCCCTTGGAAGAGACGTAGAGGGCCTCATGAAAAAATGTTCCCATTATTAGGAAGTGGGTCTCTCATTGTGTTTGCCTATGCAGTGAATGCAAGGGTTGCCAAAAATTTGTAGGCACTCCAATGCCCCTTGGAAGAGACGTAGAGGGCCTCATGAAAAAATGTTCCCATTATTAGGAAGTGGGTCTCCCATAGTGTTGGCCTATGCAGTGAATGCAAGGGCTGCCAAAAATTGGGAGGTACTCCAATGCACCTTGGATAAGACGTGGAGGAGGGCCTCATAAAAAAATGTTTCCATTAGAAAGGGGTGGGTCTCCTATACTTGTAATGCCCATGCATTAAGTGTATGGGCTGACAAACATTAACTCCTGGGGGGTATACATGAGCATACAGTATAAAAAATATTTTTTTGGGCATCACAAACACCCTTGAAAAAAATGATGTGGGTGTTGCATCACGGACCACCGTCACCCTGGTGATATGGTGGTGGAGGATGAAGATGAGGAGAAGGAGGAGGAAAAGAGTAAATAGCCAAAATCAGGAAGCGTATATCCATGTGTGGGTGTGAAAAGGTGCATGGGAATACACCTCCCAAAAAAAGACACTGGATTTGAGATTATGTTACGCTGCTATCATTCGGTGGTGTTGAGAAGCCTGGCCCAATCCAGCCCTTGTTCATTTTTATAAGAGTCAGCCTGTCAGCATTTTCAGTTGATAGGCGGATGCGCTTATCAGTTATAATTCCACCAGCGGCACTAAAAACCCGCTCTGATAAAACGCTAGCGGCAGGGCAGGCCAGGACCTCCAAGGCGTAGAGTCAGTTGATGCCACATGTCCCGCTTTTATACCTAATATTTATAAGGCACAGAGGAATCATGGAGGATGTTGGTAAGGTCAGCAAGGTACTCCCTCAGCATCTTCCCAAACTTTGCACTCCTTGTGAGAGTACCCCGCCTCAGGGCCTGTGCGATGGGAGGGGCTGAGAAAACTCTTCCAGAAATTTGACAGTGTTCCCCTGCCTCTGCTGGATTGGAGTTGTGTCTCTCTCCCCTGTACTCCTTGGTTGTCCAAGGAACAGTGACCTCTGCCGCCAGTGTTTTCAGATGGGAATTTTTTTAATAGTTCTGCAACAAGGGCCTTCTGGTACTGCCCCATTTTTGTAGACCTGTCCGCCTCAGGAATAAGAGATATAAAGTTCTCCTTCGTGCTCCGCCTGCAATGCATCATCGCCGCTCACCATCTTGGTGGAGTCCTCAAAGTTTTGGAGGATGGTACATCTGTCTGACATCCATGTACACTCTTGAGGTCTTATGTGTGGAGTCTGAACTGAATACCGACGGCCTTGTTGATGCTGGTAGTCAACAACTGCCCTCTTCTGCTCACAAATCCTTCCCAACATCTGCAGTGTAAAGTTCCAACGCGTGGGGACATCACACACCAATCGGTGAGCCAGAAACTGCAAACGCTGCTGAAACACGGCAAGGATGGCGGAAGCTGTAGCTGACTTTCTAAAATGTGCACACAGTTTGCGTACTGTGACAAGCATATCTGGCAGCTCTGGGTAGGTTTTGAGAAACCGCTGAACCACGAGGTTAAGCACATGGGCCAGGCATGGTACATGTGTGAGCTTGCTTTGCCTCAGAGCCGCCACGAGGTTCCAGTCATTGTCACACACGACCATGCCTGGCTGTAGGTTCAGTGGTGTGAGCCACAGATCTTCCTGCTCATTCAGAGCTGTCCACAACTCTTCAGCATTGTGTGGTTTGTCACCTAAGCATATTAGCTTCAGCACAGCCTGTTGCCGCTTGGCTGAGGCAGTGTTGCAGTGCTTCCAGCTTGTGACTGATGTGGTCATTTCGGAGATGGGGGCTGAAGAGGAGGAGGAGGCTGAGGAGGATGAGGTGCAGGAGCTGTAGACTGTGGGGGCAACCTTGATTGACCAAGTGCCCGCAATCCTCGGCGTCAGGAGGATGTGTTCCGTCCCAAGGTCCGACTGGGTCCCAGCTTCCACTATGTTAACCCAGAGAGATGTACCGTCCCTGCCCACATGCACTTGTCCATGTGTCCGTAGTTAGGTGGACTTTCCCAGTAACTGCATTGTTGAAGGCACGGCTAATGTTGTGGAATACGTGCTTATATAATGCGGGGACAGCACACCTGGAGAAATAGTGGCAGCTGGGGACTGAGTACCGAGAGACGGCTGCCACTATCATGTTGCAGAAAGCTTCCGTCTCCTTAAAGGCAACATTTCGAGTGCAAGCAGTCACGAAATGTGGGAATTTACTAGTGTGGCCTGTGGGGCGTTGGCTGCATATTTGCGCTTGCGTTCCAAGGACTGAGGTATGGACAACTGAACGCTGTGCTGGACAAGGATGTGCTTGCTGATGGTGTTAGTTGAGAGTGTGCAACGACAGGTGCAGGGCGGGAGGCATCTTCACATGTACTATGAACAGGGTATTGGCTTACACGCACAATAGCGGAAGAAGCAGTGGTGTCACCCACAGACACTGTTCCTGGACCCTGAGGCTCGGCGCACAAAGGCGGATGCTTTGCTGCCTTGTGCCTGATCATGCTGGTGGTGGTAAGGCTGGAAGTTTTGCTACCCCTGCTGATGCTGGCCTGGCAGGTGGTGCAAATTGCCTTTTTGGGGTTATCTGCAGAGTCTTTAGAAAACAACCAGACTCGGTAAGACCTAACAGTTATACTGGCAACTTTCGTCGTGTTGGTGTTACGGGAAACGGTTGCCCGCCTTCTGTCTGCGGCCACTGCACTGCTTCTTCCTGCCTCTTGGAGTGCTCTGGCTCCCTCCCCCTGTGTGCTGCTGTTCTTGCTCTGCATCTCCTCCTGCCAGGTTGGGTCAGTTACTATATCATCCACCACCTCGTCTTCCACTTCCGCACAATGGTCCTCCTCCTGACTCTATGGCAATTGTGTATCATCATCGTCCACCTCTTGTGACACTTTTCAACCGTCGCCTTCATATGACCGTGGCTGCTCAAATATTTGGGCATTGCTACATGCGATCTCCTCTTGCTCCTCTTCACGTGGACCAGGCAAGAGGCCTGAATCTATAAATGGAAAAGTGAACAGCTCTTTGGAGTGTCCAAGTGTGGGATCAGTTGTCTCTGAGCACTCGGCATGGTGGGAGGAAGGAGGATCAGGGTGAGGAATATGCGGGTCAGACTCACGGCTACTGAGACTTGACCGTGTGGAAGACAGGGTGGTGGTGGTGGCTAAGTGACTGGAACCATTATCTGCTATCCAACCAATAACCTTTTCACACTGCTTTGTGCTCAATAGTGGTGTTCTGCGGTCCCCTATTAATTGGGACAGGAAGGTCGAGCAAGAAGATGTGTGTGTTTGTTGTGGCACAATTTCAGCTTGCTCGCGGCCTCGGCCTCTGCATGCTCCATCACCATCACCATCACGTCCAGTTCCCCGTCCCTTGCCACTTGCCTTGCCCATTTTAAATGGAGGACAATATCTTCCACGCTCACTACAAATGACTGAATTTGGAGTGAACTTATATGTGATCCATGTGACGGACAAACCACAGTTTTAAATAGCTGGCTTGTAGGTAACTATTTTTAACAGCAAACTGGTGTCAATAACTTCGCTGACACACTGAAACAAAATTTTAATGGAGGCCAGAAATGGCAGAATTTTCAGTGCTATTATATGTGATCCGTGTGACTGACAAACCACAGTTTTAAATAGCTGGCTTGTAGGTAACTATTTTTAACAGCAAACTGGTGTCAATAACGTCACTGACACACTGAAACCAAATTTTAATGTAGGCCAGATATGGCAGAATTTTCAGCGAACTTATATGTGATCCGTGTGATGGATAAACCACAGTTTTAAATAGCAGGCCTCTAGGTAACTATTTTTAACAGCGCCGACCTCGTGTCAATAAGTCCACTGACACACTGCAACAAAATTTCAATGGAGGCCAGAAATGGCAATATTTTGAGCGCAATCATATGTGATCCATGTGACGGACAAACCACAGTTTTAAATAGCAGGATTTTTAGCGCAGTAATATGGAAAGGATCTGGTGTTATGATCTGCTACAAGCACTGAGGAAAGAAAGGAGATCTGTCCCTACAATAGAACTAAGCTAGATCCCTACGATGTAACGGGGAACCTGATACTGCGATCAGACCCGCTAAAGTCCTCGGCTAGTCTGTACGAAGACCTATAGAGGCAAGGGAGGGATCCCTACAAGAACTAGGGACTGGGATAAAGTTGGACACCTCCTAGCAGAAATTGTAGCAGTAAAAGCCAAACACACAACATAGAACATAAAGGTCCGAAGACCTAGCTAAACTGACTGAGAAAGGAAACTAAGCACCAGGCTAACTTAAGAGTAGAAATTACAATGAAGTCCAGCTAGGCCAGGAGGGCGGAGCAGGATTAAATAGGCAAAAAAGGTCATGTGACCAGCAAGATAGAAAAAACCTAACAGGAGAGTTCTAACAGTATCCCCTCATCTATGAGGATCCTCCGGATCCCCTAGGCCCAGGCTTATCAGGAAACCTCTTGTGAAACGCTCTGACAAGTCTGGAAGCAGAAACATCATCCACCCTCACCCATGAGTTATCCTCGGGTCCGAAACCCTTCCAAGTGACGAGATACTGCAAACTCCCTCTATACCGTCTAGAATTTAGGATGCGGGAAATTTCGTATTCCCCGTCCTCCACCACTGGAGGAACAGTGGCAGAGGCGTCTCCATCCGACACATAAGCTCTTTTCAACAGAGAAACATGAAACACGGGATTAATCTTCCAGGAGGTAGGAACCTCCAACCTAACAGCAGATTGGTTAACTACCTGAAGCACCTTAAAGGGCCCTACAAACTTGGGACCCAATTTTTTAGAAGGAATCCTCAACCGCAGATTCTTAGAGTACAACCAAACCATGTCACCAATAGCAAACAAAACCTCTTGCCATTTCCTATCAAAGTACCTCTTAGATTTTTTGTTAGCCTCCTGAAGATTACCACGCACATCCGTCCAAACTCTCTCCAAATCACCGGAAAAACTCTCCTCCTCAGGCACAGCCGATACCAATTTGGAGAATGACCCAAAAGACTGATGTCTCCCAGAACAACAAAAAAAAGGCGAACAACCAGCAGAAGAGGATGTATGGTTGTTAAGAGCAAACTCAGCAAGTGGCAGAAACTCAGACCACCCCTCCTGATTGTCTGCCACAAAACAACGCAAGAACATCCTGATTCTTCCTTTCTGTCTGGCCATTAGACTCAGGATGATATCCGGATGAAAACGACAAATGAACTCCCAACCTGTCACAAAAAGCACGCCAAAAACGAGCCACGAACTGAGGTCCCCTATCCGAAACAATGTCAGTAGGAACGCCATGTAGTCTGACAATTTCCTTGACAAAGGCCTTAGCGAGTGTCTTAGCGCAGGGCAGTTTGATGAAAGGAACCAAGTGACACATCTTGCTAAAACGGTCCACGACCACCCAGATGACTGTGAAACCCTCAGAGGGGGAAAGGTCAGTAATAAAGTCCATAGCCAGATGTGTCCAAGGTGCACTAGGAACCTCCAGAGGGCAAAGCAACCCCGCTGCAGGAGTATGTGAAGACTTAGATCTAGCACACACCGTACATTGACGCACCCACTTAATGACTTCCTTCTGCCATCCAGGCCACCAAAAACTCTTGGTCTCAGAAATTCCTGGATGACCTGCCAACCGAGACTCATGACACTCAACAAACAAATCTCTCCTAAAGGTCCTAGGCACAAACAACCTCCCATGGGGAGTGTTAGATGGGGCATTCTCCTGTGCTTTAAGAATCTCATCTTCCAAAACGGAGTCCAATGCAGCAATCACAACACCTTCTTGTAAAATGCTCCCCTCCTCCTCAGCACCGACCATGGGAGAAAAGCTGCGAGACAAACATTCTTGGTACACGGAATGTACGTAACGGAAAAATTAAGCCGCGAGAAAAAAAGTGCCCACCTAGCCTGACGGGCATTCAAGCGCTTGGCAGCATCAAGATAGATCAGATTTTTATGATCAGTAAAAACCTGAATGGGAAATTCAGCACCTTCCAAGAGATGACGCCAGTGTTCAAATGTGAGTTTAATAGCTAGCAATTCCCGATTACCAATATCGTAATTAAGTTCAGTCTCAGAAAATTTTTTTGAAAAAAAAGCACAGGGATGTACTCCATCCTTGTTTTTCTGAGACAACACCGCACCGACCCCCACCGAAGAAGCATCAACCTCAACCAAAAACGGCTTAGTCACATCAGGCTGCATAAGGATGGGAGCAGAGCTGAACCTCTCCTTTAGAAACACAAAAGCTTCAATGGCCTCAGTAGTCCACTGAACCGCATTAGCACCTTTCCTGGTGAGATCGGTCAGTGGTTTGACAATAATAGAAATTTTTTTTATGAATTTTCTGTAATAATTGGCGAAACCCAAAAACCTCTGTATCGATTTCAAACCAATAGGCCTAGGCCATTCCTGAACCGCCTGAACCTTCACAGGGTCCATCTCAAAGCCCTCGCTGGAGATAATGTAGCCCAAAAAACTAATTCTCTGTACAGCGAACTCACATTTCTCCAGCTTAGCAAAAAGCGAATTGTCAATTAATAACTGTAATTCCATCACGTACGCTCCGCCAATGAGACTCCAGATCCGGTGAATAAATCAAAATGTCATCCAAATACACAACCACACTTTTGCCGATCAAAGGTCTAAGGATGTCATTAATAAGATTCTGAAAAAATGCTGGAGCATTGGTAAGACCAAAAGGCATAACCAGGTTCTCAAAATGACCCACAGGAGTGTTAAAAGCAGTCTTCCATTCATCACCCTCCTTCATACGCAACAAATTGTATGCCCCCCCGGAGATCAATTTTAGAGAACCACTTGGCCCCCACTAACTGGTTAAACAAATCAGGAATCAATGGCAGTGGGTAAGGATTGCGTACAGTAATTTTATTAATCTCACGAAAATCCAGACAAGGACGTAAACCGCCGTCCTTTTTTTTAACAAAAAAAAATCCAACAGCCACAGGAGACTTGGAAGGCCTAATGTGACCGGCGGCCAAGCTTGTCTGTATGTATTCCTCCAAAGCCTTTCTCTCAGGAATAGTAAGATTAAATAAACGACTTTTAGGAAAAGTCGCTCCAGGGACAAATTCAATGGTACAATCATAGTCTCTATGGGGAGGCAAAATTTGTGACTCCTCCTCAGAAAAAACTCTCCAAAAATCCTGAATAGGTACAGGTAATTCCCCTTTTTCCACCGCAGCAATACGTCCGTTACAACACTTGTCATAACACTTAGGGCTTCAGGACTTAATTTCATTGGTAGACCAATCCAGTACAGGATTGTGCAATTTTAACCAGGGTAACCCCAAAATTACTGGAGAAGGCAAATTATTTAATACCACCAAATCCAAATTTTCTTGGTGAATACCATTAATAGTGAGGGGAAATTCACAGACCTTGTGAGTAACACTCTTCAAGGGGGAGCCATCGACAGAAACCACAGCAATAGGGGATGACAAAGGTTTGGGTTTTAATTTAAGTTTTTCCCAGAATCCCCCATCAATCACATTCAGACTAGAACCACAATCCACAAATATCCGAAATTCAATTAATTCTTCCTGAGCAGCAGTAGTAGCAGAAAGAAATACCCCCTTAGTATTTAAACAGGCAATACGGGCATAACTGACCTTTTTTTTTTCTTTGTTCATACGAAGCACACAGTTCTTAATAAAATGGTCAGATTTCCCGCAATAAAAGCACAAACCTTCAGAAGATCTGCGGTCTTTTTCCTGAGAGCGGGGTGCCTTCGCCCCAATCTCCATCGGCTCTCCAATGTCAGTACAGACCCTCTCAAGACTCGGAGCTGACATGGCAGAGGATTTACTCTCATTAACCCTTGCACGCAGTCTACTGTCCACCCGTATAGCTAATTGCATTGCCTCCTGCAAGTTTCCAGGTGTGGGATAAGCAATCAGCAAATCCTTAACCCTTTCACCTAGCCCCGCAAGAAACAAACTTTTCAAAGCTGAATCGTTCCACCCCACCTGGGCAGACCACCGACGGAAGTGAGAACAATATTTTTCCACATTACCTGATCCCTGCCTCAAACGTCTCAATTCAGTCTCAGCTGATGAAACACGATCAGGATCATCATACAACAAACCCAAAGCAGAAAAAAAACTATCCACTGATCTAAAGCATGGATCACTAGGTTGGAGAGAAAAGGCCCATCCCTGAGGTTCTTTGCGCAAAAGTGACATTATGAACCCTATGCGCTGTGATTCATCACCAGAGGATCTGGTTCTCAAACGAAAATACAACAAACAAGCATTTTTAAAGGAAAAAAATTCTTGTTTATCACCAAAATATAAATCAGGCAAACGTACCTTTGGCTCCACAAAATGTGCTCCAGAACAGCTACTCACATGTTGTTGGAGCTCGGCCACCTCCAGAGAGAGTCCCTGCAGGCGTTGAGCCAAATCCTGAACCGACACCATGATGGAAACTGGAAGTCTTTCCTTAGAGATATTTTTGGGCTGGACTTACTGTTATGATCTGCTACAAGCACTAAGGAAAGAAAGGAGATCTGTCCCTACAATAGAACTAAGCTAGATCCCTACGATGTAACGGGGAACCTGATCCTGCGATCAGACCCGCTAAAGTCCTCGGCTAGTCTGTACGAAGACCTATAGATGCAAGGGAGGGATCCCTACAAGAACTAGGGACTGGGATAAAGTTGGACACCTCCTAGCAGAAATTGTAGCAGTAAAAGACAAACACACAACATAGAACATAAAGGTCCGAAGACCAAGCTAAACTGACTGAGAAAGGAAACTAAGCACCAGGCTAACTTAAGAGTAGAAATTACAATGAAGTCCAGCTAGGCCAGGAGGGCGGAGCAGGTTTAAATAGGCAAAAAAGGTTATGTGACCAGCAAGATAGAAAAAACCTAACAGGAGAGTTCTAACACCTGGCTGTATTCTGCAGTGCCAACAAGCAAATGGCGCAGAAAATCTGTGTTCTCTGGATTGCTTTTTAAGCAAATAATCAGGATTAAGATAAAAAAAAAATATTCCTGGCCTCTGATACCTGGGGCTATTTCTACAAATATCTGTAAGAGCACCAGCAGACAAAACTGGAATGGATCTTCTTGCT
This sequence comes from Phyllobates terribilis, assembly GCF_046119375.1. Taxonomy (NCBI): domain Eukaryota; kingdom Metazoa; phylum Chordata; class Amphibia; order Anura; family Dendrobatidae; genus Phyllobates; species Phyllobates terribilis. The sequence continues at coordinate 426,633,045 of NW_027362762.1, read as the reverse complement.
ATGTGCACTGCAGTCTGCTATATACCCTGCCTACCTAGTGTCTCATATGTCAACATCACGGGCCACCTCACTTCTCGAGTTGACATCCTCCTGGTGGGTTGTTCCTCAGAGACAACTTTGGTCACAGAGCTTTCTTCCGCTGCACTCACTTCCCATGCCTCCTCAGATGCTCTTGGAGCTGCCTCTTTAAGCTCCTGTACTTCTCCTGAGTCTCTTGTTTCCGCACGGTCTAGTAATTCCACTCCTCCTGAGTGTAGATCGGTCTCTTTAGGGGCCGGTGTTCGATCATCAGATCTGAATTGGAATTCATCTGTACTCCTTGGTACGAACTCTGGAGCCTCAGGACTTAGTTCACTCTCCTGAGGATGGTACATCCCTCTCCTTGCTGGTCCGAGAAATACAATGATGTGTTCTTCTCCATCGGAACTTTCAAGGTCACTATCCACCTCCGGAGCTTCAGTCTGTGGTTGGCCCTTAGTCGATCTCAGACGATGTTGGTCTACTTATGGGAAGTCTTGTTGTGGTGGGATATAATCACAGGGTAGTAGTAAAGTCCGATGGACTATTCTGGTATTCTTGTATCCCGTTTCCAATCGGATTTCATACACTGGGCTGTCATCAGCTTTCCTCCTTACGACCACATACACCTTGTCTTCCCAGTACGAACAAAGTTTTACTGGACCGCCTTTCTCACATACGTTCTTGACTAGCACCCGGCTTCCCGGTGCCAATTCTGCTCCATAACATTTTCGATCATAGTACTCCTTACTCTTGCTCTGTCCTTGCGTAACCACTTTTGACACTATGTTGTATGCCTCTGCCATCCATTCCTTCCAATTCCGAACTTACTCCGGATACGTTCCGTAAGTCTCTGACACCAGAGTATCGAACATGATGCTAATTGGCAGTCTTGGCGATCGTCCATACAATAGGAAAAAGGGTGAGTAACCCGTTGCATCGCTCTTTGTACAGTTATAGGCATGTACCACTTTTGACAGAGAACTCTTCCAGTCTTTCTTCTCATCAGCTGTTAAAGTGCACAACATCGACAATAATGTCCGGTTAAAACATTCCACTTGTCCATTACCCTCTGAGTGATAGGGCATTGTGTGGGATCTCTGAATTCTACAGTACTTTCCTAGCTTGGCAAATATCTGGTTCTCAAAATCTCTTCTTTGGTCGTGGTGTAACCTTGTAGGGAACCCAAACTCAAAGCAAAATCATTGAAGATTTTCTCTGCCACTGTTCAACCAGATTTATTGGTGGTGGCATATGCTTGAGCAAATCGAGTGAAATGGTCCATCACCACCAAGATGTATTCGTAACCACCCTTGCACGTCTTGAAATGTAGAAAGTCTATTGAGACCATCTCAAATGGATACGTAGTTTGGATGTTACCCATAGGGTATGTACGGCCAGAAGAAACGTTCACTGATCAGATTTGTTGTCCTTTCCACTCCCAGGTGTCCCATGTTTTCATGGAGTTCTTTAAAGACCAACCTACGGAATACTCTGGGTAATACCAACTGCCGGTTTTGTCCTCCTTTACGATGCAGGATACCGTATTCACTGTAGTAGAGCTTTGTCCATTCTTTAATTAAAACAGATACTGCTGGTGACTCATTGTCTCTCTCCCATTTACTTGGCAACCGATTTTGGTCCACATAAAGTAGTATTCTAACAATTATCTGATCTTCCTGTTGTGCTCTACAGATTTTCCCTTTTGGTAGTTGTTGAATAGACTGGGGGTAATCTTGTTCTCCCGCTTTTATGGTGGTTTCCACCGTCAATGGACACCACAATGGTGTGTCTTCCTCCTGATAAGTTTGTACTGATAGGGAAGTGCTCTCAATTGCTTCCAGACTGACTTCCTCCAAGCATTCTTGCATGAACTCCTCAGGCTCTAGTGGCATTCTTGACAATCTGTCAGCATCCGCATTGCATTTTCCTGGCCTGTACTTGATGCTGAAATTGAAGTCAGCTAGTTCAACGACCCATCTTTGACCCGTTGCATTCAGTTTGGTTGTAGTGGGGACATAGGTCAAAAGGTTGTTGTCAGTGTATACCTCAAACTCTTTGTTGTAGTAAAGATAATCTCTAAATCGTTCACAGATAGCCTATTTCAATGCCAGGAACTCCAATTTTTCGGAATGTAGATGGTAATTCTTCTCAGTGTCTGTCAACGTTCTAGAACCGTAACCGATGACTCTCAATTTTCAATCTTGATACTGATACAGGACAGCTCCCAGTCCAACTTGAGAAGCATCTCAATTAGTGTTGAGCGAGTATGTTCGGTTAACCCTTTCGCCGAGTATACTCGGCCGAGCACCGAGTATTTATAGAATGATTTGCAACTGTTTGACAGATTTAATACATGTGAGGAATGCTGGAAAAACAGGCATTCCTCACATGTATTAAAACTGTCAAACAGTTGCAAATCACGTTCACGGAGCGACGAAAATTTAAAGCACGAGCATTCTATAAATACTCGGTGCTCGGCCGAGTATACTTGGCGAAAGGGTTAACCGAACATACTCGCTCAACACTAGTCACAATGAAGAACAAATGGTAAATTGAAATCAGGATATCCCAAGATGGGTGGTTTTACCAGGTAGTCTACTAGTTCTTCCAATACCTCCTGGTGGTCTGGTGTCCAGAGAATGGGCTATTGTGACGAGACTGCGTTGTTTCTTTTAAGCCCGGTCCTACCCAGGTTCTTCTTTTTCTCCATGGGTGTTGTTGTCCCTGTCATCCCCCCTAGAGGAGCTATAGTGGGGCGGCAATCCTGGAGAAGTTCCGAACGTAAGTACGATAGTAGGAGAGGAATCCTAAGATCTGCCTCAACTCCCCGACAGTAGAGGGCCGCTTGTCTTTTAAGGCCAGTACCGGAGCGATTTCTGCTTTGTCCATGGTATATCCTTCTCTGGACACAATTTTCCCTAGAAATCGGACTTGCCTTTTGAACAGTTCACACTTCTTTGGGGTCAACTTGATACCACGGTAATACGGTCCTCACGTGTTCAACATGCTCCCGGAAGGTTTTGCTGTCTACCACATTGTCATCCAAGTACAGCTGGCAGATATCATCCCTCAATCCTTCTGGACATGTCTCCATGCTCCTCTGGAATTCTGCTGGAGCTGAACTGAGCCCAAACGGTATGCGGATCCACTCGTATAACCCCCACGGTGTGATGAATGCTGTCAAAGGTCTACTGGACTCTTTAACAAACCCTTGATGGTATGCATTACACTGATCAAGAACAGAGAACTAGGTACTGATAGGCTATCCAGCATATCTTGAATCTTTGGTATCGGGTGCCGATCAGGTACTGACTTTCGGTTTAGTTCCCGGTAATCACAGCAGAGTCTCAACGTACCGTCCTTCTTCCTAACACAAACAATAGAAGAGGAATAAGACGACTTCGACTTTTGGACCCAAACTCTGTTGATTAGGTCTTGTAAATACTCTTTCACTTCACGGTGTAATGGTTTCGGCACAGACATGTAACTTCTGGTTACTGTGGTCGTGTCTTTCAAATTGATTTTCAACTGCAACGACAGAATACAGCCTATATCAGAGTCATCTTTGGAGAATGCATGACACTCTTCTCTCAGCATCTGTTTTGCTACCGCTCGATCTTCAGCACACAAGTGTTCCAGGGGTACTGGGGGATCCCAGGACCCGGAGGTCGGTCATGCAATTTCCTCCCCTGGGCAACTCCTGTTCCTTGGTGGGGAGACTGAATTCACGGTAGACCCCTGGGCGGATCTCTCACTGGCTGGATATACCGTTTTAATGTTTTCAATGTGACCTAACACAGTCTTTGGATCCAGTCTAATTTCGTGTTTCATAGTATTCATCACCGGTACTGTCACTCGAGCAAACCCACCAGTAGGAATCGTAAACACAGTCTCTCCTTGAACTAGGCCTTCCGGAAGTTCTGAGGAGTCTTTTGGCACGAACAGTCTTTTCTGGATTTTTCTTCCCGGTTTACCCGGACTCCACACCTCACCCCCACCATTTGGTTTGCAGGGATGATGGTTGGGCGCCAGCCTACCTTGACTTCTTTTACGTCCATTGTATTCTGTGCTTTCTTTACTCTATGAATCACATTTTCCGCCACGGCGTTGGGTATGATAAGTGATGTGTCAATTGCATCCACCACCAGCGTCCCTGACTTGTGTTTTGTGATGACCTCACTGATTACATTATAACCCAGGATAGGATCCTCTGCCACGTTCTGATCACTGGTCACGAAAAAGGTACCAAAAGCTCAATGGTGTTGCTGTTCTTCGTGACCCTCAGTTGGAAATTCACTTCCAACCAGCCCATTAAAAGGGATTTAGGTCTGGTTGACAGCTTTGCGGTGGAGTTCCAATGGTCCTAAGAGTTCTTTTAGTGACCGAAGGCAGGTATGTGGCAGGTAGCGCCTTCTCCGTCCTTCATTTAAAAGGCTCGCTTGGGCTCGTGTGTCCCACAGTGCTTTTACCAGGAGTCCATCTAGCTGGCACTGTATAAAGCTCCTTTCACTGATTAGGCTGATGAGGCTGTCTTTACTGACCAAGGAATCCTCCTCCCAGGAGTACATCGTTTGACCTCCGCACTGGCCATTAAGTAACTGATGCCCCTCTTGCAGCTGTTGTAGATGGGAACACAGTTGGGGATAGTACTTATGCAGCCATTTTACCTCATGCACCGTTCTGGGGTTTGTTGAGATTTGGATTTTCTTCTAGGGCCTCCTCCGTGTCGCGGTTACCAGTCGCCCTGCACTGGCAGCCTCCTGTCTTTTAACCCAAGCGACCGTGACCATTGGCATTCCTTGGCATAATGTCCTTCCTCACCACATCCTAGACAGTGGACACATACCATAGTCGGATTTGATGAACGGCAACGCTATATTCTGTTTTGGAACCCACTCCTGGGTCTGAGGGATAGAGATTCTGGCCTTAAACTAATCAACTTTTTAACCTCAATCAACTCAGCTCGCATTTCACCTATTACTTCTTCCCAGTCAGCGCTGGCGGTTCTTTATTTTGTTTGTGCTTTAAGGTTCCCTCTCGGAGGTGGCACTGGAGGGTCTCCATGATTATCTTCTGACTGGCCACTGGGGTCTCCAACTTCAGCTGATTCATTTTGGTGATTTTAAGAGCAGAGCCTTTCTTTAACATTTGTTCGCTCTCTGACTCATTCACTTTTTCAATTAGGACTTCGTCCAGAATGCCAGGATCTTCTAGGCACTGTATTCAGCTGCAACTTGATGTCTTTGCTGATTAACCCCATTCCCAATGATCTCAAGAACTTCTTCTGGACTAGTCCAGCATCAAACCTCTCCTCCGATTCTACATCTCTGGATGCAAACAACAGTCTATCCTTCAGTTCAATTGCTCTGAACAAGAAACTTTGTGGTGATTCATTATTTTTCTGTGAGAGGTTAATGAGTCGGCAGAGCAATGCTGAAGTACTCTCTTCTTTATAGTGCCCTTTTAAAATCATCTTCAGCTGCTGCAAGGTCAATTAACTCTTCATTTCTAGCATACTACGAAGGTTCAATCCTGGGCTCATCACTTTCACCACCCTCTCAACGATTTTATCTGGCTGGTAGCCTTTCTGTAAGCCTGCATCGATCTGGTGCAACAAGTTCATATAAGGCAGTTTGTCTTTTTGTTCACACTCTCTAATCTGTCACAGGATCTTGAATTCTTTCCTTATGGTGATTTTTGGTGTTAGAGAGGACTGTCTTCCTGATTTATCTAACCCGAGCAGGTTAAAGGTTCTGTCTGAATCTGTCACCCGTTCAGAGGTTTTGGTCGATTCCTGCAGGGCTGTTGTTAGGGCTTTGAGTTGTTCTTTCAATTCCTGTAGTTTAGTCTGCGGATGAAGATTCACGCTTTTCAGGCCCGGCGTCAGCACCCGGTGCACACGGGCAAGCGTTGGGGCCCTGTGCAGGCGGGGACCTCACTCGCCGTCGGGCACTCTATCGCGCTATGGGACCCGTGAGCAGAGGAGAGCGGTGTCAGCGCCCGCTCCCCCCCGCTTGCTCAGGGTCTCGGAAGCCGGTAAAATACTTACCCCTCCCCGTGCCTCCGCAGCAGCTCCGGTCTCTTCCACATCCTCTGACTGTGACATCTCAGGTCAGGGGGTGCGGTGACGTCTTTCCAGCGTGCCCTCTCCTGAGCCGTCACAGTGCAGAGCGGGAAGACGCCAGCGACGTTGGAGTCCAGAACTGAGCAGCGGCAGCAGGTGAGAATTGAGGTGAGTATTTGATTTTTTTTTAATGTATGGAGGCATGGGGTATTATAAGGGAGGTGGGGTGACAATCTGCATGAGGCATTATAAAGGAGGGGGGGGTGACATCCTGCATGGGGCATTAAAAGGGGGGGAAGTGACATTCTGCATGGGGAATCATAAGAGGGGATGACATCCTGCATGGGGCATTATAAGGGGTGGTGACATCCTGCATGGGGCATTATAAGGGTGGTTGACATCCTGCATGGGGCATTATATGGGGGAGAACAACCCGTATGGGGAATTATATGGGGAGAACAGCCTGCATGGGGCATTATAAGCGGGGAACAGCCTGCGTGGGGCATTATGTGGGGGAACAGCCTGCATGAGGCATTATGTGGGGGGAGCAGCCTGCATAGAGCATTATATGAGGGCACAGCCTGCATGGAGCATTATGTGGGGGACAGTATTCTGTATAGAGCATTATATGTGGGCTAGTATCCTGTATGGAGCATTATAAGGGGGTCAATATTCTGTATGGAGAGTTATATGGGGGCCAGTATCCTGTATGGAGCATTTTATGGGGACCAGTATTCTGTATGGAGCGATTCGCCGGTTTCTGAGCTAGTGTGAAATTTACAATATATATCGCTCATGTAATGTAAGAAGTGAAATCTTTGGCCTTTTACTATATATATATTTCTCTGCGGTATCTGTGCATCATGAATCGTGGTATGTGTTAAAGGGGCCCACTGAGACTCTTTCGCCCAGGGCCCACAAAAACCTGGAGCCGGCCCTGCCACTTTTGGTAATTGGTGCCGCCCCTCCATCCTCCAATTTCAACCTAGTTAGAAACTGTGTTAGCTCCTGGAGGAACGTCCCCATGACGTCTTCAGCTTCTTTCTCCCCCAGCCCATCCATTGCATTAATGGCAGCTAACAGTTGTCCGCTTTAGAAATCTGTTCTTCTGACATCTTTATATGTTCTGCTACTGTTCTCAATTCTTCACAGGTTAACTGAAGAAGCAGCTAACTAATTCTATCCATTTGTACTTCCACATCCATTGCTGCTAGTGAATTTTCTTTAGTGCTGGTCCCCTTTAACTGGTTTTACAGAGTTGAGTTGAGGTGCTGTGCTGCTGTGTTTTTCCAGACAGTTTTCCTCTTCTCCCTCTACACGCTAATTCCCGCCCAGGACACCCCTTATGGGCAGCCGTTGTTACACGCACGCCGCTTGGTTCAGATAGGGGCAAGACAGGTTACATGAATTCTTTGGAATCCTGGGGGAACTGTTACTCAGGGCGACCATAGACCATGTGCTGCTGTTTCTCTCAGGCACACAGGGGTATTGACCCTTAGACACAGACACGTAGGTTGTTTCACTTGCTGACCAGACACACTTGACAAGAGTCCTCTTAAACAGTAGAACAGTAGCATTTAATAAGAAGCTGCACAGCCAGTGCAAGTTAAGTCTTATGAGCAACAGGCTCCAGTGACAAACTGTACAGTTTCCTTAGCAGCATAGCAGTTCACAGTCTTCCCAGTAGTACAGGACAACACAGTTCTAATGCAAAGGCACATTAATGAACACAGCATTCTTTATAGCACAGTGAGATGGAGGAGGGTTTGCTGAGGGAGATGATCTCTGTGACACCATTTCTTCCAGTCCTTATCTTTCTGCCTGACAATACCCTGCACTGCTAGTTCAGGAACTCTACCTGACCTGTGCTTAGCTTCACTCCTGACTTGAATCCTTTTCACTTGCAGGGGCGCTTCTGGGAGATACAGAACACACACACACCACCTTTCTCTTTAGCTCCAGACAGACAGTAAACAATTTCCCCACAATCCCCCTGAGGATCTATTAAAACACTCTCATTGTCCTGTGACTGTGTTAACCCCTCTAGTTGCTGGATGCTTCTGGAGCACAACACTCCCTGTCTCCTGTGCTCTGTGTTAAAGCAACAGCACTACTTCTGCATGTCACACAGAGATTTTTCTAATGTGCCCACACTCTATGGGTTGTCATCACACACAATTAACGCCCTCACTGTCCTAAATGTCTGCAACACTGCTGGCAGACCTAACCCGTCATCTGCATCCGGGACAGTGGCATCTTGTGGCTGGTTACTAATACTACAGCCCACAAGAAAACATACCAGAAACAAATCCTTATTCACATTCGATGCTCATCCCTAGCACTGAGTTCCCCTTTACTCTACTGGGCTGGATTATCACAGCTAACCCCTTAACTGTACCTAACTGCAGCCCAGAGAGATCTGTGGGGACAATCTTTTAAACCTTTTTAGTGTCAAAGGGGAGCTACTTCCTTCCCCACTACTACACATCTACACCTTCGGCCTGGGACAGCAGATAGAGTCTCACTGCTTTCAGTATCACCTGTATGCTAATGACACACAGATCTACCTCTCTCGACCTAATATCACCTTCTTACTAACCAGCATCCCACAATGTGTGTCTGCTATTTCATCTTTCTTCTCTGCTAGATTTGTAAAACTTAACATGAATAAAACTGAATTCATCATCTTTCCACCATCTCATTAACCCCCCACCCCAACTGACCTATCCATCAAAGACAATGGCTGCCCACTCTCCCCAGTCCCGCAAACTTGACTCTGATCTGTCCTTCAAAGTCAGATCCAAGCCCTTTCTACTTGTTGCCGACTCCAACTCCAAAATATCTTCGGGATCTGCACATTCCTCAACCATGAATCTACAAAATATAAAGAAGACACCAGCTCAATTGGACTCAGGCGTCATTGAAGCACGGAACACAAGGAACCACTCGCTTGAATTGTTCAATAAAAAGAGAAAAAATTCCAGCTTCAAGCATAGTCCAAAAAAGAGTATTTTATTCTATAAAAACAGATTCCATAATCAATTCAGATAGGTAGAGAGCAAAGCGTTTTGAACGCCTAGGCCTGAATTCCATGTCAAAGCTCAGGTCAGGTCTAGGCGTTCGAAACGTGTTGCTCTCTACCTATCTGAATTGATTATTGAATCTCTTTTTATAGAATAAAATATTCTTTTTTAGACTATTCTTGAAGCTGGAATTTTTTCTCTTTTTAATGAATCTATAAAAACACCAGTGCACGCCCTCATCATCTCCCACCTGGACTACTGCAAGCTCCTGCTCTGTGGCCTCCCTTCTACCACTCTTGCACCCCTCCAATCTATCCTAAACTGTGCTGGTGGACTAATCCACCTGTCACCCCGCTATTCCCGTTTCTCCCCTCTGTCAATCCCTGCGCTTGCTCCCCGTTGCCCAGAAACTCCAGTTGAACAGCTTAACTTTGGCATACCAAGCCATCGAAAACCTGTCTCTTCCATACATCTGTGACCTAGTTTCTCTGTACTTACCTGTGCGCAACCTCCCATCCTTCCAAGATCTTGTTCTCTACTTCCCTTTTATCTCTACTTGTCACAATCGAATACAAGTTTTGTCCCGTGCATCTCCCCTACTGTGGAATTCTGTACCCCAACACATAAAACTGTCGCCTGCCATGGAAACTTTGAAAAGGAAGTTAAAGAAGACCCACTTCTTCTGACTAGCGTACAATTTGCAGTAACCACCCTTGCTCCACCATAACGCTTTACGACCAGCTGTACACTGACCTACTGTATCCTCACCCATCCACTGTAGATTGTTTGTGCGCCCTCATGGACAGGGTCCTCTCTCCTCTTGTTCCAGTCGGTGACCCCTTTTCACATGTAAAGCGCCATGGAATAATTGGCGCTATAATAATAAATAATAATAATTATACTACTTGTCAATTGATGGCACTTTCCTAGTGTCTGCCCCTAATTTGATGTGTTTTGGCAGCTTTTGGGCCAGTTTGAAGGTGTTGTGTATGGGTTTGGTTTTGCCCCCCATTGAATCCAATAATATAGCGTCAAATGACATCTCTGGAATAAAAAATTCCGATCCAAGACCCATACCACCACTAATACAATTGTTTGAGATGGTCAGAATCTTGAATACCAAACTTTGATTGATTTTATTTTCTCAAATATTTGTTTGTAACAATAATTTGAGTTTACAGCATAAACTCATGTTTTTCTATAATGTAGTAATGCTCGGAGACCTAGCCTCCCCCATCCTTTTTCTTTTCCTCTTTTCATCTCACTCCCGTTATCCTGGCCAATAAAGTTTGTTAGCTTTTCTTCCCTCCTCACATTTCCCCTACCCCTTTTCCTTTTACCCACTTAATTCTCATGATATATTATCCCTTGTTGAAATGTTTGACTTTATAAACTTGAAAAACTCAATAAAAATAATTTGATGAAATATGAGCATAGCCTTACATTAATTAAAACAGTGACATACCTATTGTCTATGGACCTTACACAAACCTGACCATATTACAAATATCTCCAGTCCATCCTTTTTTTCTCAATTAGCTACCATTGTTATATCATTGTACAATTTATATCCATATTGGCTCAATAGCTGGAGATAAGTTAATTTAGCATTATTTTTAATCCTCTTGCCGCCACAAGTGGTTGTCCATCTGGTCTTTTAGAACCGAACCATGTACCTACTGGATGTACCATGTTCTTTTGTCTCATTGTTTGGTAATTTGCTTGTATGGCTTGTTATTTCGCTTATTTTTCATCTCAATTGTAAAGCACTACAGTATATAAAAGTGTAATATAAATAAAAATTGCATGTCATTGATATAATATCCACATTTGGATCAGCAAAACCACCTACTAGACTGAACTTTTCCGTGGTGGCTAGAACAAGTTTAACTATCAGTGCAGCTCTGACTTATTTTAACTTTATTTCTAAGTATTTTCTTTTTTTCATTTGCCTATTGTATAACATTGACAGAATTGACTAAAAAGCAGGAACTTAGTCAGGAACTTACATACTAAATCTGTTGACTTGAGCTTAAAGATCAGCAGTGAAGGAATCCATTTACAGAGATCAGCACTGGAGAATTCCACGGTCAGAAATTTGGAAATTTCTTCCTAAGTAATGGGTTTCTGTTTTTGAAGGTGAATTCAGAAGCCAAACAACTGAAGCCTGCAAGCCTTGAGTGGTTCAAGAGCCATATTTTGGTCAATCTGGCCACATGATATGAATCTTCAATTCACAGCTCCTGGTCTGTAGCACTCCTCTATAAAAAAAATCTTACAGAACCACAGTGCCGTTGTTCAAAGGAGTGATGGTGATTCCACCCACTGCTCAGCTATTGGTTTCATATACTAGTTATATGCCATGACTTAGCCCCTATAAATAAAATGTGCATTTTTTAACAATCTAGAACAATTTTGTCTTCTGTGACCCCGCTCCACCGCCCCCTGTAAGCTACCATAAAGTCGGACTATAAGATACCCCACCAATTTATTAAAAAAATGTTTTTTCCCTATTTTCCTCCCCAAAACTCTTATGGTCTGATGAATCTTATAGTTTACAAAATATTGTAAATATTTTGCTTCTACACATAAAAGTATAAAATAAAGACTCAGACACATCATGGAAAGTTTAAATAGTGTGAAGTTTATTATATGCTTTATATGTGCTGGTTACCTCCCATCACTCACAAAGAGCGTACAGCAACACTCAGGACAGGAAAAACCCCCAGTGGAGGAAACCTGTAGGGAAACCATGGCTGCTGTAAGACCCTTCCTCCGGGCATACTAAGGGAGGTTACCACTATAGAATACAAGTGTGAAAAAATAACAAGTGTGTGTACAGTATATAGTGTGTGTGCGTGTGTATATATATATATATGTACATCATAAGGGGTGTCTGTGTGTATGTTGTCTGCGTACAGTAGGGTGTGCATTTTCTGTGAGTGGCTATGAAGAATACTTATCATCTTTCTCCAGTTCTTCATCCATCATGTCATCTAGATGTTCTTCTCCTTGTGGGTCCAGCAGCTATGTTCCCCGTCCAGCCATGTTCTTCTCCTTGCAGATCCAGCAGCTACGTTCCCTGTCCAGCAATGTTCTACCTTTGTAGTCCAGCAGCTACGTTCCCCGTCCGGCAATGTTCTACCTTTGTAGTCCAGCAGCTATGTTCCCTGTTCAGCAATGTTCTTCTTCTTGTAGGTCCAGTAGCTATGTTCCCTGTCCAGCAATGTTCTTCTCCTTGCAGATCCAGCAGCTACGTTCCCCGTCCGGCAATGTTCTGTCTTTGTAGTCCAGCAGCTATGTTCCCTGTCCAGCAATGTTCTTCTCCTTGCAGATCCAGCAGCTATGTTCCCTGTCCAGCAATGTTCTTCTCCTTGCAGATCCAGCAGCTACGTTCCCCGTCCGGCAATGTTCTACCTTTGTAGTCCAGCAGCTATGTTCCCTGTCCAGCAATGTTCTTCTTCTTGTAGGTCCAGCAGCTATGTTCCCGTCCGGCAATGTTCTTCTCCTTGTAGGTCCAGCAGCTGTGTATGATGAGTATGAATCTGTTGTTTTGATTTCCTCCGTTGTCTCTGTCCGGCATTAGATGTTCTCAGCCTCTTCCCTCTTGCATGGAATGATGTTACACAGAGAGCAGGATAGGGCATTATTCCTCCTGAACCAGCGTACTGCCCAGCTGTGATGGACATTCCTGTCTCTCTTCCATGCCCAATAGTCAGGGTCTTGTGCCATGATCTAGAATGGAAAAAGTAATTATAATCAATGTTTAAAGGGAATATGTCACCAGTTTGCATATATTTTAGACCTGATGATGCTGGTATGATGACTTTGAAAATCCATGACAGAATGACTGTATAATCACTTATTAAAGTTTTCCTGCTTGATAATAAAGCGAGCATTGCATGAGTCCTGCTCTGGCTGCACTAATAAAATGCTCAATCTAATATCAGAACTACATAACCATTTTAACTTGGCTTTTCAAAGTAAATACAACTGCTCCATCAGGTCTAAGGGATTTATGTATGTGTACTGTTTATATTGTGATATCTATTTACAGGTCAGCTTTATATTATTGTTGCTTTATGTTGCTAACCAGATCACAGGTGGCCCGATCCACCCAAGCCCGAAATCCCATCCTGGTGAACAGTACATCGCGTAGTTGTAGTAGTCGGTCCTTCTTCATGCTCCACGTCCATCCGAGGGCCCAGCGGTAGATCTCCCGTTGATATGGCACGTCTTCTTCAAATTGGTTGGCTAAAAACCTGGAAGGAACAGAAATGAAACCAAATAAATTATAGTACACTTCAGAAGAAAATACAGAGAGATAAAAAGCAACAAATGCAATTATCATGTATTTAGCTGAGTGGTGGAAGAGATATTTTGGTTTTACAATGAAATAAACAAAAGTTATTCATAGACATAAATGTGTAATAATAAAAGAGACTCACAGAGCTGGAAAGAAGAAGGTTCTGTATTCTGAAGATCGCAGTCCGGCTCTCCTAAAGTAAGCGATGACCATGGCGAGGAGATACTAGAGGGATGAAAAGCAGAGTTAGTGGGTATATATAGTACAGAACATATATATCAATATATTCCTATGTTTGGCAATATCTGTCCACTATTACATAAGAATAAGCCCTTTATTTCTCTATGATTTTCTCAAATCTGGATGATTTCTTATCCTTCACTACAATAATACCTTGTCGGAAATCTTAAGACAGCTGTCCCTTGCTAGAAAACACCTGATGTATTCTTCTTCTACAGAAATGAGAAAAATAGAATTATTTTACTATGAACTTTTTAATGCTATTAATCTTAAATTAAAGGGGTTGTATAGCACCTAATAAATGGCTTATCCTCAGGATAGCTCATCAATATCAGATTGGTGGAGATTTGACACCCGACATCCTCTGATCAGATATTGAAGAATTTTCAGATAAAATAGATTAATGTAGAAATACCTGTCACATAATCTAATACTTTGCATCTGAAAACCTTGTAAGGTGCAATGAGTCTTACCAAGGAGTGTGGTGAAAGCTGCCCGCTCTTCTGGCTGCGGGATGTCATCTTCTGTCTTCCTCCTCTTGGTCTCTTCCTGGGTGGCAGACCGTGAACTGTGATAAAAGAGATAGATGTTATAGTATTTGGCCTCATGCACACGGTCGTACTATGGCTACACATCATTTCTGAGCTGTAAGGAGCCGTAGTAGAAATCTATGGGCCCATCTTGTACTTCTGCCTCTGTGTATTCATGACTGAGTGGGAATTTCTCATTGATTCCTATGTATTTTGGGTTCATTCACACTTGTGCTTTATTACAGGGGTCTTTTGATTACTGATGCACATTGATAGCAGTTTGTGCTGACTGATTATTTATGATCATAATTTACAAATGTAGCTGCCGCCAACATACCCCTGCTGTGCAATTAGAGCAGAACAGTGAGTTTTCAAATTGTATGGGAACGGCCGCTCTACGAAAATAGCAGCTACTACTTCTCCAACTCCATAGAGAGCTGTTCTATCCAAAATATCCAGCAGAAAAGCGAGCGTGAGCATCTCCATACCAGCAGTCCAGCAGTTACATTCTGATGGGTGATCTCCTCATGGGGGATCTGATATTAGTTCTGTGGCTGTAACTGGTATAAATAAGTGTAGTGGTGGCGTGTAATGGTCACTATGGATCTGCTGGTGTCAGTGTATGGAGGGTGATGGCTGCAGTGATGTAACCTCATCTACTTACCACTCCTCTTCATACTGGGCGATCTGTTCTCTCTTCCGCTTCCTCATGGCCATTCTTCCTCTTCTTCCTGGAAACTAACATATAGAACAAGTAAAACATGAATATGCAGAGCATGACTCTTTCTAAAGACTCCCTAGTAGAGTAATACTACTAACCTAATGTGTAACCCAACACGTAACTAGCATATCCTGCATTACATGTGTTGTAGTATTGCAGCTTTATTGACTTGATTGGTACTTAGTTGTATTGCTCAACATGACCCATTGACAGAAGTGGCGCTGCAGCTAGTAAACAAAACAAACCCTATTTTCTACTTAAAGCACCACTCCAAAGTTTTGTTTTTTTATTAGCGCTGGAGTGGCGCGTAAATGTAAGACCTCTGCCCCTGTTCTACTCAAATTCCGGCGGCGTTACATTTTACCAACCCCACTCCGGTCCCGCAGTGTCATCTTGTTCCCGTAACTTCTAACTGGCCAGAAGTCAGAAGTTAAGTCACAAGTCAATGCAAGTCTATGAGAGACAGAACGAGTCTCTCAGAGATGTATTGAAAAGTGACCTCCGCCCCACTCCATGAAACACTGGAGCTGCCGACAGGTCACTTTTCACCGGAGACCAATAGGAGTGACGCTGGAAAAGGATGAAGGTGGCGGCAGTTGACTATGAGACAGGGGCAGGGGAATTACATTTAAAGCACCACTCCAGCGGTGAAATAAAAATAAATGCTGCAGTGGCGCTTAAAAAAATAAATAAAAAAAATTGACTGGTCATCTATGTCTACCCAGATTGATTTTATGTCCTATGATAAGAAAAGTCGACACATATCTACATTAAACTGACTGTACTGTGACTCGCCATAGAAACCTCTGTATATATCCGGTCCCTCCACGTATAGTAACTGATGATCCAGTACAATATTCTTCATATCTCCACTATATGTACGTATGATATAACTATTACATACAGGCTAATAATGACCATGCACTTCTATATATTAGATCTGGGAATTTCTAGGAGAAATATGTGGCCCAGTGCTCTCTTATATTTACACATCATTATCCACAATTTAAATATTTATTTAAAGTCACTAAATTTTACCCTCTTTATCCATAATCACCCCGTTATCTGTACTTTGGTCTTATGGTGAAATCATTTGCTCTTTTATATCCGGTTGCTTTCAGTATAGAGCCCACCTGTCTGTATTCGGGAGGAAATAAATCAGTTTCTTTATCACACAATGATACTCACCTCTGTAGGGCGGCAGGCAGCGGCTGTCAATCAATCAGCAGGTAACAATCCGGGTGTAAATCAATCAGAAGGTAACGATCCAAATATAAATTCAAAAAGTGTCGCTTCTATAGATCAATAAGGGGCCGGTCCTATCTCTAAAAGAGCTATTGCAGACTGGCACCAACTGACGTTTTTTTTCTTGCTTTGAATTCCTGCGATTCTATTGGTTGATGGTTGCGGCACATGCCATTGTAGCACCCTGAGGATTCGGCTGCTACAGGGGTATTGCACCTCAACCCAGAGGTGTGATTTTCCACTCCCGGGTAAGGATGGAGTGTGGAACTGAGCTCAGTTAGCTGCATGCACTACACACATCCCATTTCCGGGGAACAGACCGATGGTACTCCCACTAGAGAAATGTGCAGGTACGACAGTGTCTGTTCCTGGCTGGAGTGGGAGGGGGGTGGAACATCCCAGTAGTGTAGGGGCAGATAGGGGGAGCAGTCTGGGTAGTGCTAGGAGCTCATTGGGTGCTGGTCACCTGAGCTCACACATAGAGGGAGTATATAAGGTGGGCACCATCTTAGATCAGGGTCAGTCTTTTGCAGAGTGAGGTCAGTCTGTCAGAGCAGAGGAGAAGAGCAGCTCCAAGGCCAAGAGAGAGAGAGGAGAGAGAAAGACCCAGAGGGGGAGGAGGAAGGAACTCCAAGAGCCCAAATTAGACCAGAGGGTGAAGAGTTGGCAACAGGGTACCGGATCCCAAGCTGGCAGAGGCTACAGCACACCTTAGCCAGGAACCGGAGGTCGTGGGCAGGACCGATCTGCCACGATCACCCACTAAATCCACCCGGAAGGCAGACCAGGAATAGGGTCAGGGAACCCAGAGACGAGGGTTTACCACCAAGAGGCCCGAGGGAGCCGGACATAGGTGGATCCCTGGTGGGGAAGGCCAGAGAAGAGGACAGGACAGAAAGGGAGCACAGGACCACGCTCCAGAATCACCTGGGGGTTGGCTGAGTCCAGGACCTGGTGGACGCAGCACGGCTCGGGTGGTCACTTAAGGCCGGAGTGACCAGAACAACTGCAGTAAGTAAACAAACCCTGAACTGCACAGCCCGACTCTGCGTCTCATTTCCATCCCCGCTGCACCACCACAACCCCCATCCTCTGCAACTGACCCCCTGAGGCTATACCCCTCCCGTTGGGGGTTATACTACCTGAGCTGCACATACATCACCAGCCTCAGCGGACCCTGCTGCAGCGGCGGCCGTACTGACCGCAATTCAACGGGTGGCGTAGTCGACATAAAAGAACATCTAGTAACATCATAAGGACTGCCACACACTGAGCTTGACACCCTGGGCACGGACCGGGTCACAGCCACTCGGAGACTACAACCCCCATCTGATCCGGCTCCGGGTATCCCTAACAGCACTGGCCCAGGGGGCGCGTCAACTTTGGCGTAGTCGGCAGGATAACGTGCCCGCAACAACCGGGTACTGCGTGCCTGAAGAAAAGTTCACAGTTACCTCAAAAAGAAGTCTCCCGCCGGTTCCGGAGGGTCCCCGCCAACGGACCCCATCACAGGTCGTTTCCCGCCGGTTGTCCGCCATTTGCAGCTTTTTCCCGCCATCCATGGAGTTTCCCGCCACTGGGAGACGATTCCCGCCATTTCCAAAGATTTCCCGCCTTGGAAGAGCGGACGCCATTATGGGCGTGCCAGAGGGTGGCAAGAGGTCACCTCCCATCGTGGGCCAGGTCGAAGAATGGCGCCAAAAGCGGAAACCGCGCCCACCAACAGAGACTGTGATGCTGGAAGTGTCCATCAGCGTGAGAGAACTGCCCCTGGAACTAAAGTTGCCCCGGGACCACCCTCGATGTGGGCGGAGACAGAAGAAGAGAACGAAGATGGGTGCAGCCTGGAGGAGTCTGGAGAGAGCGCACCCGGAGACAAGACGTCTGGAAGAGAGTCCAGAGAGAGCCTACCCGGAGATGGAGGGAGAGCCAGGCAGCACCGACCCAGTGGTCAGGAGCCTGATGCGGGCCGCCACTCCAGGCAGCACCGACCCAGTGGTCAGGAGCCTGTTGCAGGTCGCCACTCCAGAAGGCCTGCTGGAGATCCTAACACATCTCCCCAGAGACCGGGAGTGTGCACAGACCGCGCTGGAGGGCCTCGCACGGAGGATGGCCCAGGTGCAGCGAGAGACGTTGGCGGAGTGGAGCCGAGAGATGGCCCAGCAGACCGAAACCCATCAGCGGAGCACGCCACCCGAGACGAGGAGACAGACCGCCTCTGAGGATGGCGCAGGAGGAATGAAGGCAGGAGACGGCGCCGAGAAGGGAGCCGAACGAATGGAGGCAGGTAAAGGGGACGTCACTACCCCGAGCCGGGAAACCGCGTGCCTGCCCCAGCTCCCCGTCGCAGAGCCCGAAGTACCCCCTGCCGTGCCCGTCGCTGCAACGTCACCGCCGCAGACTAGGCCTCAAACGGAAGCCGCGACCCCTGTGACGTCACGCGCTTCGACCCTGAGCGCGGCAAAGCAGGAAATACCACCGGCCTGGTCGCAAGGCCTAGTACCTCCGGGCGCAGCAATACCAACAGCGCCCCCTACCTCCGCGGAGCCACCGGCCTGGCCGCAGGGCCGAGTAACCCAGGGCGCCGCCGTTCTTACGGTGCCCTTTACTTTCAAGGTGCCCCAGGCCTGGTCGCAAGGCCTGGTTAACCCGGGCGCCGCTACCACCACGGCGCCCATAACACCTAAAGTACCGCACCTGGGTGAGGACCTGTTCGCCCAGCATACGTGCCCGGATGGGCAGCCCTTCGTATGGCCCCAGGAATACATCCAGCTGGAGCTGCAAAAAGCAAGGGCCATGTGCGAACCCCTGATCCCGGCTCCAAAGCCCATGAAGAGGATCTCGCCCCCGCTAGAAGAGACCCAGTTTGAGTGGGATCCCACCGGAGAAGACCTCATGGGGTTCACTCAGGAGACTCGGGCAGCCGCAGCGGAGCGTGCAGAGTGCTGCCGCCAGCAGCTCGAGGTCTTTGAGAGGGAGCGGAGAGAGAGGCGGGTCCGGGAACAACAAGCCCAAATAAGGAGCGCGGAGCAGAAGAGCCGGACCAGGAGAAACCCCCTTGCAGCGCATGGTCCCCGTACCATCGGGACTGTGATAAAGTTCAATCTGCAGCATGGGTGGGGTTTCATCAGGGATCACCGCACCCCAGGCGACGTCTTCGTGACCAGGAGAGACGTTGAGTCCCACCTACCGGAGGGACACAGAGGTCGTGACCTGTATTTAGGGGACGAGGTCACCTTCACCCGGCACAAGTGTGCCAAAGGACCCTACGCCCTCCATGTGCATCGCCTGACGGAGGAGGAGCTGCGGTGTGAGGAGGAGCAAGAGGACCCGGACGGGTCTGAAACTGAAACCAACCAACAAGAAAGAGCAGGAGGACGCCGTCGTTGAGTACGGTAGTGAAGAGACTGTATAAAGTTGCCCGTCGGGGTACCAAGAACTGTTACTTATTTAAAATATGTTCCCCGTTGGGACCAGACAAGAGTGAACTGTTAATCCCGTGTGTCCCTATTCCCACTGACCGAGGACTGAGAGCGGTCAATCCTCCCTAATACCTGGCCGAGGACTGAGAGCGGCCATATTTCCCTTGTATATAGTTGCGCTTCCTAAAGCGCCCCCTACCGGTTTTATAGGAAACTGTTTTCTTCCAAGAGAGACTGTCGCACTTTACCCGGTCACAAGTTGCACCGTGGCCGGAGGAACAAGAATGTTTCTAATGAGGAGTTTTATATGAAAAGTTTTATGATATATATATATTGTTTTATATGTTTATGATGTTTATGAAAAAAATTGTATGTTTTGGATGTTTTTGTTTATATCTTACAGCCCGAGGACGTGCTGTGATTTACCAGGGGGGAATGTAGCACCCTGAGGATTCGGCTGCTACAGGGGTATTGCACCTCAACCCAGAGGTGTGATATTCCACTCCCGGGTAAGGATGGAGTGTGGAACTGAGCTCAGTTAGCTGCATGCACTACACACATCCCATTTCCGGGGAACAGACCGATGGTACTCCCACTAGAGAAATGTGCAGGTACGACAGTGTCTGTTCCTGGCTGGAGTGGGAGGGGGGTGGAACATCCCAGTAGTGTAGGGGCAGATAGGGGGAGCAGTCTGGGTAGTGCTAGGAGCTCATTGGGTGCTGGTCACCTGAGCTCACACATAGAGGGAGTATATAAGGTGGGCACCATCTTAGATCAGGGTCAGTCTTTTGCAGAGTGAGGTCAGTCTGTCAGAGCAGAGGAGAAGAGCAGCTCCAAGGCCAAGAGAGAGAGAGGAGAGAGAAAGACCCAGAGGGGGAGGAGGAAGGAACTCCAAGAGCCCAAATTAGACCAGAGGGTGAAGAGTTGGCAACAGGGTACCGGATCCCAAGCTGGCAGAGGCTACAGCACACCTTAGCCAGGAACCGGAGGTCGTGGGCAGGACCGATCTGCCACGATCACCCACTAAATCCACCCGGAAGGCAGACCAGGAATAGGGTCAGGGAACCCAGAGACGAGGGTTTACCACCAAGAGGCCCGAGGGAGCCGGACATAGGTGGATCCCTGGTGGGGAAGGCCAGAGAAGAGGACAGGACAGAAAGGGAGCACAGGACCACGCTCCAGAATCACCTGGGGGTTGGCTGAGTCCAGGACCTGGTGGACGCAGCACGGCTCGGGTGGTCACTTAAGGCCGGAGTGACCAGAACAACTGCAGTAAGTAAACAAACCCTGAACTGCACAGCCCGACTCTGCGTCTCATTTCCATCCCCGCTGCACCACCACAACCCCCATCCTCTGCAACTGACCCCCTGAGGCTATACCCCTCCCGTTGGGGGTTATACTACCTGAGCTGCACATACATCACCAGCCTCAGCGGACCCTGCTGCAGCGGCGGCCGTACTGACCGCAATTCAACGGGTGGCGTAGTCGACATAAAAGAACATCTAGTAACATCATAAGGACTGCCACACACTGAGCTTGACACCCTGGGCACGGACCGGGTCACAGCCACTCGGAGACTACAACCCCCATCTGATCCGGCTCCGGGTATCCCTAACAGCACTGGCCCAGGGGGCGCGTCACCATGATGATGCATGCGGTGAAAAATTTAAAGGTAAAGTGCATGCTTATAATATTATTAGGAGATACAATGTATTACTTTTATTTCCATCTTAGTAGTTTTCCTCTTTATTCCTATTAGTGTTATTTGGGGAAGTTGTCATGTTATTCCCTCAGCTTGCCCTATTCTGCCAGGCTTTCAGATTAACTGATGTTTGGGAAATGGCAGCAGTGAAAGCCGCATGCAATAATGGTGACACTAAAGTCATGTGATGAGAGAAGTGGGATGTATAACATGTTCACTAGACCCTCCAATGTATATGGAGCAAGAGAATAATTGTCACCTGCTTTCTTGCTTCCTGTAAAGTCATTATTTAACCCTTTAATAACGTGGTCTATTTATATTATGGCATCTTCATTTCTTCCTCCTCTTTTCCCAGACTCATAACTTTTTTATTTTTCTGTCCACATAGACATATGAGGGCTTGTTTTTTTGCGGGATGAGTTGTACTTTTGAATGGCACTATTCATTTTACCACCTAGTGTACAGAAAAACAAGGTAAAAAATTCCAAGCAGGGAGAAATTGTGAAAAAAATGCAGTATGATTACAGTGATTCCAAACATGTCCAGTGTCCTGAGTTAACATATCTGGGAAAAGGAAAAGATACTTAAGTAAATGTCTGAAAAATGGACCACAGGTTTAACCTGATAGTATTCCTTTGAGTATTCGTATAACTTGCCTAAAAGTCGAAACAGAAGCTGTTTAGTAGCTACTTGACAGTTAAATATGTTGATCCCTTGGTTGTTGTTCACTCCCAGTCTGGCACAATGGCGCGGCAGAGGTTGGCATTTCCCTTCATATGCGCCAATAGAGGAACTATAAAAAAAATTTCAAGGCCATCAGGAGATACCATGTGATAATAATAGTAATAACACTATTCTACAGCCAAATTGGTTCAGAGACAAAAATAGTTGAACATAACTAATTTTGTGTTGCTAAAAATGAATATGATACTTAAATTTGCTGATTGGCTCTAATTTCCAAGATCCAGAGGAGGTTGTAATTACTTATGACACCTTTCATGCAGGCTTATAAAAAAAATTGCGTGTTAATTATTTCATCATCATTATTGCATTGTTATTAGCCCGTCTATTACATCATCTATTTAGTCTATTGAGCCTTCAGTATTTTACCATCTTAAGATGATCAATCAAAGAACTCCAACTCAACTCTCATGACGTAATCCTAAATTGCATCACCTAATTTTATAAATGCTTTCTGTATAAGGTGTACAGTTTTAGACTTTCTTAGCTTGGTTTCTTAGCATATTGACATATTTCTATATGTTTTTTCAGATATGTCTCATTCTTGCATTAACTAAGCAGATAGTTTTTGCAACCTATGCGGAGAAGTTACTTTTGCGTCAGAAAGGTGAAGCTTAATAAGGAAAACCTACAACTTGTATTTTGGTTACAGAATAGGAGACCAAGACAAGAGTTGGGCTCCACACATATGCTGCATCACATCTTACCCAGTGGTTTCATGGGAAGAGGCAATCGATGCCTTTTGCACTTCCAATGATCTGGAGAGAGCCAACCGATCACACTATTTTTGCTATTTCTGCATGGGGCCCCCTATTAGGAAAGGAGTTTCAAGGAGAATAGGTGAACTTTACAGTATAGAAACATTGCATCTGCATTTTGCCCAGTACCACATACAGAAGAACTGCCGATGCCGAAAGCACCAGAAACATTTTCAGTCAAGTAAGGAAGAAGAGGGCTTTTGGTGTCATG
Source organism: Phyllobates terribilis (assembly GCF_046119375.1). Classification (NCBI taxonomy): domain Eukaryota; kingdom Metazoa; phylum Chordata; class Amphibia; order Anura; family Dendrobatidae; genus Phyllobates; species Phyllobates terribilis. Next base: position 426,610,061 of record NW_027362762.1, on the reverse strand, counting down.
AAGCATCTTCATCTCACGACCCAGACTTTCTGTCAGCAATCTCAACTGGACCACACCTTAAAACACAAAGTGAACCAAATGATCTGGTTAGAGATTTGGATCTGTCCAAGAGTAAGGCTGAGCTCTTAGGTTCCAGGCTACAACAATGGAATTTCCTAAAGGGCGATGTTCGGATTTTTTCCAAAACAAGCCTTAAAGCCGTTTTGCTGCATAATGGCTATGTGCTACCTTCAATTTCACTTGGTTATGCAGTCCACATCAAAGAAGCCTATGAACATAAAACAGCTGTTGGGATGCTTGAACTATGCCCAACATTTGTGGCCCCTCTGTGGTGACTTAAAGGTGGTTCCCCTCTTACTTGGTCTCCAGGGTGGATACACAAAGTACTGCTGCTTTCTGTGTGACTGGGATAGTTGTACAAGAGAATTGCCCTACAATAAAAGAGACTGGCCTCTCCAACATTCATTTCAGCCAGGGAGAAAAATGTCCTAAATCCAGCACTTGTTGACCGACATAAGATTTTGTTACCACAATGGCATATCAAGTTGGGCCTAATGAAGAACTTTGTCAAGGCAATGGATAAAAATGGCAAATCATTAACCACTTAACAACATTTGACGTACTAATACGCGTCTGTGCCCTGGGACTTAAGAGCCAGACCCGTATTAGTACGTCATGGCGATCGCGCGCGCACACAGGCTGTGCGGGCGCGATCGCCGCCGGGTGTCAGCTGATTGTCACAGCTGACACCCGGTACTATGTGCAGGGTGTGGTCACGCACCGCTCCCAGCACATTAACCCCCGCGATGCTGCGATCGAAGTCGATCGCAGCATTGAGGAGGCAAGGGGAGGTGATCGCAAATACTCACCTCCTCTTCCGGCTTCCAGCGCTGTCTGCCATGGCTTCCAGGATGTTGCCATGATGACCCGATGTCATCATGACAACATGCGGGTCACCAGACAGCAGGAAGATTTTTTGGACATGCGCAGTGCATCTCCAAACAATCTTCTCCCTGTCAAGCGCTGACACAGGGATGGTGCTGCATTCCTGTGCCATGCAGGCGATCAGAGAAAAAAAAGTGAAAGTCCCATAGTGGGACAAAGTAATAAAGTATAAAAACTATCAGAAAGTGAAAAAAAAAATAAAAAAGAATTGTCAAAATATTTAAAAAAAAATAAAAAAAATAATCCACCAAAAATAAAAATATAATGTACCCATCAATAAATATTATTATAAAAAAACAAACAAACAAACAATAAAAGTACACATATTTGGTATCTCCGCGTCTGGAACAACCTGACCTATAAAACTGTCCCACTAGTTAACCCCTTCAGTGAACACGGTAAAAAAAAAAAATAAAAAACGAAGCAAAAAACAATGCTTTATCACCATACCGCCAAACAAAAAATGGAATAACACGCGATCAAAAAGACAAATGTAAATAAAAATGGTACCTCTGAAAATGTCATCTCGTCCTGCAAAAAACAAGCCGCCATATAGCTCCATCAGCCGAAAAATAAAAAGTTATAGCTCTCAGAATAAAGCTATGCTAAAAAATATTTTTTTCTATAAAATTGCTTTTATTATGTAAAAGTGCAAAACATAGAAATACGATATAAATGTGGTACCGCTGTAAACGTACTGACCCGAAGAATAAAGCTGCCTTATAAATTTTACCACACGCGGAACAGAATAAAAAAAAAACAAAAAAAACAATTCCTGAATTGTTGTTTTTTGTTTATTCTGCCTCCCAAAAATCGGAATAGAAAGCGATTAAAAAATGTCACGTGCATGAAAATGGCACCAATAACAACGTCAACTCATCCCGCAAAAAAAAAGCCATCAAATGACTGTCTGCCAAAATCTGGAAAAATTATAGCTGTCAAAATATGGCGATGCAAAAACTAGATTTTACAAAAAATGCGTCTTTTAGTGTGTGACAGCTGTCAATCATAAAAACCCCATATGATTCTGGTATCGCTGTAATCGCACCGACCCGATGAATAAGGTCGTCTAATCACTTATACCGCACGAGGAACGGCGTAAAAAATAAACTCTCAGGTTAGGGTTGTGCTAGGGTTAGGGTTGTGCTAGGGTTAGGGTTGTGCTAGGGTTAGGGTTGTGCTACAGTTAGGGTTGTGTTGGGTTAGTGCTGGGGTTGGGGTTAGGGTAGGGGTTAGGGTTGTGATTGGGTTGGGATTTTTTTCAAAAGTAAGAAAAAAAGATGACGATATGGGGACTAGTGTTGAGCGCAAGTGCTCGCTACTTGAGTTTGCATCGGGTGTTGTGGTATGCATTGAGTATCATGGGTATTTGAGTGACATGCTCGAGTCTCCGCCCCTTGCGCTTCACGGCCCAAAAAACTTTGCGGGGATTGCCTGCCATGCACGAGCGATCCCCGCATGTTTTTTTTTTGGGTGTCTAATAACCGTGAAACATTCGGGCGGGGACTCGAGCATGTCACTCGAGCACACGCAGTACATGGTGCATACCTGAGTACCTGATGCAAACTCAAGTAGCGAGCACTTGCGCTCAAGACTAATGACAACTTATTCAATATGATGACCTAATGTTATCAAATTCTGTATCGTACCTCTGGGTTCAAAATGTTCACTATACACCTTAATAAAATCCTTGAGGGGTATAGTTTCCAAAATGGGGTCACTTGTGGGGGAGCTCCACTGTTTAGGCACATCAGGGGCTCTCCAAACGCGACATGGTGTCCGCTAACAAATTGAATGGAAAATCGGCTCAAATTGTTAGCGGATGCCATGTTGCGTTTGGAGATCCCCTGCGTGCCTAAACTTTGGAGCTCCCCAACAAGTGACCCCATTTTGGAAACTAGACCACCCAAGGCACCTATCTAGATGCATAGTGAGCACTTGGAACCCTTAGGTGCTTCACAAATTGATTCGTAAAAATGGAAAAGTATTTTTTTTCCATTTTTTCATTTTTACGAATCAATTTGTGAAGCACCTGGGGGTTCCAACTGCTCACTATGCATCTAGATAGGTGCCTTGGGGGGTCTAGTTTCCAAAATGGGGTCACTTGTGGGGGTGCTCCAATGTTTGGGCACACAGGGACTCTCCAAATGCAACATCGTGTCCGCTAACAAATTGTCGGCTCAAATTGTTAGCGGACACCATGTTGCGTTTGGAGAGCCCCTGTGTGCCCAAACATTGGAGCTCCCCCACAAGTCACCCCATTTTGGAAACTAGACCCCCCAAGGCACCTATCTAGATGCATAGTGAGCACTTGGAACCCTTAGGTGCTTCACAAATTGCTTCGTAAAAATGGAAAAGTATTTTTTTTCCACTTTTTCATTTTTACGAATCAATTTGTGAAGCACCTGGGGGTTCCAACTGCTCACTATGCATCTAGATAGGTGCCTTGGGGGGTCTAGTTTCCAAAATGGGGTCACTTGTGGGGGAGCTCCAATGTTTGGGCACACAGGGACTCTCCAAATGCAACATGGTGTCCGCTAACAAATTGTCGGCTCAAATTGTTAGCGGACACCATGTTGCGTTTGGAGAGCCCCTGTGTGCCCAAACATTGGAGCTCCCCCACAAGTGACCCCATTTTGGAAACTAGACCCCCCAAGGCACCTATCTAGATGCGTAGTGAGCACTTGGAACCCTTAGGTGCTTCACAAATTGATTCATAAAAATGGAAAAGTATTTTTTTTTACTTTATCATTTTTACGAATCAATTTGTGAAGCACCTGCGAATTACAACTGCTCACTATGCATCTAGATAGGTGCCTTGGGGGGTCTAGTTTCCAAAATGGGGTCACTTGTGGGGGAGCTCCAATGTTTGGGCACACAGGGACTCTCCAAATGCAACTTGGTGTCCGCTAACAAATTGTCGGCTCAAATTGTTAGCGGACACCATGTTGCGTTTGGAGAGCCCCTGTGTGCCCAAACATTGGAGCTCCCCCACAAGTGACCCCATTTTGGAAACTAGACCCCCCAAGGCACCTATCTGGATGCATAGTGAGCACTTGGAGCCCCCAGGTGCTTCACAAATTGATTCATAAAAATGAAAAAGTGTTTTTTTTTTCACTTTTTCGTTTTTACGAATCAATTTGTGAAGCACCTGGGGGTTCCAAGTGCTCACTATGCATCTAGATAGGTGCCTTGGGGGGTCTAGTTTCCAAAATGGGGTCACTTGTGGGGGAGCTCCAATGTTTGGGCACACAGGGGCTCTCCAAACGCAACATGGTGTTCGCTAACAATTTGAGCCAATTTTCCATTCAATTTGTTAGCGACACCATGTTGCATTTGGAGAGTCCCTGTGTGCCCAAACATTGGAGCTCCCCCACAAGTGACCCCATTTTGGAAACTAGACCCCCCAGAGCACCTATCTAGATGCATAGTGAGCACTTGGAACCCCTAGGTGCTTCACAAATTGATTCGTAAAAATGAAAAAGTGGAAAAAAACCCACTTTTTTATTTTTACGAATCAATTTGTGAAGCACCTGGGGGTTCCAAGTGCTCACTATGCATCTAGATAGGTGCCCTGGGGGGTCTAGTTTCCAAAATGGGGTCACTTGTGGGGGAGCTCCAATGTTTGGGCACACAGGGGCTCTCCAAACGCAACATGGCGTCCGCTAATTATTCAAGCAAATTTTACAATCAAAAAGTCAAATGGCGCTCCTTCCCTTCCAAGCCCTGCCGTGCGCCCAAACAGTGTTTTTTCCCCACATATGGGGTATCTGCGTGCCCAGGGGAAATTGCTCAACAAATTTTGGAGTCCATTTTTTCTTGTTACCCCTGTGAAAATAAAAAAAATTGGGTCTAAAGTAACATTTTTGTGAAAAAAGTTAAATGTTCATTTTTTTCTTCCACATTCCAAAAATTCCTGTGAAGCACCTGAAGGGTTAATAAACTTATTGAATGTGGTTTTGAGCACCTTGAAGGGTGCAGTTTTTAGAATGGTGTCACTTTTGGGTATTATCTGTCATAAAGACCTCTCAAAGTGACTTCAATTGTGATGTGGTCCCTAAAAAAATGGTTTTGTAAATTTTGTTGGAAAAATGAGAAATCGCTGGTCAACTTTTAACCCTTATAGCTCCCTAACAAAAAAAAATTTGGTTCCAAAATTGTGCTGATGTAAAGTAGACATGTGGGAAATGTTATTTATTAACTCTTTTGTGTGACATATCTCTCTGATTTAAGGGCAAAAAAATTCAAATTTTGAAAATTGCAAAATTTTCAAAATTTTCACCTAATTTCCATTTTTTTCACAAATAAACGCAAGTGATATCGAAGAAATTTTACCACGATCATGAAGCACAATATGTCACGAAAAAACAATCTCAGAATCAGGGGGATCTGTTGAAGCGTTCCAGAGTAATTACCTCATAAATTGACAGTGGTCAGAATTGTAAAAATTGGCCTGGTCATTAACATGCAAACCACCCTCAGGGGTTAAGGGGTTAAGGTATCCCTTTGATAAAGATCCAAGGTCGAGTGAAGCAAAGATAAAGGAGGGAGCCTTTAGTGGAACTCAGATTCGTAAATAGTGTTGAGCCACCCCCGTAGTGTTCGGGTTCGGTTCGGTTCGTCGAACACCGGGATGTTCGAGGAACTGTTCGTCGAACTGTTCGTCGAACACCTTAGAACACCGTCGAACACCGTTAAAACCAATGGCAGGCAAACAAAAACACATAGAAACACATAGAAAACACCTGCAAAGGTGTCCAAAAGCTGACAAACTGCTCAGAAGACACTCTCTTTAAAAATGCCGGCCGGCAAATTCAGCAGCGGCATACACCGGTACCCGACAATTTAGACAAGAAGGAATAGAGCATCACACATAGATTAGATAGATAGAAACATGTCAGTCACACATATAAGAAGCACAGTGACAGTGTTGGTTACTGCACTTGTCATTTAGTGTAAAGGATTTATTTAAAAAAATAATAGTGTTTTCATGCACTGTCTCTTTAAAAAAGCCGGCCGGCAATTCAGCAGCGGTACCTGACAATTTAGAACAGAAAGATAGAGCATCACACATAGATTAGATAGATAGAAACATGTCAGTCACATATATATGAAGTACAGTGATAGTGTTGGTTACTGTACTTGTCATTTAGTATTAAAATAAAGGATTTATTATTAAAAAAATTGGCGTGGGGTTCCCCTTAATTTTAGGCTCTAGCGGAGGTTAAGCAGACGGCTGGGGCAGATGTTTGAAGCCTGGGAAGGGGGTAATACCCACGGAGCTTCCCAGGCTACTAATATCAGCCCCCAGCTGAATACATAGCCTTTACTAGCTATTAAAATGGGGGACCCCCCAAAAAAAATGACGTGGGGTCCCCCCTAATTTAATAGCTAGCAAAGGCTAGGCAGACAGCTGGGGGCTGATATTAATAGCCCAGGAAGGGAGCCATGAATATTGGCCCCCTCCCAGGCTAGAAACACCAGCCGTCAGCCGCCCCAGAAATGGCGCATTCATAGGATGCGCCAATTCTGGCACTTAGCCTCGCTCTTCCACGCTGCCCTGGTGCGGTGGCAGGGGGTAATAGGGTTGGGGTTGATGTCAGCTTATAATGCCAGCTGACATCAAGCCCAGGTTAGTAATGGAGAGGCGTCTATAAGACACCCCCATTACTAACCCCATAGTCAAAGTTAAAAAAAACACAAACACCCAGAATAAAGTCCTTTAATTGAAATAAAGACACAATCCTTTATTGCTCTAAATTAAACCATACTTACCATCACGCCCATTCCAGCTGAAGCCAACGATCTCCTGCAATAAAAGAAAAATAATAAAGCAACCTCATCCTTACCTTTCCATGGTTCCCACGACAGCTTCAGCTCTGCTACATCGAGATGACAGGCTGGACCGCAGCAGAACGCTGCCATCCAGCCTGTCATCCCGCAGACACTGAGAAGCGCAGGCTTGATTGCGCTGCTCAGCGTCTCTCTGTGACGACATCCAGATGAGCCGAGTTCATGTCCAATGAACTCGGCTCACCTCATGCACGTCACTGACAGCGTGGGAAAATTCTCACGCTGAAGCGCTGATTGCAGGAGAATTTTCCCACGCTGTCAGTGACGTGCAGGAGGTGAGCTGAGTTCATTGGACATGAGCTCACCTCATGCACATCACTGACAGCGTGGGAGAATTCTCCTGCACTCAGCACTTCAGCGTGAGAATTTTCCCACGCTGTCAGTGACGTGCATGAGGTGAGCCGAGTTCATTGGACATGACCTCGGCTCATCTGGATGCCGTCACAGCGAGACAGTGAGGAGCGCAAGCATGCCTGCGCTTCTCAGTGTCTGCGGGATGACAGACTGGATGGCAGCGTTCTGCTGCGGTCCAGCCAGTCATCTCGATGTAGCAGAGCTGAAGCTGTCGTTGGAACCATGGAAAGGTAAGGATGAGGTTGGTTTATTATTTTTCTTTTATTGCAGGAGATCGTTGGCTTCAGCTGGAATGGGTGTGATGGTAAGTATGGTTTAATTTAGAACAATAAAGAATTGTGTCTTTATTTCAATTAAAGGACTTTATTCTGGGTGTTGTGTTTTTTTTAAATACTTTACTAGAAATTCATGGCGGTCATGTCTAATACTGGCGTGACCCCATGAATTTTGGGCTTGGGGCCAGCTGATAATACCAAGCTGGCCCTAACCCCTTTATTACCCAGTGAGCCACCGCACCAGGGCCCTGGATGAGTTGGGTACAGCGCCAGAAGATGGCGCTTCTATGAACGCGCCATTTTCCGGGGTGGCTGCGGACTGCAATTTGTAGCGGGGGGGGGCCCAGAAAGCTTGGGCCTCCCTGCGCTGCAGATTCCAGCCCCCAGCTGCCTAGTTGTACCTGGCTGGACACAAAAATAGGGCGAAGCCCCACGTACTTTTTTTTTAATTATTTCATGAAATTCATGAAATAATTAAGAAAAAAAGGGCTTCCCTATATTGTTGTGTCCGGCCAGGTACAAATAGGCAGCTGGTGGATGGGGGCAGCCCGTTCCTGCCTGCTGTACCTGGCTGGACACAAATATAGTGCGAAGCCCCACTTCAATTTTTTTAAATTATTTCAGGAAATTCATGAAATAATTTAAAAAAAATTGACGTGGGGCTTCGCACTATATTTGTGTCCAGCCAGGTACAGCAGGCAGGAACGGGCTGCCCCCAACCACCAGCTGCCTATTTGTACCTGGCCGGACACAACAATATAGGGAAGCCCTTTTTTTCTTAATTATTTCATGAAATAATTTAAAGAAAATTGACGTGGGGCTTCGCCCTGTTTTTGTGTCCAGCCAGGTACAACTAGGCAGCTGGGGGCTGGAATCCGCAGCGCAGGGAGGCCCAAGCTTTCTGGGCCACCCCCGCTGCAAATTGCAGTCCGCAGCCACCCCGGAAAATGGCGCGTTCATAGAAGCGCCATCTTCTGGCGCTGTACCCAACTCATCCAGGGCCCTGATGCGGTGGCTCACTGGGTAATAAAGGGGTTAGGGCCAGCTTGGCATTATCAGCTGGCCCTAAGCCCGAAATTCATGGGGTCACGCCAATATTAGACATGACCACCATGAATTTCTAGTAAAGTATTTAAAAAAAACACAACACCCAGAAAAAAGTCCTTTAATTGAAATAAACACACAATTCTTTATTGTTCTAAATTAAACCATACTTACCATCACGCCCATTCCAGCTGAAGCCAACGATCTCCTGAAATAAAAGAAAAATAATAAAGCAACATCATCCTTACCTTTCCATGGTTCCCATGACAGCTTCAGCTCTGCTACATCGAGATGACAGGCTGGACCGCAGCAGAACGCTGCCATCCAGCCTCTCATCCCGCAGACACTGAGAAGCGCAGGCTTGCTTGCGCTCCACAGTGTCTCTCTGTGAGGGCATCCAGATGAGCCGAGTTTATGTCCAATGAACTCGGCTCACCTCATGCACGTCACTTACAGCGTGGGAAAAGTCTCCTGCACTCAGCGCTTCAGCGTGGGAGAATTCTCACACTGAAGCGCTGAGTGCAGGAGAATTCTCCCACGCTGTCAGTGACGTGCAGGAGGTGAGCTGAGTTCATTGGTCATGAGCTCACCTTATGCTCGTCACTGACAGCGTGGGAAAATTCTCCTGCACTCAGCGCTTCAGCGTGGGAGAATTCTCACGCTGAAGCACTGAGTGCAGGAGAATTCTCCCACGCTGTCAGTGACGTGCAGGAGGTGAGCTGAGTTCATTGGACATGAGCTCACCTTATGCACGTCACTGACTGCGTGGGAGAATTCTCCTGCACTCAACGCTTCAGCGTGAGAATTTTCCCACGTTGTCAGTGACGTGCATGAGGTGAGCCGAGTTCATTGGACATGAACTCGGCTCATCTGGATGTCGTCACAGAGAGACGCTGAGCAGCGCAAGCAAGCCTGCGCTTCTCAGTGTCTGCGGGATGAGAGGCTGGATGGCAGCGTTCTGCTGCGGTCCAGCCTGTCATCTCGATGTAGCAGAGCTGAAGCTGTCGTGGGAACCATGGAAAGGTAAGGATGAGGTTGCTTTATTATTTTTCTTTTATTGCAGGAGATCGTTGGCTTCAGCTGGAATGGGCGTGACGGTAAGTATGGTTTAATTTAGAACAATAAAGGATTGTGTCTTTATTTCAATTAAAGGACTTTATTCTGGGTGTTTGTGTTTTTTTTAACTTTGACTATGGGGTTAGTAATGGGTGTGTCTTATAGACGCCTCTCCATTACTAACCTGGGCTTGATGTCAGCTGGCATTATAAGCTGACATCAACCCCAACCCTATTACCCCCTGCCACCGCACCAGGGCAGCGTGGAAGAGCGAGGCTAAGTGCCAGAATTGGCGCATCCTATGAATGCGCCATTTCTGGGGCGGCTGACGGCTGGTGTTTCTAGCCTGGGAGGGGGCCAATATTCATGGCTCCCTTCCTGGGCTATTAATATCAGCCCCCAGCTGTCTGCCTAGCCTTTGCTAGCTATTAAATTAGGGGGGACCCCACGTCATTTTTTTTGGGGTGTCCCCCATTTTAATAGCTAGTAAAGGCTATGTATTCAGCTGGGGGCTGATATTAGTAGCCTGGGAAGCTCCGTGGGTATTACCCCCTTCCCAGGCTTCAAACATCTGCCCCAGCCGTCTGCTTAACCTCCGCTAGAGCCTAAAATTAAGGGGAACCCCACGCCAATTTTTTTAATAATAAATCCTTTATTTTAATACTAAATGACAAGTACAGTAACCAACACTATCACTGTACTTCATATATATGTGACTGACATGTTTCTATCTATCTAATCTATGTGTGAAGCTCTATTCTGTCTGTTATAAATTGTCGGGTACCGCTGCTGAATTGCCGGCCGGCTTTTTTAAAGAGACGGTGCATGAAAACACTACTATTTTTTTTGATAAATCCTTTACGCTAAATGACAAGTACAGTAAGCAGCACTTTCACTGTACTTCGTATATATGTGGCTGACATGTTTATATCTATCTAATCTATGTGTGAAGCTCTATTCTTTCGGTTCTAAATTGTCGGGTACAGGTGTATGCCGCTGCTGAATTGCCGGCTTTTCATGTTTCACTGTTGGCACTGTTCCCATCTATTTGGGCAATCACTGTAATGCCACAACCACCATGGCTGTGGCATTACAGTGAGTGGCAGACAATCCCTGCATGATTGGTGCTCTAAATAGCGCCAGACATGCAGGACACGCTTTTGGTGCACGAACAGTTATCGAACATAACCTCGAACAGCCGAATTTTTTGCAAATCGTTCGGGTTCGTCGAACAACTCGAACACCGCCCAAAACAGCTCGAATTTGAGATTGGCGAACAGTTCTAGTCGAACACCGCTCATCTCTATTCGTAAACTTCTTCAAGATGAGGAGTTTCTCCATTTGTTGTGAGGCAAGGTAAAGGCTGCATGGGTAGCATTCGCATTAGTTGTAATTGTTTGGGAAACTCAAGAGCAGATAATTGAGTTGGTGGAAAATCTTCTCAAAATATATAAGAATCTTGGCTGTAACATGTCCTTAAAGATTCATTTCTTGCATTCGCATTTAGAATTTTTTCCACTATTCTGCGGAGCAATGAGCAACGAGCACGGTGAGAGATTTCACCAAGATATTGTGGCTGTGGAGAAAAATTATCAAGGAAAATGAAATCCATCAATGCTTGCAGATTACTGTTGTACACTTGTAAGAGAATATCCGATGCATGAGTATAAGAGACAAGAAAAAAAGAGTTGTCTCTGAATGGGGACCAAATTTTATAGAGTAATTTTTGTAACTGTTTAAAATTCACAATAGTATTTAGACATGTTTTAGTTATTTGAATTGTTGCTAAGTTTCCTCTAAATAAATATCTTAAAATTTGCATAACAATCTTTATATTTAAAAAAATAATAATGTTTCAAAATTCTGAAACTGTTATGCATTAATTATATGTAGCATCAAACAGAAAAATCTTTTATACCATAGTAACAAGAGCCAACTAAAATTTTACATTGTCAGATTTAAATTCAGGAGGTCAAAATCATTAAGAAATGGCTTGTTTCTGAATGGCTGAAAAACAATGGTTTGTTTCTTGTAACTAAACCTGACAACTATTGAAAAAATGTAAAACATAATCAATGGGGTCTTTCAGCTTTTCTTTGAAAACCTGAGAAATATGGGTCATTTGAAAAGTTGATTGGAGAGGGTAAAACTTATAAAGAAGTGCAGACAATGATAGGCTGTTCAGCTAAAATAATCTCCAATGCTTTAAAATGGAAGGCAAAACCAGAGAGACGTGAAAGGAAATGGAAGACTACCATTCGAATGGATCGAAAAATATCTAGAATGGCAAAGGCTCAGCCAATGATCAGCTCCAGGATGATCAAAGACAGTCTCAAGTTACCTGTGAGTACTGTGACAGTTAGAAGATGCCTGTGTGAAACTAATCTCTTAGAAAGAAGTCACCGCAAAGTCCCACTGTTAAAAAAAAGACATGTACTGAAGCGGATACAATTTGCAAAAGAACACATCAACTGGGCTAAAGATAAATGGAGAAACATTTTGTGGACTGATGAAAGTAAAATTGTTCTTTTTGGGTCCAAAAGCCGCAGACAGTTCGTCAGACAACCCCTAAACTTCTCAGTGTTTCAACAAGACAACGACTCTAAGCACACCAGTAAACAAGCAAAATCTTGGTTCCAGTCCAACAAAACTGAGGTTATGGAGAAGCCAGCCCAATCCCCGGACCTTAATCCAATAGAACACTTTTGGGATGACATCAAAAATGCCGTTTCTGAGGCCAAGCCAACAAATGCCAAAAAATTGTGGGATGTAGTCAAAGCATTCTGGGTTGGAAGAACAGTTGACAGGTGCCAGAAGTTGGTTGACTCTATGCAACATAGATGTGAAGCAGTTCTAAAAAAATGTGGGCATACAAGTAAATATTAGGTTCGTGATTCACAGGAATGCTAAATCCTCAAAAAAAAAAGAGTACATATTGTGAGTTTGTAAAGACAAATGCAGACACTGCTATTTTTTAGAACAGCCCACTTTAAATTTTTTATTTTCTGGAAAGTAGTTAAAAATTCTATACATTTCTCTTCATCTTTTGAGTTAGAAAACAGTTTGCAATGTTCCCAATGCATGGAAATAAAAACTAGTATAAAGATTTTGTGCTTAACTCATGTCTTTGAACACACTGCTGTTATTTTGAACACTACTGAAGGTTTACTCATGGACCCTCAAAAATGTCTAATGCAGGACATTCCCCAAGTCAAGCAGACAACTTCCCACAGTTATTTATTAAATATGTAAAGAGAACTGGTCTGAGTCACCAGATTGGAATACTGATACCAACATTCCTAAAGATCAGTCCAGTTATAAAGGAATAAAGACATGTTCTCAACACAGTGAGTCCACCACAACACCTTCATATCATAATATTCAAGAAAATAATTCCTATATCTAGGAAATGGACACATCTACCAATCCTAACAATGGAGAATTTAAGGGGAATTTTAGCAGCAATCTAACCACTTTTGAAACATCCCCTGCAAGAGAAGATACTATTCATGGGCAGTGGTTGGCACTTTAGCCTTTCAGTGCTAGGGTCCTGGGTTCAAATCCCACCAAGGACAACATCTGCAAGGAGTTTGTATGTTCTCCCTGTGTTTGTGTGAGTTTCTTCTGGGTTCTCCGGTTTCCTCCCACATTCCAAAGATATACTGATAGGCTGATAGAGAATTTAGATTGTGAGCCCCAATGAGGACAGTGATTATAATGTATGTAAAGTGCTGCGGAATATGTTGGCGCTATATAAAAATAAAGATTATTATTATTCAAGACATACTGAACACTGAGATGTCACTCTCTAGAAATAAAAGAATGGAAATTGAATAAACCCCAAGCAACATCATAGAAGACACCACCTTTATTGATGAAAACTCGGAGGATGAGTCTGACGACTATGCTTCAATTATAAGCACACAGAAACAACGACCAAGGCTTGACAAAACCAATCCATTAGACTTTTCATATCAATCAAAAGTCAACTCTTTCTCTGACACCACTTTTCTGGACTTCTCTCTACAAAACTTTACCCCCTCAGAAAGATTCCTCTGTAACTTAATTACTCCCTCCAAAAATGATCTGGAAAACAACATTACTAAAAGGTTCCATTCTCTACAGCTTTCCCTCCAGGAAGAGAAAGGAAAAGTTCAGGAAAATGAATCAAAGATCGAAAACGTCACAATTAGACATGATGTCATGGAGAACAACCAGAACATGCTTAAAGAGGAGCTAAAATGCTCATGGTCATCAAAAACCCAGAAGATGGCCAGATTTTTTTATCAACACCGAAATCTTGTGGGCCCAGGGCAAGACTTTCCGCTGAGAAAGGAGATTACCCTTAAACACAAGAACTCCATCAGTTTATGAATCTTTTTTATACGACTCCTTCTGGTATTACATTGTCTAAATTTTATTTTCAAGACATCCATGTAGAACCTCAGCTGAACTTTTTTCCCCCTTTTTCTAGGACGACTTCTGTTTTTTTTTATGATGTTCCAGAACTTGTCCCCGGTCTCTGAGAGGTATCATGATCAATCTTCTTTATTCTATTTTATTATTATTGCATTGTTACAGGTTTCTATTATTGTTCCATGTCTTGAAAAATTCTTACTGTTATTTTCACATTCAAAGTTTCTATATACAGGTGCATCTCACTAAATTAGAATATAATCAAAAAGTTAATTTATTTAACTTCTTCAGTGCAAAAAGTGAAACTCGTATACTAGATAGAGTCATTACAAACAGACTGATCTATTTCAAGTGTTTATTTCTGTTAATGTTGATGATTATGGCTTACAGCCAATGAAAACACAAATGTCATTATCTCAGTAAATTAGAATACTTTATAACAACAGCTTGAAAAATGTTTTTAAAATCCGAAATATTAGCCTACTGAAATGTATGTTCAGTAAAAGCGCTCAATACTTGGTCGGGGCTCCTTTTGCATCAATTACTGCTTCAATGCGGCGTGGCATGGAGGCGATCAGCCTGTGGCACTGCTGAGGTGTTATGGAAGCCCAGGTTGCTTTGATAGCAGCCTTCAGCTCGTCTGCATTGTTGGGTCTGGTGTCTCTCATCTTCCTCTTGACAATACCCCAAAGATTCTCTATGGGGTTAAGGTCAGGCGAGTTTGCTGGCCAATCAAGCACAGTGATACTCTTGTTTTTAAACCAGGTATTGGTACTTTTGGCAGTGTGGACAGATGCCAAGTCCTGCTGGAGAATGAAATTTCCATCTCCAAAAAGCTTGTCGGCAGACGGAAGCATGAAGTGCTCTAAAATTTCCTAGTAGACGGCTGCGCTGCCTTTGGTCTTGATAAACAGTGGACCTACACCAACAGATAACATGGCTCCCCAAATCCCTAAACCATCACTGATTGAGGAAGCTTCACACTAGACCTTAAGCAGCTTGGATTCTGTGCCTCTCCGCTCTTCCTCCAGACTCTGGGACCTTGATTTCCAAATGAAAATTAGAACTCTAGGACCTTGTGGAATGTGTCAATGTCTGCCTTCTGGACATCTGTCAAGTCTGCAGTCTTCCCCATGATTGTAGAGACTACTGAAACTGACTAATGGCCCTTTTTAAATGCTTAGGAAGCCTTTGCAGGTGTTTTTTGTTAATTATTTTAATTTACTGAGTTTATGACTTTTGTGTTTTCATTGGCTGTAAGCCATAATCATCAACCTTAACAGAAATAAACACTTGAAATAGATCACTCTGTTTGTAATGACTCTATATAACATATGAGTTTCACCTTTTGTATTGGAGAACTGAAATAAATTAACTGTTTGATGATATTCTAATTTAGTGAGATGCACCTGTATCTGTAGCTTTGTCACCATAAAAGGAGGGGGGCCAGACACATTCCTTGCACAAGGGCCCCAAGCTGTCAGTGTCCGAGGGTAGTCTCACTTTAAAAGCAGTAGTGAATGGTGATGTAAGGAGCCTGAAAGTTAAAAGTTCAAAACATTATTACCCTTTTGCTCTTCACTGTATATATGTATGGTACAAAGAGGTATATGGGAGGAATATGTCCACAAATTTCCAGACACCCAAAAGAAATATAACCAAGAACAGCAAGAGTATCCTCTTCATCTCAATTACGAATGGTGCTATTAGCGAATATCCCTTTGATGGTATCCATAATCCTACTGCAAAAGACAAGAAGAAATTAAAAATACAGTACACATATAAAATAATAAAATATTGAAATCAACCGACACAGAAGTCACAAAAAAGTAGAGGAGGACTCAAAAGAAGGCACATAGTTCCATGTAATTATAGGAATGGAGCGAAGGAAGTATACATTTCACACAAATGTATATGTACCCCACTACTAATATACTATCAGCCAAGCACCAATAAAAATATATCCATCATTGTCCTATCCCCACCTCCATCATTGTCATCTCCCCCACCTCCATCATTGTCATCTCCCCCACCGCCGTCATTGTCATCTCCCCCACCTCCATCATTGTCATCTCCCTCACCTCCATCATTGCCATCTCCCTCACATCCATCATTGTCATCTCCCCAACCTCCGTCATTGTCCTCTCCCCCACACCATCACTGTTCTCCCCATCTGCATCATTGCTCTCCCCACCTCCATCATTGTTCTCCCCCACCCCCATCAATGCTCTCCCCACCTCCATCATTGTCATCTAACCCACCTCCATCATTATCATCCCCACTTCCATCATTGTCCTTTCTTACACATCCATCATTGTCATCTCCCCCACCTCCATCATGGTCATCTACCCCACTCAATCATTGTCCTTTCTCCAACATCCATCATTGTTATCTCCCCTCCATCATTTTTATCTCCCTCACTTCCATCATTGGCATCTCCATCACCTCCATCATTGTCATCTCCCCCACCTCCACCATTGTCCTCTCCCCACCTCCATCACTGTTCTCCCCATCCCCATCATTGCTATCCCCACCTCCATCATTGTTCACCCCCATCATTGTTCTCCCCATCATTGCTCTCCCCTACTTCCATCATTGCTCTCCCACACCTCCATCATTGTCATCCCCCACCTCCATCATTGTCCTTTTTTCCACATCCATCATTGTCATCTCCCCCACCTCCATCATTGTAATCTCACCCACCTCCGTCATTGTCCTTTCTCCCACATCCATCATCGTTATCTCCCCCACCTACATCATTGTCATCTCCCTCACCTCCATCATTGCCATCTCCCTCACCTCCATCAATGTTCTCCGCCACCCCCATCAATGCTCTCCCCTACCTCCATCATTGTCATCTCCTCCACCTCCATCATTATCATCTCCCCACCTCCATCATTGTCCTTTCTTACACATCCATCATTGTCATCTCCCCCACCTCCATCATGGTCATCTCCCCCACCTCCATCATTGTCTTTTCTCCCACATCCATCATTGTCATCTCCCCCACCTCCATCATCACTGTTCTCCCTCATCCCCATCATTGTCATCTCCTCCATCCCCATCATTGTCTTCCCCACCTCCATCATTGTTTCCCCCACCAACCCTCACTGTCTCCCCAGTGTAGTAAAAAAAAACACTCACCTCTCAGCCCGTTCCCCCGCAGCATCGTTGTTGCCAGCATGTTTCTCCCTGACACAGGCCCACGCTGCATGCTGACCTCATCAAGCCTCTTGAGCCTGTGTCAGGGCAGAAAGTAGAGGACGTATTCCCTCAGCTCCACTGCCATTTTCTCCTGTAGATAGTGGAGCTGTAGGAATCGCTCCCTACCTGCCACATATAATGAGGGAAATCTGGCCATGGGCCCCCAGAGCCTCGGGCTCTGAGAAACAGGCCAGATTGCCCTCAGTATTAGCCGCCCTTCAAGGGCCCTCCTCCACCTTCGGACCCCGGTGCAGCTGCACCGATGGTATGTCTGCCCCTGATTAAATAGGCAATCATCTTGGCTATCACATACATAAATTTGACTTACAACTATTTAGCATATGATTAGTTATGCAGATTCTTGTCATGTCACTGCATTGTTACTGTTTTGCTCCTGGTGGTGGAAAAATCTTTATCTTCCTGTATACTACAAATTACAACCTGCTCTCACATTCCCTAATACCTCAGTGTGTTATTAGGTTGATTCTCATGGGAAAGGTCACTGATTTGAATCGAGGGGCATCCATGAAGAAGATTTCCCAAGAAAAGAGAAAGTGTTGTTCAGCTCATCAATAACTTTTTCTCGGCCAAGAATATTGCCAAACTGCATTATGTAAGTGTCATGACAGTTGGAAGAATACGAAAAGCCAAGAGGTGAATGTCCAGGCAAAATATCAGAGTCAACAAGTTGGCTTATCACAATCTCTATTAGTTCTGCTGCGACAAACACAACAGTGGAGGTAGCTCGTATGGTTCGTAATAGTGAGATCACAGACGTCCATGCAAGCACTATGAAACGCATGTTACACAAGTCTTGAATGGAGGCTCAAAAAAGGTGAAGAAGCCTCGACTTCAATATCGCCATATAGAATCTTCTACTGAAAAGTGAACAGTAGAAGATTGGAAACAACGTGATTTGCAGCGATGAGACTAAATTCAATAGACTAGGCTCTGATGGGTATAAATGGGCGTGGAAAAACAAGAGAAAAAGAGGCTAACAAATCGAGAAATTTAAGTAACTGTCAAGTCTGGTGAAGGAAGCCTGATGATATGGATTTTTTTCACAGCCAAAGGCGTTGGATACTTGACCAGGATCGATGGTGGTCTTAGTGCTGAGCTATATGTGAGTATCCTACAAGACAAATTACTTTGCAGACTCGAGTACTGTGGGTATGAAAAGGACGATATAGTTTTAAAGTAGGACAACGACCCAAAGCATATGTTGAGATTGGCGTGGTGCTGGATTGGCCCCCACAGTCCCCAGACCTCAACCCAATTGAACACTTGTGGGTAGAGTGGAATAAAAAACTGTATACATACCCAAGTGAGTCGACCAGTATGCACCAACTTTGGGAACATGTAAAAGAGACTTGGAATCACATGTCGGTGGAGACATGCTTGAATCTGATCGAGAGCATGCCCAGAAGTATTCAGGCAGTGTTGAAAGCCAAAGGGTGGATTTACAAAATACTAACAAAATAATAAAAAAATACATTTAGATTTTTAGGAGCAAAACAGTAACAATGCAGTGACATGACAAAAATCTGCATAACTAATCATATGCTAAATATTTGCAAGTCAAATTTATATTTGAGGTAGCCAAGACGATTGTCTATAAAATGATGGTAGTCTCACGTTTGTAGCAGAAGTGGATGGTGAGATATGGAGCCTGAGGTCAAACATTCAAAACATCTCACTTTGCTTGTCACTGTATATACACTGGTCAAAAAAATAAAGGGAACACTCAAATAACACATTCTAGATCTGAATGAATGAAATATTCTCATTGAATACTTTGTTCTGTACAAAGTTGAATGTGCTGACAACAAAATCACGCAAAAATCATCAATGGAAATCAAATTTATTAACCAATGGAGGCCTGGATTTGGAGTCACCCCCAAAATTAAAGTGGAAAAACACACTACAGGCTCATCCAACTTTGATGTAATGTCCTTAAAACAAGTCAAAATGAGGCTCAGTATTGTGTGTGGCCTCCACGTGTCTGTATGACCTTCCTACAATGCCTGGACATGCTCCTGATGAGGTTGCGGATGGTCTCATGTGGGATCTCCTCCCAGACCTGGACTTAAACATCCGCCAACTCCCGGACAGTCTGTGGTGCAACGTGACGTTGATGGATGGAGCGAGACATGATGTCCCAGATGTGCTCAATCTGATTCAGGTCTGGGGAACGGACTGGCCAGTCCATAGCTTCAATGCCTTCATCTTGCAGAAACTGCTGACACACTGCAGCCACACGAGGTCTGGCATTGTCCTGCATTAAGAGGAACCCAGGGCCAACCGCACCAGCATATGGTCTCACAAGGGGTCTGAGGATCTCATCTCGGTACGTAATGGCAGTCAGGCTACCTCTGGCGAGCACATGGAGTGCTGTGCGGCCCTCCAAAGAAATGCTACCCAACACCATTACTGGCCCACTGCCAAACCGGTCATGCTGAAGGATGTTGCGCTCTCCACGGCGTCTCCAGACTCTGTCCTGTCTGTCACATGTGCTCCCGTGTGCATGATTTGCAACTGTTTGACAGCTTTATTGCATGTGAGGAATGTGTAAGAAATAGACATTCCTCACATGTAATAAAGCTGTCAAACAGTCACAAATCATGCACACGGGAGCGATTCAAACACATCACCGAGCAGCTGTAAATACTCGAAGCTCGGCCCGAGCATACTCGAAATAGAACATACTCGCTCAACACTAATTATTATATATTATATCACTATGTTCTATTTTTGGACATATGAAGACTAAAAACAACTATTATATCTGTATACCCCTCTCAGTACGTACTGTCTATGGATGGATTGGTCTTTTTGACCGATGCATCTTTTATCCCTTTGTACCTATATGCTTCCTTGTACGCCTAATCCTTAGATGCCCGTTCCTAGGATATGCTGGTTTCTGAGTCACGATCACATGATCGCTGTTTCAACATCTCTAATTAGCTTCAATGTGCAAATGCGCGCAATGCTTTTATCTAAGTAATGCACTATATCATAAGTATATGTACACATCACATCTCCAAATAATACTAGTAGGATAACACTTCCAGAGACAATAGGTCCCTGTACATGAAGGTACTGACACTAAGATAATTAAAATATAAACTTTATTAATATTTCAAAATATATAAAATATATATATATAAATTCAAGCATACAGGTATCCCAGTTTGTAGCTAAGGGGCTTTTGAAAAAGCTAAGGCGAAACGGCGTCATCAGGGTGGTAGCACAGGCACACACAGGTCATCACTAGTGCAATCATAAGTCATATTATAGAACATTCTAATTGACCTTTTCATGTCTCTCATATGTATTTAGTGGGTATAATCGTTATTTTACCCTACTGGAGATTTTGACAATCAAAAAGCACTTGCACTTTATATTTTACTCCAGGACTACAATGGTTACTAGAAACCCTTTCTGAAAACACCCTCATAATTTATTTTCACACTATAAACTTTGTAATGCTGCATATAGAAATGGTTATACCAATCCAAGCACTATGCACTTTATGATTCTGTGATTTCTATATATATGCCATTAAATATTAAACTTGTAGTGACGTTTGGAGGCATTTGTACATTATTTCAGACCAGCTATGCCTGTTAGTTACAAACGGGGATACCTGTATGCTTGATTTTTAATCTTATTTTATATATTATGATGTATTAATAAAGTTTATATTTTAATTAGCTTAGTGTCAGTACCTTCATGTACAGGGATCTATTATCTCTGGAAGTGTTATCCTATTAATGCTTTTATCTAGCTGAATCCTACTTATGATATTGGGCGTGAGCGTAAGACGCCATATGGGTCAAGTCATACCTATCGCTGGGATCCCACGTGACCATCATATCCGGGCTATGCTCTGATGCATGCGTGGCACTAACGCTATTGATGATGATGATTGCTATTGATGATGATGATTGCTATTGATACTATGCGCATGTGTCGGCGTGCGGATCTTATGACGTACCCCTCTAGCTGCAATTGTATGTTATGTCTTCACCTGTCCTTGATTTTAATGTTTGTTTTCTATTGGCCATCTGTTTCATAAATAGCTTAGCCACCCCCTCTTCAACCACCTCCGACGAAGCAACAGAAAAACGCGCGTCGGGTGTTTGGTGGGTGAGTATGATTAGAAGTGCTTGCTCTTTGCACTTTTTTTATACATCTATGTACACAAATTTTCTAATGCCTCTGCAATTAATCATTCTGTATCCATTACAGTTATAATTTCAGGGTAAAAGTCCATTGACTATACTTCCTATTTAATGAATACAATCATTGAGATGCACATTTATGCATTTTACCCTGTAACTACTTAAGTATATGCCCTCAGATTTCTTACAGTGTCCTTTGATGTATAATGCTTTATGTTACTGTGGGTAATACTATATCTAATTTATCTATGCCCATTTACATATGGTCATAGCCGTTAGGTTACCATCCATACTTCGTATGTTTTACTTTAGTGATTAAATATCACCATATACATGCTTATATATGTCACCCATTAAATGTGTAGGTATATATTGAGTGGGGTTCCCACAGCTGCGCACTCACCAGTTTGTGTTTGTATTTTAGGATTTTTAATATATGCTTTCATGTTTCTATCTAATAATAAAAAATCATATTTTTATATGTCTCAATGATTTTTTCTCCTGGCACATGTTCTGTTTATATTATTGGTATTTCTATGGTTGGTGGTGTTTTATGGGACACTTTACCCTTACCTGGGTTTACAACTTCTTGATGTTTAATTTTTAAAATGTGTGTTCTTCCAAAAATACATTTTTAGAACCATTCGAATATACTTTACGAAAACCTGGCACAATCAATTGCAAAAACAATCAGTAAGGCTATGTGCACACGCTGCAGAAATGCTCAGGATTTTTTCCTGAGCGTTTCTGCATCTCCCTGGCAGAAAAAAACGCATGCGGATTGTACATGCATTTTCCTGCCAGGGACATGCGGAAATGCCAATGACATTTCCGCATGTGGATTGACAAGCGCTTTCCAAGCGATTTTAGCATCACTTGGAAAGTGCTTGTGACAACTAGGTCACACTATATAAATCCATGCAAACAGCATGGATTTATATAGTGTGACCCGAGAGAGTGGTAAAAATAAAAAGATAAATGTATACTTACCCTCCGATGGCCCCCGGTGTTCCGCTCACTCCGTTCTCCCTTGCCGGCAACAGTGAATTGAAAGACCTGCCGACGTCAGCGTCACGTGACCCGTCACATGACTCTGACGTCAGCGCAGGTCCTTCAACTCACTGCAAAGTGCCGGGAACCAAGCAGGAGCGGTGCGCGGGCCGACAGAAGGTAAGTATACATTATTTTTTATTTTATTCTTGTTTTTACAGCTTTTTTATGGTACCTGGGTGTGGAGGAGAGTCTCATCTTCTCCACACTCGGGTACCATCCACACATTAGAAAGCGCCAATAACGCAAGTACAAATGCAGTCTTGCAGTATTGGCGTATTCTAATGCAAGTCAATGGCGGCGAAAACGCCGCTTTTCCGCAAAATTAATGGACATGCTGCAGATTTTTGAGCGCAGCGTAAACGCTGCGGAAAAATCCGCAGCATGGGCACAGCACATGCGGATTTCCATTGAGGAACATTGCTGCCCTTCTACCATGCATTTTTAATGCGTTTCCGCGGCATTTCCGCAGCTGCAAAAACGCCGCGGAAACGCATTAAAAACGCATCGTGTGCACACAGCCTTAAACACGTTTGGAACTACAAAACCGCCAAAATTGCGAAACAGATTTTAACAAAACATAAGCAAAAGGGAGGACTAGGATGGCCTAATTTACATGCATATCACTTAGCAAACCTAATTCTGCAAAGCAAAAGTTGGTTTCTTCAGGCCAAAATGACTTCTTGGACAGAAATAGAATCTGCATGCATGAATCAGCAACCCCTATCTTCCGTAATCTTAACCCATTTAATGGTTCCCAACCTTCCACTCCCATCTCACCCGATCATCAGTTCAACTATGGATGCTTGGAAAAAATTAGTCAAAAGTTCCAACGCTCCTCTTACTGTGGTTTCTCTAACTAATATTCCTATTAACTCTGTAAATAATCTGATTCCCAACTTTCCCTGTAAAAAATGGGAGAAATTACAGATCCAAGATTTTTCTATAATAATAAAAGAGAACAAACCTAACTCTTTCATAAACTTTCAAGCATTGAAATCAAATTCCAATATTTTAGATGAGGACCTTTACAACTTTCTAAAAAAGAAGGAAACTACTTAGGAATTATATTGTCGTACCTAAAGATATCAAGCACGTAATAGTAGAGAAGATATCTGGCACCACCTCTGCTTTAAATACACTTTTCCTTCAATATGGTGAAACTCCTGGATATATAGTGGTGCATGTCCAAGTGAACAATCAAGTAGTGCAAAAGCAGAAATTAAGGTAGCACTCACCAGTAGTTGCAAGGATGTCCTTTATTTGTACTCACAGTACATATTAACTAGCGGCATCGGACGGAGGTTCCTGAGGGTGTGCGGGGGAGTGAGAGAGAGGATGACGGCCGTTTCGCTCCCTTTAGGAGCTTGAACGGGTCCCGTGCTACCTTTATTTCTGCTTTTGCACTACTACCTAAAGATATCTTACTTCTTATCCAAAACCCGTCTAGTAACAAATTCTGGAAAAATAGAGAAATATTTGTAATATTTAACGCAGACTCATCTTTTTCCAAGTCTTCATACTCTCTTAAATGGGAAAAAGTTGGGTAAGCAATTTAATGTTAAAAAATTGCAAAGTGCCCATGAACTTACTTATACAGTAACAACTACCACCACTCTTCATTAGTAGTGATGAGCGAATATGTTTGAAAACGATCGCAAGTTTTAAATTCGGCACGAATATGGTACATTCAGATTCGTGACCGGAAACCTGAGCATTTTTTCTTAAAATCTGAAAAAATCGGTAAAATTCGGTGAAAATTTTGCGGGAAATTATTGCTTTGCAACTAAAGTATTTTTAACACTTTGGCTAACATACTGATTATGTATGATGAGCGGGGGGGCGGGAAGGGGCTGGGGAGAGCTCACAAGAGCTGAGAGCAGCGGCGTGCTTGTAATCTTTTTTTTTCCCTAACTTTATGTGTGCAAATCGCGGCTAGCCAATCAGGGCACAAAAAGCATCCACTCTGTCCAGACACAAGGGCTTGTGCCATTGGCTGCTGAAATCACATGTCCTCTCTATATAAAGAATGTTGTGTCAGCACCATTTTCTGATTATAATAGGTCACGGATGCTGCTGCTGGACCCTGCTCCTGCATACTGAGCAATTTTAGCTAGATAGGTAGGCAGTTGCTTCTAAGTCAGATAGTTTAGATAGATAGGGTCCCGTGTGGATGTGAAATCGACCTTCCAGCAGTTTTGTTTTTTCTTGTGCTATTATGGAGGTCGAGACAAAGACAGCAGGGCACATATCATAGAACTCTGTTGTGCACTGCTTCTATTGTGCTCCATGCACAAGTACCCCTTAAAAAATCTATTTTTTTCACTTGCTAATGTGATACAGCAAGCCCTACTAGCCCACCTTATCATTTTGTGGGGTTTAAATTCAGCTGTATGCAGAGCTCCTGAGTGCAGAGTACAAAAATCTTTTTTTTTATTTGCCAATGTGATACAGAAAACTATAGTAACTTGTCATTTTGAGGGGAAGAAATTCAGCTGTATGCAGATTTTAAAAAAATCTTTTTTTTTATGTGAGTAACGTGACACTGCACACCATAAGCCACCTTGTCATTTTATGTGATTGAAATTCACCTGTGTGCAGACTGAGTTAACAAACCTTTTTTTCTGTTGCTAACAAGAATAATTTTTTTTTTTTTTTTCTGTGACAATGTGATTCAGCAGGCTAGATCTGAGTTTGAAATTGGTTGGACCATATTTTGTATGTTATACAAGCCTCATCCACACTAAAAATAAAATTTCTTCTGTTACTAACGTGATACAGTAGGGGAGATCTCAGTTTGAAATTGCTTGGAGCATATCTTGCAGGTTATACAGGCATTATCCACAGTAAAAAATGTTTTGTTCTGTTACTAACGTGATACAGTAGGGGACATCTCAGGGTGCCAAAGGAGGGTTGATTACTGTGATCGAGGGGGGCTGGTGAGGTGATACCAGACAAACTGTTAGTGAAGGTGCAAGAACAAATGGAGGAGGAAGAGGTGATGGGCGAGCAACTGTCAGGAGATGAAGAGGATAATCATCCCCTCCTCGTTGTTCATGGTTGGCGGGACAGGACAGAGGAAGCAAGCATCGGAGTTACCCAGCCACCAACACAGCTTGGGCTTGGACCTCATGGAAGAGCCCGACATATGAGTGCCTTCTTGCTGCACTATCTGCAACATGATCTCCGTATAGTTATGATTCGAAATAATGCTGACTACTCAGTTGCCACTGTTAGATCCACGTTATAAGAGTAAATTTTGCCAAATGCTTCCCGCCCTGGAAAGGGAACTGCAAATGCTGGACTATCAAAACAAGCTTTTACACAACTTTAGACAGATTTTCCCCAAGACAGCAGTGAGGCACACAGTGTACATCGCAGCTCTACACTTCCAACCTCTGGCACGTCAATTTTAGTGTTGAGCGAATTTGTTCGGCATTTCAAATTCATGTTATCTGGGTGACAGAGTGGTAAATCAAGGATGTTCGTGGGCAGAGCCGATTTTTTGGTGCGAACAAGCCAGAACCCCGAACACGAACCCGAATTTGAAATGCTGAAAAAATTCGCTCAACACTAGTCAATTCATCAACGCCAAAATATTAGCAGCAGCAGCAGTGTCAGTGTAAGAAGCAATTTTTGTAAGTCCTTTCACACAATTTTTAGACCAGTACAACAGAGTACAAGTCTGAAACGTGGTGAACGACTGGAGAGAATGGAACAGGAGTATCTAGAGCTCAATATGAATACCATCAGGGAGGATTTGGACCCTTTTACTTTTTGGTCTTCAAAAATGGATGAATGGTGTGAGCTCGCCTGTCACACCTTGGAGATTTATCATGCCCGGCAGCCAGCGTTCTCTCAGAACATGTCTTCAGCGCTGCTGGTGGTGTCCTGACAGATAAGCACAGCCAGCTGTCCCCTGAAATTGTAGACCGCCTAACTTTCATCAAGATGAACAAGTCATGGATCTCCAAGGACTTTTGCTCCTTAATCACAGACTGTACAGACTAGGCTATGCTGTAGTTTTTAGTGTGCTGCACTGATCTTGCATAATTTCAGTCTATGTTATGTTTAGTGTGGCTTCAGTGCCTGCTGCTGCAGATGTTAAAACTAATTTTTTGAAATGTGAACACTCCTGGTTGGTCTCCATATGCTGGGTTGGCTGTAGTGGAAGAGGTGTTGGTCCTCATTATAATATTTATACTCTAGTGAAATTAATTTTTTTGGTGCAGATATTGTTCTCCACACAGGGGTAGACAGACATGATCAACTCAAAATTGTTTTTCTGACTACCGTGTTATATAAAGCAGGCTACATCTCAGCTTAAAATTTTTTGGGGCAGATATTGTTCTCCACACAGGGGAGCGCAGACATGATAAACTTAAAATTGGTATATAAAGCAGACTACATCTAAACTTAAAATTCTTTGGGGCAGATATTGTTCTCCACACAGTGGTACACAAACATGATAAAACCTCAAAATCGGTTTTCTTACTACCGTACTATATAAAACAAACTACATCTCAGCCTAAAATTCTTTGGGGCAGATATTGTTCTCCACACAGGGGTACACAGACATGATAAACTCAAAATTGATATATAAAGCAGACTACAACTAAGCTTAAAACTCTCTGGGGCAGATATTGTTCTGCACACAGGTGTGCGCAGACATGATAAACTCAAAATTGGTATATAAAGCAGACTACATCTAAGCTTAAAACTCTTTGGGCTAGAAATTGTTCTGCACACAGGGGTACACAGACATGATAAAAACTCAAAATCTATTTTCTTTCTACTGTGGTATATAAAGCAGGCTACATCTCAGCCTAAAATTCTTTGGGACAGAGATTGTTCACCACACAGGGGTACACAGACATGATAAACACAGAACTGGTTTTCTTTATACCGTTGTATATAAAGCCGGTTACATCTCAGCTTAAAATTCTTTAAGGCAGATATTGTTCTCCACAAAGGAGTACACAGACATGATAAACTCAAAATAGGAATGTAAAGCAGAATATACCTCAGCTTAAAATTCTTTGGGGCAGATATTGTTCTCTACCCAGGGGTACACAGACATGATAAACTCAAAATTGGTTTTCTTCCTCCCGTTGTATATAAGCAGGCTACATCTCAGCTTAAAATTCTTTAGGCAGATATTGTTCTTCTCAAAGGAG
This sequence comes from Phyllobates terribilis, assembly GCF_046119375.1. Lineage (NCBI taxonomy): Eukaryota > Metazoa > Chordata > Amphibia > Anura > Dendrobatidae > Phyllobates > Phyllobates terribilis. The sequence continues at coordinate 426,582,503 of NW_027362762.1, read as the reverse complement.
TATACAGACATGTAAACTCAAAATTGGTATATAAAGCAGACAACATCTCAGCCTAAAATTCTTTGGGGCAGATATTGTTCTCCACACAGGGCTACACAAATATGATAAAAACTCAAAATGGGTTTTCTTACTACCGTTGTATGTAAAACAGGCTACATCTCAGCCTAAAATTCTTTGGGGCAGATATTGTTCTCCACACAGGGGTACAAAGACATGATAAACTCAAAATGGGTATATAAAGCTGACTACAACTCAGCTTAAAACTCTTTGGGGTAGAATTTTTTCTGCACACAGGGGTACATAGACATGATAAAAACTCAAAATCGGTTTTCTTACTACTGTGGTATATAAAGCAGGCTACATCTCAGCCTAAAATTCTTTGGGGCAGATATTGTTCTCCACACAGGGGTACACAGACATGATAAACTCAAAACTGTTTTTCTTTCTACCATTGTATATAAAGCCGGCTACATCTCAGCTTAAAATTCTTTAAGGCAGAACTTGTTCTCCACAAAGGAGTACACAGACATGATAAACTCAAAATTGGAATGTAAAGCAGAATATATCTCAGCTTAAAATTCTTTGGGGCAGATATTGTTCTCCACACAGGGGTACACAGACATGATAATCTCAAAATTGGTTTTCTTACTCCCGTGGTATATAAGCAGGCTACATCTCAGCTTAAAATTCTTTAGGCAGATATTGTTCTTCACAAAGGATTATACAGACATGTAAACTCAAAATTGGTATGTAAAGCAGACTACATCTCAGCTTAAAATTCTTTGGGGCAGATAGTGTTCTTCACAAAGGAGTATACAGACATGTAAACTTAAAATTGGTATGTAAAGCAGACTACATCTCAGCTTAAAATTCTTTGGGGCAGATATTGTTCTCCACACAAGGGTACACAAACATGATAAAAACTCAAAATCGGTTTTCTTACTACCATTGTATATAAAACAGGCTACATCTCAGCCTAAAATTCTTTGGGGCAGATATTGTTCTTCACACATAGGTACACAGACATGATAAACTCAAAATTGGTATATAAAGCAGACTACATCAGAGCTTAAAACTCTTTGGGGTAGAAATTGTTCTGCATACAGGGGTACACAGACATGATAAAAACTCAAAATTGGTTTTCTTACTACTGTGGTATATAAAGCAGTCTACATCTCAGCCTAAAATTTCTCTGGGGCAGATATTGTTCTACACACAAGGGTACACAACATGATAAACTCAAAATTGGTATGTAAAGCAGAATACATCTCAGCTTAAAATTCTTTGGGGCAGATATTGTTCTGCACACAGGGGTACACAGACATGATAAACTCAAAATTGGTTTTCTTACTCCTGCGGTATATAAAGCAGGCTACATCTCAGCTCAATTTTTTTTTGGGAAGATATTGTTCTCCACACAGGGGTACACAGACATGATAAACTCAAAATTGTTTTACTTACTACAGTGGTATATAAAGCAGGCTACATCGCAGCTTAAAATTCTTTGGGGCAAATATTGTTCTCCATACAGAGGAAAAAAAAGTAGCATCTGAGCTGCTTCCTGACCCTCGTCACCAGACGTTAACCCCCGGGAAGGGGATGATCCTGATGAGACTTAGATACATGAGGCTCACGCGGACTGTACTGTGCTATCAGGGCAAGAAGAGGAGGAGGGTTACTCTCAGGGCGAGGCATGGGATAACACATTGGATGATGATGAGGTTGTGCATCCCTCTTGGTGTGAACCTAGAGGTACACAGCTGAGTAGCTCACCTAAGGAGGTGGAGGAGTAGGAAGACAAGGAGGTTACATTGCTTCCTACGGTGCAGACAAGGAGTGATTCAACCGCGACAAACACTGCATCCTTACCCACAACTGTGGCAGAGACCAGCACAGGTCGCGAGTCTGCAGCTCGCAGGGGCGGCAAGGGTTGCCTAGCCTGGGCCTTTTTTGACACTACAAGGGATGAGCCAACTCGCATCTGCCAACTTTGCAAGAAAAAACTCAGTAAAGGGAAAAAGTGCAATAATTTGACTACTACATGCATGGACCTTCACATGCACAATCTACATGCATTACTCTGGCAATATTACTGTGATAAAATGCAGACCTCAACAACCATCAGCCTCCCCATCAACCGCATCTGCTTCTTATTCCTCCTCCTCTGTTACCATGCCAAGTATTGTCACGTAGGTCTGCCACCGCAGAACTTCCGGTTCTTTACCTGCTCCAGTCAGGCTGAGTGAGAGCCTGTCAGCTGTAATGGAAGCGGACATGCCTGCTGTGCTTGTTTCACCGAGTACACCACATTTTTCTCAGTCCACCATAACATGTCTGCCTGCACCTCACTCACGGTCCAGCAGTTTTTCCGATTCACAGTACTCTGCCCTCTCTCAGCACTGCAGCCAGCCCTCGGTCCCATAGTTGTGGTCACGTAAAAGGTTGATTCCTCCTACACTTGACAAAGCTAAGAGATTGAACTCCACCTTCTCCAATCTGTTGGCCATGGAAATGGTGGTGTCAGACCCTAATTTTTAAAAATTTTAACACTCCTGGTTGCGTCTCCATCTGCTGGGTTGGCTGTAGTGGAAGAGTTGTCGGTCCCCATTATACCAGCTCCTATGTTATACAGGCCTCATCCATACTAAAATAATTCTTTCTGTTACTAACGTGATACTATAGGGGACATCTCAGTTTGAAATGGTTTGGAGCATATCTCCTATGTTATACAGGCCTCATCCACACTACGAAAATTCTTTCTTCTGTTACTAAAATGATACTGTAGGGGACATCTGAGTTTGAAATGGTTTGGAGCATATCTCCTATGTTATACAGGCCTCATCCATACTAAAACATTTCTTTCTTCTGTTACTAACGTGATACTGTAGGGGACATCTCAGTTTGAAATTATTTGGAGCATATCTCCTATGTTATACAGGCCTCATCCATACTAAAATAATTCTTTCTGTTACTAACGTGATACTGTAGGGGACATCTCAGTTTGAAATTGTTTGGAACATATCTCCTATGTTATACAGGCCTCACCCACACTACCAAAATTCTTTATTCTGTTAATAAAGTCATATAGCAGGCCAGATGTTAGTTTCAAATTTTTAGGTGCTGATATTGTTCTCCACACAGGGGTACTTATGATTAATTTGAAATTGCTTTTGTTTCTATTGTCGTATATAAAGCAGGCTACATCTCATCTTTTAATTCTTTGGTACAGATATTGTTCTCCACACAGGGGTACACATGATTAAATCGAAATTGGTTTTGTTACTACTGTTGTTCATAATGCAGGTACATCTCATCTTTTAATTCTTTGGTGCAGATATCGTTCTCCACACAGGGATACACATGCTAAAATCGAAATTGGTTTTCTTACTACTGTGGTATATAAAGCAGGCTACATTTCATCTTTTAATTCTTTGGTGCTGATATTGTTCTCCATACAGGGGTACACATTAGTGATGAGCAAGCACTAAATGTGCTCAACTTAGTGGTTCAGTGGTTTCTCAAAACCTACCCCGATCTGCCAGAGTTGCTTGTGAAAGTACGCCGCATGTGTGCCCATTTCAGAAAGTCAGCTACAGCTTCCGCCACCCTGGCAGTGTTTCAGCAGCGTTTGCAGCTTCCAGCTCACCAACTGGTGTACAATGTTACCACACGTTGGAAATCAACGTTGCAGATGTTGGGAAGGATTTGTGAGCAGCAGAGGGCAGTTGTTGAGTACCAGCTTCAACACGTCCATTGGAATTCAGGTCAGCCTCCGCACATAAGAGCTGATGATGATGAGTGGGCATGGATGTCTGACATCTGTGACGTCCTCCAATACTTTGAGGACTCCACCAAGATAGTGAGCGGCGATGACGCCATAATTAGCGTCACCATCCCACTTCTCTGTCTACGAAAATGCTTGCTGCTCACAATTAAAGAGGAGGCATTGCAGGCGGAGCAAGGAAGTATGCAGGGTGATTCTACACAGCGCAGCCTCATCTCATCTCATCATTTCACCCAGAGGTGTATCTAGGTATTCTGGCACCCGGGGTAAGAATTCAGTTTGGTGCCCCCCCCCCAAAGCACATATGCGGTTTGCACACTTAGTCACATGCTGATGAGCTGCTCTTCCTAATTCTCTCAATATTCAGTGAAAAACTGAGAGAAGCAGGAAGAGAAGCTCGTTGTCATGTGACCGTAAGTATTTAGAACGGAAGGATGAGTCCAGTCCTCAGACGTGGTGTTCAATCCATGCTTCTGCTAAACAACAGTTAACTCCTTTCTCCACTACTTTCTTCTGCAGATACCACTAGCAACCAAATGGCAGTTGCAGTGAGAGAGTCCCAGAACCCTCATCAGCCTGGTGAAGAGGTCTGCATCCTTTAAGCTCACTCTCCAGCTCAGAACTGACACTACTCAGTCTCTCTGAGGCAGGTCTGACCACTCCCCCTAGCTGCCTAGCTGCACCCAGTTAACCCCTCTAGTTGCTGGATGCTTAACAACATCATGTGCAGTATCTACCAGTCACAATAGCAGTGTCATTATAATGCTCCTGAATAAAAATATTTGCCCTACGCTGAGCCCCTAAATAATTAATTGGCCCTCACTATATTCCCTGCACAAAATATGACTCACACACTGTCCCTCTTATGGTACATGCCCTCCACACTGCCCTCTCCTTTCCATAATGGGCCTCCTGTTTACACTGTCCTCTCACACTGTGTTCCCCCTATAGGGCCCAGTCTCTATACTGTGATCCCTCATCACACTCCCCCTCCTTAGCTTACTATCCCCTCCTGGCTATGCCCTTACACTGTCCCCCCATACTACACCCCCTACACACACACTGCTCAATCTCTATTCTGTGCCTCTCACACTTTTCTCCCCCCATACTGTCTCCTCAAACATTTCCCCCTCCCGCCTCATACTGTCTTCTCTCACATCCCGACTCCCTATATTGTGCCTGACCCATCCCCCAACTTGAACCCCATACTGTGTCCCCATACATTTCCACCCTTCACTCCCCATACTGCATTCACACCCATACTCCCCATTCTGTGCCTGCACCAATCCCCCCCACTCCCCATGCTGTGTCTGCACCCATCTCTCCCAATCACCATACTGTAAATGCACTCATCCTCCATACTGTTTCCTCATATATGCCCTCCATCTCCCTACTTGCTCCTTATACTATGTATTCAAATCTCTCCCGCTCTCCATACTGTGTCTGCACCTGTCCCTCCCTTGCTTCCAAAACTTTTGTCCTCAAATCTCCCCCCTACAGAATAAATCTCCCCCACACAGAGTGAATATTCCCCCACAGAATAAATATTCCCCCACAGAGTAAATATCCCCCCTCAGAGTAAATATTCCTCCCTACAGATTAAATATTCCTCCCCACAGAGTAAATATTCCCCCCACAGAATAAATATTCCCCTCAGAGTAAATATTCCCCCTCACAGAGTAAATATTCCCCATTACAGAGTAAATCTCCCCCCACAGAGTAAATATTCCCCCCCACCGCTTCAATTGTACTGTGTCTACAGACAGCTTGACAGTCGGCTCAGAGAACTGCCGGTTTATAGTCCGGGGGGTGGCAGAATGCAGTCTCTGCTTTCACCGACCTAAAGAATATGGCTAAGGTGAAATACAACTCTCACAGAGAAGCAGTGTCTGACTGAAGAACATTGGGCCCACAAGAGGATTTGATTCAAAGGGCCCACCTTTCTCCTCCGATCAAGAGCCCCATATCAGCTGCAAGGTTTGCGCTATGAACTCTCATGAAGGAAAAGCCATGTCCCACCGGAGAATTCTCCGGTTCTATGGTGGGCCCTTCCAACCCTGCGGAGAAGCAGCCATGGCTAAGAAAAGTCTGTGTGAAGGTTCCTGGATACTCCATGGCTGATTTTTTACTGAGTAGGAAACTAGAGAACCTGGGGGAAACCCAAACAAACACAGGGAGAAAATACAAACTCCTTACAGATGTTGTCCTTGGTGGGATTTGAACTCAGGACCACTGAGCCACCGTGCTGCCCTCTCTGTTCTCCCTCTGATATCTAACAAACAGGTCATGCTGGAGAAACTTGCACCTACTGCCACTCAGTATCTTCAGCTCCTTTGTGAGAAACTAATGTTTGGGCAGCCACTAAGTCTACCAAATAAAATTCCTGAGTAGGAAATTGTGGATGATTTCATTTCTGGTACTAAGTGCTACTACCAAACCACTGGAAATATTCCAGGCTGGTTGGAGACAAGCTCATTCCCACAGAAAAGTACCAGCAGCAAGCTAAGGAGATGGTGGCCTCTTTCATCATCATGACCTTCAAGGTTTGCATTGTGAACTCTCCTGAAGGAGAAGACAGGGCCTACCGGAGGATTCTCTGGTTCTCTGGTGGACCCGTCCAACCCTGCCGAGAAGCAGCCCTGGCTAAGAAAAGTCTGTGTGAAGGTTCCCAAACACTCTATGGCTGCTTTTTTTTACTGTGGATTGGCCATGCTTATGCACGTTATTTCTCAAAAGTCAAAACGCATTGCAGATCAGGCCATCGCCCAACTCTGAAGTCATGAAATTCAAGGCGTAAAGAAATATCTGAGTGTGTCGAAGCACCACCGAGAAGTGTGAGCTCATGTTGGATGGGCTGCCATTGCTTACGCAACAAGCTGCATTAGTGGACTTCCTGGGAAAAATGACGGCTGCAGTAGATACGGTTTCCCTCTATGTAAGTCCTTTCACCGACCTAAAGAATATGGCTGTGATGAAATACAACTCTCAATGAGAAGCAGCCCTGGCTAAGAAAAATCTGTGTGAAGGTTCGCGGACACTCTATGGCTGCTTTTTTACTGAGGAGGAAACCGGAGAACCCAGGGAAAGGCTACACAAACACGGGGAGAACATACAAACTCCTTGCTGATGTCGTCTTTGGTGGGATTTAAATCTAGGACCCCAGCGCTGCAAGGCTGCAGTGCTAACCACTGAGCCACTGTGCTGCCCCCTGTGTTCTCTCTCTGATATCTAACAATAACAAACAGGTCATGCTGGAGAAACTTGCACCTACTGCCACACAGTGTCTTCAGCTCCTTTGTGAGAAACTAATGTTTGGATAGCCACTCAGTCTACCAAATAAAATTCATGAGAAGGTAATTGTGGATGGCTTCACTTCTGGTTCTGGGTGAAAATACCAAACCATGGAGTGCCATAATTCACTGGAATTTCAGGCTGTTTGGAGACAAGCTCATTCCCACAGAAAAGTACCAGTGTCAACACATGGATTCAACGGGAGATAGAGGGGGAAGGAGGGCCCTAGCGGTAGGGACACCTCCTGACACCAACCTGTATCTGTCCTTAAGCTCCCCTATCGTCCCTGGATGGGTGCATTTCCCCATGCGCGATCATGTGCGTAAGCCCTCGCTGGCCCTGGACTTAACCTGACTAGTGCACAGGCCAGTAAGATACTAGTCTCACCACTGCAATAGGACAACACAAGGAAGGGAAGACAAACAATGGAAAGATAACAACATAAAATACACTTATCTCTCCAACAGAAAACTTCACCGCTGCAATAGCAATGAACATCACAGCTTCCCCAGAGACTGGCCCCTTCAAAGAAGTCAGGATAGAATGAACTATAAACGGCGGTCAGCTGATGGATCATATGGCTATTTAAAGGGAGGTGGGAGTGGCACCAACCAACATCAGCTGACCGCTAACAAAGGCTGCCAGCAAGAGACTAACATTAACCCTTGCTAGAACAAAAAGAAAAAGCGACATTTAAATTACAACATAACCAGAGCTGACACGAACCTCCAAATTATTTGTGACAACCAGCAAGCTAAAGAGATGGTGGCCTCCATCATCATGAAGGAGTTTGCTCATTGTCTAGTAGTCTGGTTTTTATACTAAAGATCCTGCTCATTTTTATAGTTTTAAGTGAGCACACAGAGACCGTGGTTTAAGCGCAGCACATCCAGGCCAGGATAGTGGCGGAGAAATTGCTGTACCATCAGGTTGAGGATGAGAGTCATGCAAGGCACATGTGTGAGATTGCCCCGATGTAGAGCACCACCTGGTTAGTATCGTTATCGTACCCTGGCTCCAGGTGCTGTGGAGATAGCCATTGCTCAAACTCAGCCTGGAGAGCTATCCACAACCATTCAGCTGTAAGACTGCGATCTCCAAGGCATATTAATTTTAACACTGCCTGATTGTGGTGAGCCCTGGCTTAGCAGTACAGAGGTGGGAGGGATTCTATCTGCACTGTTGCAACGTGTGTTTCATTAAGGCAGAGCTTGAGGGCTCAGGTGGAGGCCCTAGAAGAGGTGGAGGAGGCAGAAGCACTGGAAGCAGAGGTTTGTTTGTCCCGCAAGCCTTGGGGATTCCAACACTTGCTGTCTAGTGACATCTTGGTGTCTAATAGTGGTTTAGTTTTCCAACCTTAGCTGTGTAGCAGTTTAGTTTTCCAACCCCTGTTGTCTATTAGTTTAGTTCTCCATGTTCTGGTGTGTATTTCTTTCGTTCTCCAACCTTCGGTGTTTAGTAGTTTAGTTCTCCAACCCCTGTTGTCTATTAGTTTAGTTCTCCACGTTCTGAATTTGTTTCGTTCTCCAACCCATCCATGCCCAGCCCCAGGGGTTAACGTCTGGTGATGAGGGTCAGGATTCTGTTTGGACCCCACTTCATCCGGCCCCTGATCAACTGAAAAAAATTTTGGGCATCGCTGCACATGCCTTCCCCTTCTTGAGTCTGTGAAGCTTTGGATCAGACCTCTAATGCCCCGAAATAGAATTTGTGAACAGCTTTGCAGAATCATCCATCTGTGGTTCCCCACAGTCAGTTGGGCAGTTTGAGAGTTATGACGCGGGGGAAAACAAGGGTAATTGGGGTGCCACCTCAGAGGACTGTACTGTGTGTGATGTTAAGGTGGAGGAACAGGAGCAGAGGCCATTTGATGCAGCGCTTGTCATCTACTGGAGTTCTAGGACCCCTGCTCTTCTCCATCTGTGAGGTGCCCCAGCGAGGTAGTCATGGGTGAGATGTGGACCCTGCTAGCTCTGGCACCCTACAGACAAGGTGTGTCCTCCCTCTGGTGTGCTGCGGTGTATGTGGTGCTTTGCACTTACTACAGACCCTCCCTCTTTAAGTGAAGCATCTCTGTTGCTCTGTTCTCTAGCCCTAGAGGCTCTTCCTCACCAATGACAGTACATCCGGATCCTAGTTTTACCCATGTCCTAGACTTGAGTCCTAGCTTCTTCTGCAGCCTGCAGACAGAATGTACCCCCGGGTCCTCAATGACTCTGTTGAGTTTCTCCGGCCGGCTAAGGGGACTCTTGTGTAGGGAATCTTCGCTCTGGTGATCCAACTGTCTGGGATATGGGGCTTACATCTGCCCTAGCAGCCACTATACTCAGGCTGCCCATACTGATCCAAGTACTAACTCACACTGACTTCTCATTTCCTGCTTCTGGAACCTAACCAGATGTTACACGCGTGCCGCTAGGTTCAGATAGGGGTGACACAGGTTACATGAATTCTTTGGAATCCTGGAGGAACTGTTATTCAGGGCAACCATAGACCATGTGCTGCAGCTTCTCTCAGGCACACAGGGGTATTGATTCTCAGGCACAGACACGTAGGTTGTTTCACTTGCTGACCAGACACACTTAACAAGAGTCCTCATAAACGGTAGAACAGTAGCATTTAATAAGAAACTGCACAGCCAGTGTAAATTAAATCTTATGAGCAACAGGCTCCAGTGACAAACAGTACAGTTTCCTTAGCAGCACAGCAGTTCACAGTCTTCCCAGTAGTACAGGACAACACAGTTCTAATGCAAAGGCACATTAATGAACATAGCATTCTTTACAGCACAGTGAGATGGAGGAGGTGGGGCGGTTTGCTGAGGGAGATGATTCCTATGACATCATTTCTTCCAGTCCTTATCTTTGACAATACATTGCATTGCTAGTTCAGGAACTCTAGCTGACCTGTGCTTAGCTTCACTCCTGACTTGAATCCTTTTCACTTGCAGGGGCGCTTCTGGGAGATACGGAACACACACACCATCTTTCTCTTCAGCTCCAGCCAGACAGTAAACAACTTCCCCACAATCCCCCTGGGGCTCTGCTAAAACACTCCCATTGTCCTGTGACTGTGTTAACCCCTCTAGTTGCTGGATGCTTCTGGAGCACAACACTTTCTGTCTCCTGTGCTTGTGTTACTTCAAATAGTTGCTGAATGCTTTTAAAGAAACAGCACTACTTCTGCATGTCACACTCTTCCCTCCTTTTTGAATGTCGTCCTCAACATTTGTCTTAATTGGTCAATCTGACCAATTCTGAGACAGTGGTGAAAGTTGGATAACTTTATATACAAATTGACATTTTGAAATTGGTATAACGTTCATAAACATTGATAACAACTAGTGATGGGCGAGCACTAAAATGCTCGGGTGCTCGATGCTCAGGTCGAGCAAATTGGAATGCTCGGGTGCTTGACCCGAGCAACGAGCCCAATGTAAGTCTATGGGAAACTGGAGCATTTTTCAGGCTGCTCCCCCTGGCGGTCTGCAGAGGCCCTAAAAATTGCCCAAATCGATGGGAACAGTGCTCAAATGACATGGGAACAGCATGGGGAAGACTCCTTGAAGCATTTCTGACTCCCGGGTCACTGCTGTCAACTACTTTATCAGAGGTATTAAGCCACCTTTACGGACTCACAATAAAATACAAAAACGAAACCAAAATGCATTTTCCTGGGAAATATGTTAAGGAACATCCTTTCCAGGGTAATGACTTGTATATAAGGCAAAATAAATAACCATAAACGAAAATACTCACACTTTGGGCTATTTTCACACGTAGCATTTTTGATGCATGTTTGCATTGCTTTCAACTGTGACAAATAGTGTTGAGCCACCCCTGTAGTGGGGGCGAAACGCGCATTGAGGCATCTGCTGTCCACTGTTCACCTTTCTTTTCCAGCGCTATATTTCACCTTGGGTAAGGTACCCTCTACTGACTTTATGGGCAATGATTACCCTAATTGACACTATGTTATGGTGCTTTTACTACTGCAGCCCATTATGTATATGTATTTGGTATGTGCCCTTTTTTTCCCTATCTCCTTGAACCATGCTATATGGCAGTGAGATTAGGTAATCTATGTGCGCTGTGCTTTTTCCTGAATCTATGTACTTAATCATCCAAGCTGTGATTTTCCTATTGATGTATTGTTTATGTATCACTTGATATTTCTATTTATTATATATCATCTATTTATTATATGTCATTTACTTGTCCACATATAACTATTAAAAGCATATTTTGTTACCTTTATGCTCCTTACTTTTCCTCCCGTTATAACATACTTTGGAGTTGGTATATACTGGCTGATGCTAGCATAGTCTATGATCATCAGTTATGTTTAGTTTTGCTTGTTGCAATTACAGGTCTGCTTCGTTTAAACTACAGGAGGTGTAGCTTGCTTAACAGCTGGGTTAATCTGCTGACTAGCAGACACTGCTACTAGGCCCAAAGTATTGATTGGGCTAGATGCAGTTAAACATTTGTAATTAGATACTCTCGTTGGGTGCTGAGAAAGCATTCCATAGAGTCTCCTGACACGACATATATTATTCTCTTAAAAAACTTGGGGTAGGGGACCCTTTTATAGCCAAAATCAAGGCCCTGTATCGCAATCCGTCAGCTAGGCTGAAGATAAATGGAACATTATCATCACCTTTCATAATCACCATTGGGACAAGGCAGGGATGTCCTCTGTCCCCTCTCTTATACATCCTAGTGATGGAGCACCTGCCCTCATCAATTCACGATAACCCCAATATTAGGGGGATTGAGGTGGGAGGCACCGAGTACAAGTGCTCTGCATTTGCTGATGATGTCCTAGTATATATCACTCAACCACATATATCCATCACTGCTTTTATGGCTGAAATAGATCACTTTGGTACATGGTCAAATTCTAAAATCAATGCAGAGAAGTCTAGGGCCTCGATGTCTCTCTCCCCAAATCCATACAGGATTCCATCCAGTCCAACTTTCCCTTTGCCTGGCCCTCACAGGGTATCAAATACTTAGGAATTCGTATTCATAGAGACCTCTCCCGTCTATTTTATCTTAATTTTGGGCCCTTTATTGAACAACTCCATAGAGATCTTACTTCTTGGACGGTGAAGGATTTTTCCTGGTTCGGCAGAATAAATATACTAAAATTGAACGTCCTACCTAAACTCTTATACCTCTTCCAAACCATTCCCGTGGTAATTCCCTCAAATTTTTGGAAAAGACTACGCAGTAGCTTTTGAAGATATATCTGGGCAAGTGGGCGTCCACGCATTCGGGGGGACGTTCTGATCAGACACAAACAAAAGGGGGGCCTTATCCTTCCGGATTTTAGAAGGTATTACATGGCAGCAGTACACGCTAGAATCCTGGACTTCTTCCATCATTCGGAGGGGAAATTGTGGGTCAAAATAGCTCAATCCATTTGTCCTAAAGCTCTTACCACTCTCCCATGGTGCGCCCATTTAATTGTCCCCTCTCTTGGCCTCATGTCATATAGTACTTATGCCACTGCTTTGGCTTTGAGATCCCCAGAAAAAAGCTTATCCTCAATCGACCCCCAGGGCCGTTTGCTCCCGATTTCAGATAATCCAGATTTCCCACCAGGACTATCTGCAAATAGATTTCTCGGTTCAAATAAATCCCATCCGATATTATTTTCTCATGTCATCTCCAATACTTCGCTGCTCCCCCTCAATGACTTGTTACAGGGAAGAGCCACTTACACGTAGGCTAATTTTGAATATAGCTAGTTACAACACTTCTATTCAACTGTCAAGAAGCGCACACATCTTCATAGAGATCTCACAAACTTTGAAAAATTGAGCCTATCATTGTCACCCCCTACACACTCCATCTCCCTACTGTATAATCTCCTCATTGCCATGGTAACTGACAATAGGCCAGGATTCTGCAGTGCATCGGAAAGGGAACTGGGGAAGTCCTTTTCTGACTCACAATGGGATAAATGTTTCTTCCTAACACATAAAACCTCAATAGGGTCCAAAGCTCAGGAAACCTCCTTCAAAATTATCTCTAGATGGTACCGGGTGCCAGCAGTCCTACATAGATGGTATACAGTGGTCTCAGATAGATGTTGGAGATGTGGGGAGGGGGAAGGGACAATGTCACACATATGGTGGGCATGCCCTATAATAAATGCATTTTGGGCAAAAGTGGTTCCCATGATTGAGAAAATAACTGGTTTGACTATCCCTAATACGCCAGAAGCCCTCCTTTTATCAATGTTACCAATAAGTAAACGTACTTCTAAAACCTCATCAATAGGCTACCTAATTCAGGCGGCTAAGAATGTCATTCCATGACACTGGAAAAGCAGAGACCCACCCACTGTGGAGGAATGGTTTGCGGAGATCTCCCTCCTTAATAGGATGGAGCATCTGATTGCCATCTCATCGGCTGATGTTGATAGATACTGTGTGATTTGGAGGGATTGGATTGATTTGCAAAACTCTGACGCCTACTATCTAGCCCCCAACTAAAGTTATCCGTGATGTCGGCACAACAATGATCATAATCGCACTCTATTGATTGGTGGTCTGCCGTTGTCCGCTCCCTCTTTCTCTATCTTTCATATGGAAAAATACATGCTTGATCTGGATATTGATGGAAAACCCTCCCTGTAACCCCCAATGTACTGTCGTTATGAATAGATTTATAGTTATACTACCCCTTTTACTATGTATATTGTATTTTCTTGTACTTTTTCAACACAAAAATAAAAAAAACCTTGAATTTAAAAAAAAAAATTGGAATTAGATCTATAGGCGGTGGCTACTCCGCTGACTAGCAGACACTGAAGCTTTGGAGCAGACCTCTGATTCCCAGGCTATAGTATGAGTAAACAGCTCTTCAGAGTCAACCATCTGTGTTACCCCAAGCCATAGTGTACTTAGTTTCTTAGGTTTAAAAGGGGGGGAGGAGAACTGACCCACCTGGAATTGACGATGGCAACGTCATGTAAAACAAATCAAGGGGACTCCTAAAAGAGTCTCCATTTTTTCCCCAAAATTGTGGCACAGACACCACTTAAGTGGCATCAATTGTCCCAGAGTTGCTTAAAATGGTTGGTGAGGTGATTTTTCAAAATCCTCAAGCTTTTAGTCTCCCCAGAATGACACAGGTGGGGCAGATGGTGGTTGTCCCGGCCCGCTAGGCTGCATTGTAGCACAGTGAGCTTCGCACTGCAACTTATGCATCATATCCATGTGACGGTTCATGCATGAAGTACTCAAACTATGGATTTTTTGGCCTCTACTTAGCTTTTGGTGACAAATGTTACAGATAACACGAGTTGGGTCATCCTTATCGATCTGAAAAAATGCACAGGCTATGCAAGGTTTAGAGCCCATGCGACTCTGCTACTAGCAATACTATCAAATGATTGGCTGGGTTAGATGCAGAGCGTCTGGGTTTGGTTGGGGGTCCCCACAGTCTGCCTAGGCTAGATGCAGTTAAAAATTATTATTAGATACACAGGCGGTGCAGCTTGCTTCGCAGCTGGGCTAATACGCCCAAAGTATTGGTAGACTCTATACTAAATAAGGAAGGATTCACTGACTGTGGTGGCCCCACCGTTGGCCGTGGCGATTGGTGGAGATTTGGTGGATGATTATAGGAGAAAGCTCCTTAATAGAGAAAGTTGGTGGATTTATACTTTAAATACACGTGTACCAGCGGGTTTAAACATCAGACATGATTTGATGTATCATTATGAATGATCATTTATAGATTATTATATATATATATATATGTTCCTTTTTTCTTCTTTTCTTTTTCTTTTGGATTATTTACATTTATATGCATTGTTTCTATGCTATGCGATTTTAACATGGTATGTGTGTTTAAATTTCTGATTAACTCAGCCTTGAACAGGTGCATAGCAGGACATGACATATAAATACCACTTCCTTGCTGTTTTTTTTGCTATGCAATGATTAAGAACCTTTAGTTCGAAATGCGTTTGCTGTTCTTCTCCAAGGTGGACTTTTAAAATATTTTTTGTATGACCCAATAAAAAGTGGATTTTAGAAGATTTGTTCAGCTGGATCTTCCTGGTTCCTCATGTTCGTCTGGTAGTACCCTTGGCTCCGTGCTGTTGATCTTCTAGGTGGGTGAGCTGATTTTTTCCTTTCTTTTTCTGCCATGAGGCGATTGGTCATTCACTTTCGCTGCCCCTTACTGAACGAATTCACAAACATCTCCCGTCGGTTTGGAGTCCCATTATGCCCAACCAAAAACATAGGCCCCACAACTAAAAAAAATCGTTCTTAGGCATCGAAATCGACACCACAGCAAGGTTGTTCCGCCTCCCATGGGAAAAAATACCAAAACATTACACCTGATCTAGGTTTTTTGCGCAGTATGGAAAGTAACACTACAGCAGATGCAAGTATTACTAGGTCTCCTCGTGTTTGCGAGCCGGGTGATGCCAGTTGGAAGGGTTTTTTCTCTTCATTTATCGCCCTCAACAAAAGGGGCATCTAAACCGAGTCATACAATCAGAATCAGCAGGCAGCTACGGGCGGACTTAGAGGTGTGGAAAACCTTCTTATAATCATTCAACGGTCACACGTTATTTATGTCAGCAGAACAGTCCAACATTCAACTAAGATTATTCACCGGGGCGGCAGAATCAGGCGGATATGCAGCGATACTAAATAACCAATGGTGCACAAGCTTATGGCCTCCGCATTGGGCAGAACAAGTGCTGACAAAAAAACAGACAGTCCTGGAACTGTTTCCAATAGTGGTAGCAATAGAAATATGGGGCGCGCGCCTGGCTAAAAAAATATACTCTTCATAACAAAAAACACCAGCCTAGCGCACTTCATTAATAATATGGCATCATCGTCTCTCCCAGTGCTAGGCCTACTACGCCGGCTAACATTCCTGTGCCTAAATCACAATGTATGGGTCCCAGCTAGCCACGATGCTGAGGGGTCTAACGCAGCTGCTAACGCTTTATCACAATTCAATTGGCAGATTTTCACAGAGCTCCTCCCCAAAGCCCATCCATCGGGCAACAGTTGCCCAGCTTCCCTATGGGATCTAGTGGAGAATAGTTGATGCCATTAATCAGAGTGTCAGTTGCCCCGTCGATGTGGCAAGCATACGGTAAGGCATGGGAATACTGGACACGACTAGTAGCAAGCAGACGGGTTGACCAATGTGAACAAGCCAGATTACAAGTCAGCATAGAATTTCTCCACCAGCTAATGATGAGGGGCATATCAGGGGCATCAGCGCAGCGGTGGCTGACCGGAGTAGCATTTCACTTCCAACTACTGAATTGGGGACATGTGGCAAAGAGATTCATCATCAGACAATCCTTAAAAGGGTGGAAAAGGGGTCAGCCAAGTCAGGAGTGTAGACGTCCCGTCCCGTGTCACTAAAACTGATTTCTCACATCATATCCCTAACACCATTAACATGATACTCACAATTCGAAGCAACACTACTGTCTACTGTATTTGAAATCGCCTTCTTCGGGGCGCTATGCATAAGCGAATTAGTCCCTCAATTCAAAATTAACACCAGTGGAGGCTTATTACACCAGGACGTAGTCATAGCCAATAATGCAATACGTCTACACATATGCAAATCGAAAACGGTTCCAGCGGGCAGGGGCACTTGGGTACTTCTACAACCCACAAATGGTACGCTGGGTCGGATAACAATAGTAAAAACATATATAACTATCAGATCACAAAGTAATTTCTTCCTATCACACATTGATGGAACGCCATTATCAAGATACCAGTTCCAAGCTATATTTAATAAATGCATAATATGGGCAGGGAACCACCCCAAAGATTATGGGACACACTCATTCCACATAGGCGTGGCCACGGAAGCAGCAAGAGCAGGACTGTCACAAACGGAAGTTCAGAGGATAGGGAGATGGCGATCCACGTGTTTGGCAAGATACATAAGACCGGACTTGTTATCCTAACGTGGTTTGTTTCTTTTACAGGTGACGCTAAGCCAACAGTGTGGGTGATAGGCCACTTGTATATATATTGGGCAGAAAAAAGGGCGAAAGTCCGCCCAGGCGGGAGGAAATTAGAGTTTCATAACACATATTTGAACTGGAGAGGTATTAGAGGCCTGCAATGGCCACAGGTACTAATGGAGGTAATCAAGGTAGGGGGAGAGGCAAGAGGTCCGGTCATCTTAGTTATACAGGCCGGGGGAAATGACCTAGGTTATCACAAGAGCGCATAACTAATGGCAATAATGTAACTAGACACTGAGCACTTCAGAAAATTTTTCACAAAAATAGTCAGAGATTGTGCCGAGCGCGGTATGGCAAGGTGCCCGAGACATCACGGCCATCGAACCGACAAGGCGGCTAATAAATATTTGGATGCCAAAATTTATAAGAGACAGAGGCGGACAACTGGAAAGAGATAAAGCAGGCCTCATACGGCCCGACTGTGTTTACTTAATGGATATTGGACTGAACATATTCCTGTCAGGACTCCAGGATGGAGTGGAACAAGCGTTAAGAGTGATGGATGGAGGTCAGAGTCCTGCATACGAGTACGCAGGATCCTCCGTGGCCTGGAAATAGAAAGGACATGTTGGAGAGTTACACTTGTTGGCCAACTTCACGTTGTGGAGACTGGAGACACAGGGCATGCTGCAACAAGCTGAATTATTTTAGAAATAAAATGCCTTTCTAATGTAATGAGTATAAACAGTTAATAAAGCTGTGACCTATCCTCACCCATCCAGTTGTAAGAGTTACATGATTGTATTGTCAATGAAAGGGGGGCGGTAGGGGGCTGAGCATCTGGGTTTGGTTGGGGGTCACCACAGTCTGCCTAGGCTAGATGCAGTTAAAAATCATTATTAGATACACAGGCGGTGCAGCTTGCTTCGCAGCTGGGTTACTACGCTGACTAGCAGACACTGAAGCTTTGGAGCAGACCTCTGAGTAAACAGCTCTTCAGACTCAACCATCTGTGTTACCCCAAGCCATAGTGTATGTAGTTTCGTACGGTTAAAAGGTGGGGGGGGGGAGACCCAACCCACCTGTAATTGACGATGCCAACGGTAAAACACAGCAAGGGGACTCCAAAAAGAGTCTCCATTTTTTCCAAAAATTTGGGGCACAGACACCACTTAAGTGGCATCAATTGCCCCAGAGTTGCTTAAAACGGTTGGTGAGGTGATTTTAACAAATCCTCAAGCTTTTACTCTCCCCAGGATGACACAGAGGTAGAAAAGTCCTTGCGCATCCATGATTTGTTCATCTTTATGAACGTGAGTCTGTCTGCATTGTCAGTGGACAGCCGCGTGCTCTTATCTGTCAGCACACCACCAGCAGTGCTGAACACACGTTCAGATAGAACGCTGGCTGCGGGGCATGACAAGATCTCCAAGGTGTGAGTGGCGAGTTCTGGCCATTTATCCAGATTGGAAGCCCAAATAGAGCAAGGGTCCAGTGACACAGTCATGGCTTTGATGTTCACTTGGAGATACTCCTGTACCATCTTCTCTAGGCGTTGACTATGTGTCTGACTTCTTGTCTTCTGTGGCCTTGCAAAGGATGGGCTAAAAAAGTGGTGAAAGGATTCCGCAAAATTGCTGTTACAAGCAGATACTGTGTTTCTGTTACGGTTTGAGTGCTGAAGACTCGACAGTCCCACGGTTGGCAAGTTAGAACTGTGAGATTCACTACGTGCACCACTGGTGTTTTGTGGAAAAGCACATGTAAGATTCTGCAACAGTCTCTGCTGATACTCCTGCATGCGTGAATCCCTTTCTATGGCAGGAATTATTTCGGCAAATTTACTTTTGTACCGGGGATCTAAGAGTGTGGCTACCCAGTAGTCAGGATTATTTCGAATTCTGACAATTCGAGGGTCATGTTGCAGATAGTGCAGCAAAAAGGCACTCATGTGTCTTGCGCATCCAGGAGGACCAAGTCCTTGTTGTGTTGGTAGCGAGATAAGAATCATGCTTCCTTCCTCTGCCCTCTCCCCTCAACCTCACACAACAGAAATGTGATCAAGGTCTCCCTCATCTGATGAGTCTTCCATGCCCATCGCCAATTCGTCCTCCACTCCTTCCTGGGCTCCTGCACCTTCCTCACTAGTTTGGCTGCTACCATGCGCCCTGGTTAATCCCTCTCCCCCACCCTCCCATGCCTGCCACCTTGGTGCTGCCGACCGTCTGGACCTTGCAGATGTTAGCCCTTCCGCATACAACTCCTCCTCCTCTACTTCCTCCACCTCCTCTTGTCCCACCACCTGACTCCGAATTCTGTTTAACATGTGCTCCAGCATGTAAATCACCGGAATAGTCATGCTGATATTGGCATCGTCAGCACTAAACATCTTCGTCGCCATTTCAAAACTGTGCAGAAGGGTGCATAGGTCCCTGATCTGAGATCACTCCTCCAGCGTGATTTGCCCCACCTCTGGATCTCGTTGGCCCAGGCTATAAGTCAGAACATATTGCACCAGGGCTTGTCGGTGCTGCCACAGTCGCTGCAACATGTGCAGAGTTGAATTCCACCGTGTTGGCACATCGCCTTTTAGCCGGTGAAGTGGCAGGCCCAACGACTTCTGTAGAGATGTAAGTCTCTGAACTGCGGGATGCGAATGGCGGAAGTGAGCATACAGCGACCGTGCCCTCTGCAGAAGGCCATCTAGTCCGGGATAGAGGGCTAAAAATTGCTGGACAACCAGATTCAACACATGAGCCATACAAGGCACGTGTGTGACATTGCCCCGGCGAAGGGCCGCACCCAGGTTTGCAGCATTGTCGCACACGGCCTTCCCTGGTTGCAGGTCCAGTGGAGACAACCATTCATGAAACTGGTTCTCCAGAGCGGACCACAACTCCTCAGCTGTGTGACTCACATTTCCAAGACATTTCAAAGTAAAAACCGCCTGATGATGTTGAGCCCTGCTGCCAGCATAGTAACGAGGTGTGCAGGATCCCTTCTGCGCAGTAAGAAAGCGGGTGGCATGACCAGACAGGCTTTGGGTGCAGGTGGAGGACCGAGAGGAGGTTGAGGAGGCAGAAGCAGTGGAGGAACTTCGAGATAAAGAGGATTGACGCACAACTTGTGGGGACGGCTAGACTTGGACAGCAGCCCCTTGTCCTGCTGTCACCATAGTTACTCAGTGCCCAGTCAGCGACATGTAACGCCCCTGTCCATGCCTACTCATCCAAGTGTCTGTGGTGAAATGCACCCTGTCACACACAAAGTTTCTCAAAGAAGCAGTGATGTTGTGTGCGACATGCTGGTGGAGCGCAGGCACACCTTTCTTTGAGAAGTAGTGCCGACTGGGCATCTGGTACTGGGGCACTGCGACGGACATTAGCTTTCTCATGGCTAGGAGGAAATGGTCTTTTACTTGTCCACATCTGAGGGACCGAGGGCTGGCTGTTGTGCTTAGACGGGGTTGAGTAGGGTGTGCCCGGCAAACTGCCGGTCTGTGAGGAAGATGCAGGCGGAAAAGTTAGGTTGCCTTGATCCAAAGGTGGTGCTCTCGATGTTGGAGAGCGCTCAACGCCAGCTGGTGTTTCCACTTCCAAATGAAATGATGACATGCCAATCACACTGACTGTTGCGGGTAAAGAGGTGGCAGGTCTGCGTCCCAAAACAGGTGTGACTGCTGTCCCCCCAGTCACAGAGGATGAAGAGGCCGCGGTTGCACAAGATGGGGCAGACAGTGGTTGGCCCGGCCCGCTCGGCCACATTGTAGCACAGTGAGCTTCCCACTGCAACTTATGCTTCATATCCGTGTGACGGTTCATGCATGAAGTACTCAAACTATGGATTTTTTGGCCTCTACTTAGCTTTTGGTGACAAATGTTACAGATAACACGAGTTGGGTCATCCTTATCGATCTGAAAAAATGCCCAGGCTATGCAAGGCTTAGAACCCATACGACCTGAAGAGCCACCACGACTTGTGGTCAGAGGCAGAGTTGTGTTTGAGGATGCAGTTGTTGATGTGCTTCCAGTACTACGTCTCTGTCCAGGAAGGCGCAACCTGACCTCGTCGTCACTAGCATCCTCCTCCACCTCCTCTGCTGACCTCATCGACTGGCTGACTGTGGGTTGACAGTAAGTGGGATCTGCAACCTCGTCATCATCACCCTGTGTGTTCTCACACCCGTCGTCCTCAGAGCCAACCTCTTCCTGCCCTGACAAAAAACTCAAGTTGTCGCTCCAATCAGGTATTTGAGTCTCATCATCGTCTTCCTCATTGTCTCCACCAACAGGAGTTACAGTTTGGGAACGAGGGTCTACATTATGCTCAGCACCTTCTTCATCTGGTCCTGGATCCGACTCATAAATATTCTGGGCATCAGTGCAGATCATTTCCTCGTCTGGATTCACAGAAGCTCTGGAGCCGACCTCTGATTCCCTGGCTATAGTATGAGTAAACAGCTCTGCAGACTCAACCATCTGTTCTACCCCATACTCAGACGGGCAACTGGAGACTTGGGAGCTGAGAGGAGGCAAGTGCGATTGGGGTGACACCTCTGAGGATTGGAGTATTTGTGATGTTGAAGTTGAGGTGGAGGAGAGCCCACTTAAAGGAGCACTTGATATCCGTTGAAACACCTGCTGTTTTTGTGCCTCATCTGGAATTTGTAGCGATGGGCGTGGCCGTAAGAAAGGGATTGTATCACATTGTCCACTAAAAGAAGTAGACATCTTAGTTTGGCTGGAAGATGGTCTTTCTTCTGCAGATGTTACTGTTGCTTTAACGCTTACCCCACGGACACAACCTTTTTTTCCCTTCCCAACACGCCTATTCCCCTTTCCACCAGCAGCAGGCCTTCTGCCACTCATTTTGGTGGTTAACTAATTGACAACTCTGGAGTTGTTTGCACAAAAAACGATGGATGGAAACCGAGCAGAGCTGAGTGGCCAAATTGTGGTACTAGCCCAAAAGGATTGGCTGGGTTAGAAGCCGTAAAACAATTTTATTAGATACACAGGTGGTGGAGCTTGGTATAGATGGCCTAATAGAATGAGTACCAATCACTGCTACAGGCCCAAAATTATTTTCCAGGCAAGATGCAGCTAAAAATTATTAGTAATTTAAAAGCTGGTGGAGGTTAGTATAGATGGCCTAATAGAATGAGTACCATACACTGCTACAGGTCCAAAATTATTTTCCAGGCAAGATGCAGCTAAAAATTATTAGTAATTTGAAAGCTGGTGGAGCTTAGTATAGATGGCCTAATAGAATGAGTACCACACTCTGCTACTATGCCCAAAATTATTTTCCAGGCAAGATGCAGCTAAAAATTATTAGTAATTTGAAAGCTGGTGGAGCTTAGTATAGATGGCCTAATAGAATGAGTACAACACACTGCTACAGGCCCAAAATTATTTTACAGGCAAGATGCCGCTAAAAATTATTAGTAATTTGAAAGCTGGTGGAGCTTAGTAAAGATGGCCTAATAGAATGAGTACCACACTCTGCTACTATGCCCAAAATTAGTTTCCATACAAGATGCAGCTAAAAAGTATTAGTAATTTGAAAGCTGGTGGAGCTTAGCATAGATGGCCTAATAGAATGAGTACCACACACTGCTACTATGCCCAAAATTATTTTCCAGGCAAGATGCAGCTAAAAATTATTAGTAATTTCAAAGCTGGTGGAGCTTAGTATAGTTGGCCTAATAGAATGAGTACCACACACTGCTACTATGCCCAAAATTATTTTCCAGGCAAGATGCAGCTAAAAATTATTAGTAATTTGAAAGCTGGTGGAGCTTAGTGTAGATGGCCTAATAGAATGAGTACCACACACTGCTACTATGCCCAAAATTATTTTCCAGGCAAGATGCAGCTAAAAATTATTAGTAATTTGAAAGCTGGTGGAGCTTAGTATAGATGGCCTAATAGAATGAGTACCACACACTGCTACTATGCCCAAAATTATTTTCCAGGCAAGATGCAGCTAAAAAATATTAGTAATTTGAAAGCTGGTGGAGCTTAGTAGAGATGGCCTAATAGAATGAGTACCACACACTGCTACTATGCCCAAAATTATTTTCCGGGCAAGATGCAGCTAAAAATTATTAGTAATTTGAAAGCTGGTAGAGCTTAGTATAGATGGCCTAATAGAATGAGTACCACACACTGCTACTATGCCCAAAATTATTTTCCAGGCAAGATGCAGCTAAAAATTATTAGTAATTTGAAAGCTTGTGGAGCTTTGTATAGATGGCCTAATAGAATGAGTACCACATACTGCTACTATGCCCAAAATTATTTTCCAGGCAAGATGCAGCTAAAAATTATTAGTAATTTGAAAGCTGGTGGAGCTTAGTATAGATGGCCTAATAGAATGAGTACCACACACTGCTACTATGCCCAAAATTATTTTCCAGGCAAGATGCAGCTAAAAAATATTAGTAATTTGAAAGCTGGTGGAGCTTAGTAGAGATGGCCTAATAGAATGAGTACCACACACTGCTACTATGCCCAAAATTATTTTCCGGGCAAGATGCAGCTAAAAATTATTAGTAATTTGAAAGCTGGTAGAGCTTAGTATAGATGGCCTAACAGAATGAGTACCACACACTGCTACTATGCCCAAAATTATTTTCCAGGCAAGATGCAGCTAAAAATTATTAGTAATTTGAAAGCTTGTGGAGCTTAGTATAGATGGCCTAATAGAATGAGTACCACATACTGCTACTATGCCCAAAATTATTTTCCAGGCAAGATGCAGCTAAAAATTATTAGTAATTTGAAAGCTAGTGGAGCTTAGTATAGATGACCTAATAGAATGAGTACCACACACTGCTAATATGCACAAAAGGTTTTACTTGGCTAGGTGCAGTAAAAAAATTGTATTACATACACAGGTGGTGTAGCTTGCAACACAGATAGGCTACTCCACTGACTAACACACACTGCTAATATGCCCAAAAGGTTTTACTTGGCTGTGTGCAGTAAAAAAATTTGTATTACATACACAGGTGGTGTAGCTTGCAACACAGATAGGCTACTCCACTGACTAACACACACTGCAAGAGGCCCAAAAGGATTTGCTTAGCTAGATTTAGCCAAATGCTGTGAAAAACACTCGCACAGCACTAAAACAGACCTGCCTGGCAAAAAGTGATAGGAACTGATGTAACCTAGTCCTCAAAAGGGCTAGAATTACAACTAGTCACTACTCCCAACCTATCTGTCTATTTAAGAGCACAGACCTGAATGCTAAAAGTGCTAGGAACTTCTGCAACCTAGCCCTCAAAAGGGCTGCAATTACAAACTAGTCCCTACTCCCTAAACATTTCTGTCTGTTTAAGAGAAAATTCGCTTGCAATTCACAGTTACACAATATAGTACTAACAGCAGCAGCAGTGCCGTCTAACACTCAGCTGCAGCAGTGAGAAAATGATGGCGACGAGGAAAATGGCTGGGTCTTATAGGGCAAGGACATTTGACATACACAGCCAATGACACATGCCCTTGCTTGTGTGAAAAAAAGCACTTCGCTCCGTGTGTGCGCTGCTGATAGGCTGACAGGCTGCACCTCCCCACTGTAAATGCGGGAAAGAAAAAAAAAATGGAGATCTTCATGATTTCTGCAGAGATCCATCCCATGCCCCTCGCCCCACCCCGCTGTACACTCAAACTGTGTATTAACATTGATTATCAGCATTACTGCGAAAAAATCCAGTTACGATTTTGGTGCACGAACAGTTATCGAACATAACCTCGAACAGCCGGATTTTTTCAAATCATTCGGGTTCGTCGAACGGCTCGAACACTGACCAAAACAGCTCGAATTTGAAATTGGCGAACAGTTCGATTCGAACACCCCTCATCTCTAGTGACAAATGCATTCACAGGGAAATGTCATTTTAACATTTTACAACCTTATCTGGCCATGTGGTGTGTGAGACATGATCAGACACATCCTGTTTCATTTATGAAGGAGGGACTCTGAAAGTCACAAACGCCTATTTTTATATGGCCATCAGGTGGCCTTTACTATTCCTAAAGGGACAGCAGTCGACCCTCGCTATGCTTAGAGAGCCATCAGCCGGCTATGCTTTGTTGTTCCCATTACTAAAGAGTGGGTCTCCTATACTGTTATTGCGTATGCGGTGAGTGGCAGGTCTACCCAAAATTTGTACGCACCCCAATACCCCTTTGAAGAGACTTAGAGGAGGGCCTCCTGAAAAAAATCTTCACATTATTAGGAAGTGGGTCTCCCATTGTGTTTGCCTATGCAGTGAATGCAAGGGTTGCCAAAAATTATTTGGAGGCTTTCCAATGCCCCTTGGAAGAGTCGTGGAGGTCAGAGGGCCTCCTTAAAACAATGTTCTCATTGTTAGGAAGTGGGTCTCTCATTGTGTTTGCCTATGCAGTGTATGCAAGGGTTGCCAAAAATTTGGAGGCACTCCAATGCCCCTTGGAAGAGACGTAGAGGGCCTCATGAAAAAATGTTCCCATTATTAGGAAATGGGTCTCCCATAGTGTTGGCCTATGCAGTGAATGCAAGGGCTTCAAAAAATTGGGAAGCACTCCAATGCCCCTTGGAAGAGACGTAGAGGGCCTCATGAAAAAATGTTCCCAGTATTAGAAAGTGGGTCTCCCATAGTTTTGGCCTATGCAGTGAATGCAAGGGCTTCAAAAAATTGGGAAGCACTCCAATGCCCCTTGGAAGAGACGTAGAGGGCCTCATGAAAAAATGTTCCCATTATTAGGAAGTGGGTCTCCCATAGTGTTGGCCTATGCAGTGAATGCAAGGGTTGCCAAAAATTTGTAGGCACTCCAATGCCCCTTGGAAGAGACGCAGAGGGCCTCATGAAAAAATGTTCCCATTATTAGGAAGTGGGTCTCTCATTGTGTTTGCCTATGCAGTGAATGCAAGGGTTGCCAAAAATTTGTAGGCACTCTAATGCCCCTTGGAAGAGACGTAGAGGGCCTCATGAAAAAATGTTCCCATTATTAGGAAGTGGGTCTCCCATAGTGTTGGCCTATGCAGTGAATGCAAGGGCTGCCAAAAATTGGGAGGTACTCCAATGCACCTTGGATAAGACGTGGAGGAGGGCCTCATAAAAAAATGTTCCCATTTGAAAGGGGTGGGTCTCTTACACTTGTAATGCCCATGCATTAAGTGTAAGGGCTGACAAACATTTACTCCTGGGGGGTATACATGAGCATACTGTATAAAAATTTTTTTTATGGGCATCACAAACACCCTTGAAAAAAAATGATGTGGGTGTTGCATCACGGACCACGGTCACCCTGGTGATATGGTGGTGGATGATGAAGATGAGGAGAAGGAGGAGGAAAAGAGTAAATAGCCAAAATCAGGAAGCGTATATCCATGTGTTGGTGTGAAAAGGTGCATGGGAATACAACTCCCAAAAAAAGACACTGGATTTGAGATTATGTTACGCTGCTATCATTCGGTGGTGTTGAGAAGCCTGGCCCAATCCAGCCCTTGTTCATTTTTATAAGAGTCAGCCTGTCAGCATTTTCAGTTGATAGGCGGATGCGCTTATCAGTTATAATTCCACCAGCGGCACTAAAAACCCGCTCTGATAAAACGCTAGCGGCAGGGCAGGCCAGGACCTCCAAGGCGTAGAGAGCCAGTTGATGCCACATGTCCAGCTTTTATACCTCATAATTATAAGGCACAGAGGAATCATGGAGGATGTTGGTAAGGTCAGCAAGGTACTCCCTCAGCATCTTCCCAAACTTTGCACTCCTTGTGCGAGTACCCCACCTCAGGGCCTGTGCGATGGGAGGGGCTGAGAAAACTCTTCCAGAAATTTGACAGTGTTCCCCTGCCTCTGCTGGATTGGAGTTGTGTCTCTCTCCCCTGTACTCCTTAGTTGTCCAAGGAACAGTGACTTCTGCCGCCAGTGTTTTCAGATGGGAATTTTTTTAGTAGTTCTGCAACAAGGGCCTTCTGGTACTGCCCCATTTTTGTAGACCTGTCCGCCTCAGGAATAAGAGATATAAAGTTCTCCTTGTAGCGTGGGTCTAGAAGTGTCACCAACCAGTAATGACTGTCACCCAAAATTTTGAGAATACGAGCGTCACGGGAAAGGCAGCGTAACATGAACTCAGCCATGCGTGCCAGACTGCTAACAGGCAAGACTTCCATGTCCTCACCAAGAGGATGACTGACCATGCTCTCCTCTCTTCCTCCACCTCATCCTCCTCTGTGTCCTCAGGCCATCCACGCTGAAAAGACGGTATAACAGTTGTGCAGGTAGTACCGTCTATAGCGCATGAAACTAGCTCCTTTTCTTCCTCCTCCTCTTCCTAATTGTCACCCATTCCACGTTGGGATGAGATGAGGCTGGGCTGTGTGTAATCACCTTGTATGTTTCTTTGCTCCATTCCATCCTGCTCCGCCTGCAATGCATCCTCTTTGATTGTGAGCAGAGTGTTTCAGAAGACAGAGAAGTGGGATGGTGACGCTAATTATGGAGTCATCGCCGCTCACCATCTTGGTGGAGTCCTCAAAGTTTTGGAGGATGGTACATATGTCTGACATCCAAGTACACTCCTGAGGTCTTATGTGTGGAGTCTGAACTGAATACCGACGGCCTTGTTGATGCTGGTAGTCAACAACTGCCCTCTTCTGCTCACAAATCCTTCCCAACATCTGCAGTGTAAAGTTCCAACGCGTGGGGACATCACACACCAATCGGTGAGCCAGAAGCTGCAAACGCTGCTGAAACACGGCAAGGATGGCGGAAGCTGTAGCTGACTTTCTAAAATGTGCACACAAGCGGCGTACTTTGACAAGCATATCTGGCAGCTCCGGGTAGGTTTTGAGAAACCGCTGAACCACGAGGTTAAGCACATGGGCCAGGCATGGTACATGTGTGAGCTCGCTTTGCCTCAGAGCCGCCACCAGGTTCCAGCCATTGTCACACACGACCATGCCTGGCAGTAGGTTCAGCGGTGTGAGCCACAGATCTGCCTGCTCTTTCAGAGCTGTCCACAACTCTTCAGCATTGTGTGGTTTGTCACCTAAGCATATTAGCTTCAGCACAGCCTGTTGCCGCTTGGCTGAGGCAGTGCTGCAGTGCTTCCAGCCTGTGACTGATGTGGTCATTTCGGAGATGGGGCTGAAGAGGAGGAGGAGGCTGAGGAGGATGAGGTGCAGGAGCTGTAGACTGTGGGGGCAACCTTGATTGACCAAGGGCCCGCAATCCTCGGCGTCAGGAGGATGTGTTCCGTCCCAAGGTCCGACTGGGTCCCGGCTTCCACAATATTAACCCAGTGTGCCGTCAGAGAGATGTACCGTCCCTGCCCACATGCACTTGTCCACGTGTCCGTAGTTAGGTGGACTTTCCCAGTAACTGCATTGTTGAAGGCACGGCTAATGTTGTGGAATACGTGCTTATATAATGCGGGGACAGCACACCTGAAGAAATAGTGGCAGCTGGGGCCTGAGTACCGAGGGACGGCTGCCACTATCATGTTGCGGAAAGCTTCCGTCTCCTTAAAGGCAACATTTAGAGTGCAAGCAGTCACGAAATGTGGGAATTTACTAGTGTGGCCTGTGGGGCGTTGGCTGCGTATTTGCGCTTGCGTTCCAAGGACTGAGGTATGGACAACTGAACGCTGTGCTGGGACAAGGATGTGCTTGCTGATGGTGTTAGTTGAGAGTGTGCAACGACAGGTGCAGGGTGGGAGGCATCTTCACATGTACTATGGACAGGGGATTGGCTTACACGCACAACAGCGGAAGAAGCAGTGGTGTCACCCGCAGACACTGTTCCTGGACCCTGAGGTTCGGCGCACAAAGGCGGATGCTTTGCTGCCTTGTGCCTGATCATGCTGGTGGTGGTAAGGCCGGTAGTTTTGTTACCCCTGCTGATGCTGGCCTGGCAGGTGGTGCAAATGGCCTTTTTGGGGTTATCTGCAGAGTCTTTAAAACACAACCAGACTCGGTAAGACCTAACAGTTGTACTGGCAACTTTCGTCGTGTTGGTGTTACGGGAAACGGTTGCCCGCCTTCTGTCTGCGGCCACTGCACTGCTTCTTCCTGCCTCTTGGAGTGCTCTGGCTCCCTCCCCCTGTGTGCTGCTGTTCTTGCTCTGCATCTCCTCCTGCCAGGTTGGGTCAGTTACTATATCATCCACCACCTCGTCTTCCACTTCCGCACCCTGGTCCTCCTCCTGACTTCATGGCAATTGTGTCTCATCATCGTTCACCTCTTGTGACACTTTTCAACCGTCGCCTTCATATGACCGTGGCTGCTCAAATATTTGGGCATTGCTACATGCGATCTCCTCTTGCTCCGCTTCACGTGGACCAGGCAAGAGGCCCGAATCTATAATTGGAAAAGTGAACAGCTCTTTGGAGTGTCCAAGTGTGGGATCAGTTGTCTCTGAGCACTCGGCATGGTGGGAGGAAGGAGGATCAGGGTGAGGAATATGCGGTTCAGACTCACGGCTACTGAGACTTGACCGTGTGGAAGACAGGGTGGTGGTGTGGTGGCTAAGTGACTGGAACCATTATCTGCTATCCAACCAATAACCTTTTCACACTGCTTTGTGCTCAATAGTGGTGTTCTGCGGTCCCCTATTAATTGGTACAGGAAGGTCGAGCAAAAAGATGTGGGTGTTTGTTGTGGCACAATTTCAGCTTGCTCGCGGCCTCGGCCTCTGCATGCACCATCACCATCACGTCCAGTTCCCCGTCCCTTGCCACTTGCCTTGCCCATTTTAAATGGAGGACAATATCTTCCACGCTCACTACAAATGACTGAATTTGGAGCGAACTTATATGTGATCCATGTGACGGACAAACCACAGTTTTAAATAGGTGGCTTGTAGGTAACTATTTTTAACAGCAAACTGGTGTCAATAACTTCGCTGACACACTGAAACAAAATTTTAATGGAGGCCAGAAATGGCAGAATTTTCAGTGCTATTATATGTGATCCGTGTGACGGACAAACCACAGTTTTAAATAGCTGGCCTATAGGTAACTATTTTTAACAGCAAACTGGTGTCAATAACTTCACTGACACACTGAAACAAAATTTCAATGGAGGCCAGAAATGGCAATATTTTCAGCGCAATCATATGTGATCCATGTGACGGACAAACCACAGTTTTAAATAGCAGGATTTTTAGCACAGTAATATGGAAAGGACCTGGCTGTATTCTGCAGTGCCAACAAGCAAATGGCGCAGAAAAACTGTGTTCTCTGGATTGCTTTTTAAGCAAATAATCAGGATTAAGATAAAAAAAAATATTCCTGGCCTCTGATACCTGGGGCTATTTCTACAAATATCTGTAAAAGCACCAGCAGACAGAACTGGAATGGATCTTCTTGCTATGTGCACTGCAGTCTGCTATATACCCTGCCTGCCTAGTGTCTCATATGTCAGCATCATGGGCCTCCTCACTTCTCGAGTTAACATCCTCCTGGTGGGTTGTTCCTCAGAGACCACTTTGGTCACAGAAGTTTCTTCTGCTGCACTCATTTCCCATGCCTCCTCAGATGCTCTTGGAGCTGCCTCTGTAAGCTCCTGTACTTCTCCTGAGTCGCTTGTTTCCGCACGGTCTAGTAATTCCACTCCTCCTGAGTGTAGATCGGTCTCTTCAGTGGCCGGTGTTCGATCATCAGATCGGAATTGGAATTCATCTGTACTCCTTGGTACGAACTCTGGAGCCTCAGGACTTAGTTCACTCTCCTGAGGATGGTACATCCCTCTCCTTGCTGCTCCGAGAAATACAACGATGTGTTCTTCTCCATCGGAACTTTCAAGGTCACTATCCACCTCCGGAGCTTCAGTCTGTGGTTGGCCCTTAGTCGATCTCGGACCATGTTGGTCTACTTCTGGGAAGTCTTGTTGTGGTGGGAGATAATCACAGGGTAGTAGTAAATTCTAATGGACTATTCTGGTTTTCTTGTCTCCCGTTTCCAATCAGATTTCATACACTGGGCTGTCATCAGCTTTCCTCCTTACGACCACATACACCTTGTCTTCCCAGTACTAACAAAGTTTTACTGGACCGCCTTTCTCACGTTCTTGACTAGCACCCGGCTTCCCGGTGCCAATTCTGCTCCATAACATTTTCGATCATAGTACTCCTTACTCTTGCTCTATCCTTGCGTAACCACTATTGACACTATGTTGTATGCCTCTGCCTTCCATTCCTTTCAATTCCGAACTTACTCCGGATACGTTCCGTAAGTCTCTGACACCAGAGTATCAAACATGATGCTAATTGGCAGTCTTGATGATCGTCCATACAATAGGAAAAAGGGTGAGTAACCCGTTGCATCGCTCTTTGTACAGTTATAGGCATGTACCACTTTTGACAGAGAACTCTTCCAGTCTTTCTTCTCATCAGCTGTTAAAGTGCACAACATCGACAATAATGTCCGGTTAAAACATTCCACTTGTCCATTACCCTCTGGCAACCGATTTTGGTCCACATAAAGTAGTATTCTACCAATTATCTGATCTTCCTGTTGTGCTGTACAGATTTTCCCTTTTGGTAGTTGTTGAATAGACCGGGGCTAATCTTGTTCTCTCGCTTTTATGGTGGTTTCCACCGTCAATGGACACCACAATGGTGTGTCTTCCTCCTGATAAGTTTGTACTGAACGGGAAGTGCTCTCAATTGCTTCCAGACTGACTTCCTCCGAGCATTCTTGCATGAACTCCTCAGGCTCTAGTGGCATTCTTGACAATCCGTCAGCATCTGCATTGCATTTTCCTGGCCTGTACTTGATGCTGAAATTGAAGTCAGCTAGTTCAACGACCCATCTTTGACCCGTTGCATTCAGTTTGGTTGTAGTGAGGACATAGGTCAAAGGGTTGTTGTCAGTGTATACCTCAAACTCTTTGCTGTAGTTAAGATAATCTCTAAATCGTTCACAGATAGCCCATTTCAATGCCAGGAACTCCAATTTTCCGGAATGTAGATGGTAATTCTTCTCAGCGTCTGTCAATGTTCTAGAACCGTAACCGATGACTCTCAGTTTTCAATCTTGATACTGATACAGGACAGCTCCCAGTTCAACTTGAGAAGCATTTCAATTAGTGTTGAGCGAGTATGTTCGGTTAACCTTTTCGCCGAGTATACTCGGCCGAGCACCGAGTATTTATAGAATGTTTTGCAACTGTTTGACAGATTTAATACATGTGAGGAATGCTGGAAAGACAGGCATTCCTCACATGTATTAAATCTGTCAAACAGTTGCAAATCATGTTCACGGAGCGACGAAAACTTAAAGCACGAGCATTCTATAAATACTCTGTGCTCGGCCGAGTATACTTGGTGAAAGGGTTAACCGAACATACTCGCTCAACACTAGTGTTGAGCCACCCCCGTAGTGTTCGAGTTCGGTTCGGTTCGTCGAACACCCGTGTGTTCGCCGAACTGTTCGTCGAACACCTTCGAACACCGTTAAAACCAATGGCAGGCAAACAAAAACACATAGAAACACATAGAAAACACCTTCAAAGGTTTCCAAAAGCTGACAAACTGCTCAGAAGACATAACTAACACATGGAAAAGTGACAAGTACATATATTCATGCGAAAAAAAAAGAGGTGGAGGAGTAAAAGGAGGGGGAGACACAGATATAGGCATGTCATGCCCTTCTAAAATCCAAAAAGTGAGAAGCCGACACGGCCAATCCGTTCCTGCCCGTGCCACCTCCGTGTCGCCGGATTTGTGCCAGAGCCGCGGTGGACCCTGACGGCCAGCCCCCCTCTCCCAATACTGGTGCCTGTCCGCTGGTGGGTCGAGCGAGCCCCCCTGTGGTGGAGGCAGCTCTAAGCTTTTTAATTTAAATTGTCTCTCTAATTTGAATGAATACACTTTAAATCCTTTTACAAGGATCTATTGGAGGGCAAGTCTCATGCCAGCAGCCGCGTAATTCCAGCTCCAGTAGCGTCCACTAAAGCTGCTGCAGTTAAAAATCTTTTATAAGGATCGAGCTCGGCTGTCCACCGCAACGCATCCTACCGCCAGTCCCAGCCCCTATGCCTTGGGGTGCCTCCTGATGCTCTTCATTGAGTATCCCGTGGTCCCGAAGCATTTCCTTTGAAAAAATTAAGTGTCCAAACTACAGGTGGTGTAGCTTGCTTAACAGCCGGGATAATCCGCTGACTAGCAGACACTGCTACTAGGCACAAAGCATTTCCTGGGCTAGATGCAGTTAAAAATTTGTAATTAGATACTCTCGTTGGATGCTGAGAAAGCATTCCATAGAGTCTCCTGGCACGCCATATATTATTCTCTAAAAAAGCTTGGGGTAGGGGTCTAGGGGACCCTTTTATAGCCAAAATCACGGCCCTGTATCGCAATACGTCACCTAGGCTGAAGATAAATGGAACTGTAGCACCCTGAGGGCTCGGTTGCTACAGAGGTATTGCACCTCACCCAGAGGTGTGATATCTCACTCTCAGGTAAGGATGGAGTGTGGATCAGGACCCGACACCTGCATGCATTACACCACATTGCCGTGGGGCAGGGCGACCAATATGCCCCTGAGATGGGCACGACAGTCCCTGTCCCTGGCTGGAGTGGGGGGAGGGAACACTGAGGAAGGGGAACCCTGTAGTGCAGGAGCAGGGAGGAAGCAGTTCCTGGGTGCATTGAGAAGGGAGTATAAAAGGTGGGCACCATCTTAGTTCAGTGCAGAGAAGTCTGAGCAGAAGTGACAGGGAGCAGGGGCTCTGCATGAGCTCTGCTCCGGAGGTGGGCCTAGTAACAGAGGCCCAGGCCTGGAAGAGGGAGAAGGAAGGAAGAGGAGCGGAGAAGGCTCCAGGAATGAGGAACGAAGGGATCCCAGGGGTGCGGACGGGCGAGTCGCCACCGCACGCCCGAATCCACCTGCGTGGAGGGGTCAGGCCAAAG
This sequence comes from Phyllobates terribilis, assembly GCF_046119375.1. Taxonomy (NCBI): domain Eukaryota; kingdom Metazoa; phylum Chordata; class Amphibia; order Anura; family Dendrobatidae; genus Phyllobates; species Phyllobates terribilis. Next base: position 426,548,538 of record NW_027362762.1, on the reverse strand, counting down.
GGGGAGACCGGTCCCCGAAACTAGTGGAGGCGGGAAACGACCCTCAGCTAGAAACCGGAGGCTGTGACATTTTATGTGGCGCAGCACCTCGCTACACCCGCTAGGAAGGCACCACATAGGGTCAGGGAAACTGGCGCCAAGTTTACCAAGAGGAGGCCCGAGGCAGCCGGACAGAAGGGTTGGTAAGAAAGGCCAGACAAAGGACACACAAAGGGGGTCCTGTGAAGCGCTCCAAAGTTATTTGGGAGTTGTCTGAGCCCCTCACCTGGTGAGCACAGTACGACGTGGGCAGCCGTTACCTGCAGAAGTGGTCTGGATAATAAGAACTGTGAGTAAAGGCCCTGGACTGCATCACTGACTCCGTGTCGTTACTGCTGCTGCCCTGCACCATCACCCCCATCCTCCGCATATACTGCCCTGAGGCTATACTCCTCCCGTGGGGAGTTATGCTACGCTCTGCTGCACCCACAACACCAGCCTCAGCGGTCTGCCCTGCAGCGGCGGTTCACTCTGACCGCAATCCACGGGTGGCGTAGTCGGACATTTAAACATGAAAAGCACATAAATAGTTCCGCCACTGGTTTGACCGCCCTGAGCCACGGAACCGGGTCGCCGCCACGGAGACTACAACCACCAGCATCCACCAAAAAGGGTCCGGCTCCGGGTGTCCCAAGGCCCAGGGGGCGCGTCAGAACATTTTCATCACCTTTCATAATCACCAATGGGACAAGGCAGTGATGTCCTCTGTCCCCTCTCTTATACATCCTAGTGACGGAGCACCTGCTCTCATCAATTTGCCATTACCCCAATATTAGGTGGATTGAGGTGGGAGGCACCGAGTACAAGTGCTCTCTATTTGCTGATGATGTCCTAGTATATATCACTCAATCACATATATCCATCCCTGCTGTTATGGCTGAAATAGATCACTTTGTTACATGATCAAATTTTAAAATCAATGCAGCGAAGTCTGAGGCCCTCGATGTCTCCCTCCCCAAATCCATACAGGATTCCATCCAGTCCAACTTTCCCTTTGCCTGTCCCTCACAGGGTATCAAATACTTAGGAATTCCTATTCATAGAGACCTCTCCCGTCTATGTTATCTTAATTTTGGGCCCTTTATTGAACAACTCCATACAGACCACGGTTGGCAAGTTAGAACAGTAATATCCGCTACATGAACCACTGGTGTTTTGTGGAAAAGCACATGTACACTGTGTTCCAAATTATTATGCAAAAAGTGTTTAGGAGTGATAAGGGAAGAATTTGTTTGTTTGTCAGTTAAACTCATTGATGGTGATGTGTGTCAGGGCTCTTTATATCACTGTAAGCAATTGCAGACACTTGTGCTAATTAGTTTGACAGGTGTGTCCAATGAAAGGCAAGACTACTTAAGAAGGCTGTTCCACATTATTAAGCAGCCTACATTTTCTGCCAAAATGGGAAAGAAAAAGGATGTGTCGGCTGCTGAGAAGCAACAAATTGTGGAGTGTTTAGGTCAAGGCATGACTACAATCAACATTGTGCGATGATCAGGATGAAGTGTCTTGGCAATCAAGAAGTATGTAGCTGATTCACAGTACACACGTGTGCGTGCTGATAAGGGCAAATTGAGGACTCTTTCCTACAGCCAATTACGTCAGGTTAAAAGAGCAGCGGCAAAAAAGCCTTGTCATAGCAGCAGACAAGTTTTTGAAGCTGCTGGTGCCTCCAACGTCCCCCGAACAACAAGATGCAGGGTCCTTCAGAGGTTAGCAGCTGTGTGTACGCCATCCTGTCGACCTCCTCTATCCACTGCACACAAGCAGAAATGGCTCCAGTGGGCCAAACATTACATGAAGACTGATTTCAAAACTGTTTTGTTCACGGATGAGTGCCGTGCAACGCTCGATGGTCCAGATGGATGGAGTGGAGGATGGCTGGTTGATGGACACCCCACGCAAACACGGCTACAGCGCCAACAAGGAGGAGGTGGAGTAATGTTTTGGGCTGGAATCATGGGGAGAGAGATTGTCAGCCCCTTTAGGATCCCTGAAGGGGTAAAGATGAACTCCATAATGTATGTGGAGTTTCTCAAACAGCACTTCCTGCCATGGTTCAAGAAGAAGAACCGTGTATTCCACAGCAAGATTATTTTCATGCATGATAATGCACCGTCTCATGCTGCACATAACACATCTGCATCTCTGGTTGATATGGGCATAAAAGGGGACAAACTTATGGTGTGACCCCATGCTCCCCTGACCTCTACCCCATTCAGAACCTCTGAAGCATCATCAAAAGGAGTGTCTATGATGGTGGGAGGCAGTTCACATCTAAGCAACAGCTCTGGGATGGTATTCTGTCCTCATGCAAAACAATTGAAGCAGAAACCATCCAAAACCTGACAAATTCAATGGACGAGAGAGTTCAGAAGCTCCTTTCGAACAAGGGGTCCTATGTGCAAATGTAACATCACCTAGAATAAAGTTTTGAGTTGAAAACTGTTTGATTTCAGTTTCTAATAACCTGCTAATGCTTATAATTTCAAAAATGACCATTTTTTTGGTCTTTATTAAAATGAAAAGGTTGATCGAAGAGTGTGGGGGATCTAAGAGTGTGGCAACCCAGTAGTCAGGATTACTTCGAATTCTGACAATCTGAGGGTCATGTTGCAGGTAGTGCAGCAAGAAGGCACTTATGTGTCTTGCGCATCTCGGAGCCCCAAAATTATTTTCCGGGCTAGATGCAGCTAAAAATTATTATTAATTTTAAATCTGGTGGAGCTTAGTATAGATGGCCTAATAGAATCAGTACTGCACACTGCTACAAAGCCCAAATTATTTTCCAGCCAAGATACAGATAAACATGATTAGTAATTTTAAATCTGGTGGAGCTTAGTATAGATGGCCTAATAGAATCAGTGCTGCACACTGCTACAAAGCCCAAATTATTTTCCAGCCAAGATACAGATAAACATGATTAGTAATTTTAAATCTGGTGGAGCTTAGTATAGATGATCTAATAGAATCAGTACTGCACACTGCTACAAAGCCCAAATTATTTTCCAGCCAAGATACAGATAAACATGATTAGTAATTTTAAATCTGGTGGAGCTTAGTATAGATGGCCTAATAGAATCAGTACTGCACACTGCTACAAAGCCCAAATTATTTTCCAGCCAAGATACAGATAATCATGATTAGTAATTTGAAAGCTTAAAACGGTTGGTGAGGTGATTTTAACCAATCATCAAGCTTTTACTCTCCCCAGGATGACACAGGGGTAGAAAAGTCATTTCGAAACCATGATTTGTTCATCTTTATGAACGTGAGTCTGTCTACATTATCAGTGGAGAGCCGCGTGCGCTTATCTGTCAGCACACCACCAGCAGCGCTGAACACGTTCAGACAGAACGCTGGCTGCGGGGCATGACAAGATCGCCAAGGCGTAAGTGGCTAGCTCCGGCCATTTATCCAGATTGGAAGCCCAAAAAGAGCAAGGGTCCAGTGACACAGTCATGGCTTCAATGTTTACTTGGAGATACTCCTGTCCAATCGTCTCTAGGCGTTGACTATGTGTCAGACTTCTTGTCTCCTGTGGCCTTGCAAAGGATGGGCTAAAAAAGTGGTGAAAGGATTCCGCAAAATTGATGTTACCAGCAGATACTGTGTTTCTGTTACGGTTTGAGTGCTGAACACTCGACGGTCCCACGGTTGGCAATTTGGAACTGTGAGATTCACTACGTGCACCACTGGTGTTTTGTGGAAAAGCACATGTAAGATTCTGCAACAGTCTCTGCTGATACTCCTGCATGCGTGCATCCCTTTCTATGGCAGGAATAATTTCTGCAAATTTACTTTTGTACCGGGGATCTAACAGTGTGGCAACCCAGTAGTCAGGATTATTTCTAATTCTCACAATTCGAGGGTCATGTTGCAGGTAGTGCAGCAAGAAGGCACTCATGTGTCTTGCGCATCCAGGAGCACCAAGTCCCTGTTGTGTTGGTGGCGAGGTAACAATCATGCTTCCTTCCTCTGTCCTCTCCCCCCAACCTCGCACAACAGAAATGTGATCAAGGTCTCCCTCATCTGATGAGTCTTCCATCAGTTCGTCCTCCACTTCTTCCTGGGCTCCTGCACCTTCCTCACTAGGTTGGCTGCTACCATTCGCCCTGGTAAAACCATCTCCCCCACCCTCACATGCCTGCCGCCTTGGTGCTGCCGACTGTCTGGACCTTGCAGATGTTAGCCCTTCCGCATACAACTCCTCCTCCTCTACTTCCTCCACGTCCTCTTGTGCCACCACCTGACTCCGAATTCTGTTTAACATGTGCTCCAGCATGTAAATCACCGGAATAGTCATGCTGATAATGGCATCATCAGCACTAAACATCTTCGTCGCCATTTCAAAACTGTGCAGAAGGTTGCATAGGTCCCTGATCTGAGACCACTCCTCCAGCGTAATTTGCCCCACCTCTGGATCTCATTGGCCCAGGCTATACGTCAGAACGTATTGCATCAGGGCTTGTCGGTGCTGCCACAGTCACTGCAACATGTGCAGAGTTGAATTCCACCGGGTAGGCACATCGCATTTTAGCCGGTGAAGTGGCAGGCCAAACGACTTCTGTAGAGATGTAAGTCGCTGAGCTGCGGGATGCAAATGGCGGAAGTGAGCACACAGCAACCGTGCCCTCTGCAGAAGGCCATCTAGTCCTGGATAGTGGGCTAAAAATTGCTGGACAACCAGGTTCAACACGTGAGCCATACAAGGCACGTGTGTGACATTGCCCCGGCGAAGGGCCGCACCCAGGTTTGCAGCATTGTCGCACACGGCCTTCCCTGGTTTCAGGTCCAGTGGAGACAACTATTCATGAAATTGGTTCCCCAGAGCTGACCACAACTCCTCAGCTGTGTGACTCACATTTCCCAGACATTTCAAAGTAAAAACCCCCTGATGACGTTGAGCCCTACTGCCAGCATAGTAAGGAGGTGTGCAGGATCCCTTCTGCGCAGTTAGAAAGCTTGTGGCATGACCAGGCAGGCTTTGGGTGCAGGTGGAGGACCGAGAGGAGGTTGAGGAGGCAGAAGCAGTGGAGGAACTTTGAGATAAAGAGGATTGACGCACAACTCGTGGGGACGGCAAGACTTGGACAGCAGCCCCTTGTCCTGCTGTCACCATAGTTACCCAGTGCCCAGTCAGCGACATGTAACCCCCCTGTCCATGTCTACTAGTCCAAGTGTCTGTGGTGAAATGCACCCTATCACACACAGAGTTTCTCAAAGAAGCGGTGATGTTGTGTGCGACATGCTGGTGGAGCGCAGGCACACCTTTCTTTGAGAAGTAGTGCCGACTGGGCATCTGGTACTTGGGCACTGCGACGGGCATAAGGTCTCGAAAATCCTCTGTGTCCACCAGGCGGAAAGGCAGCATTTCTGTAGCCAAGAGCTTGCAGATAGTGAAATTCAACCTCTTAGCTTTCTCATGGCTAGGAGGAAATGGTCTTTTACTTGTCCACATCTGAGGGACCGAGGGCTGGCTGTTGTGCTTAGACGGGGTTGATAAGGATGTCCCCGGCAAACTGCCGGTCTGTGAGGAAGATGCTGGGGGACATGTTAGGTTGCCTTGATCCAAAGGTTGTGCTATCGATGTCGGACAGCGCTCAACACCAGCTGGTGTTACCACCTCCAAAGAAAATGATGACCTGCCAATCACGCTGGCTGTTGCGGGTAAAGAGGTGGCAGGTCTGCATCCCAAAACAGGTGTGACTGCTGTCCCCCCAGTCACAGAGGATGAAGAGGCTGCGGATGCACAAGATGGGGCAGACGGCGGTTGGCCCGGCCGGCTAGGCCGCATTGTAGGACAGTGAGCTTCCCACTGCAACTTATGCTTCATGTCCATGTGCCGGTTCATGCATGAAGTACTCAAATATGTATTTTTTGGCCTCTACTTAGCTTTTGCTGACAAATGTTACAGATAACACGAGTTGGGTCATCTTTATCGATCTGAAAAAATGCCCAGGCTATGCAAGGCTTAGCACCCATGCGACCTGAAGAGCCACCACGACTTGTGGTGAGAGGCAGAGTTGTGTTTGAGGATGCAGTTGTTGACGTGCTTCCAGTACTACGTCTCTGTCCAGGAAGGCGCAACCTGACCTCGTAGTCACTAGCATTCTCCTCCACCTCCTCTGCTGACCTCATTTCTTGGCGGACTGTGGGTTGACAGTAAGTGGGATCTCCAACCTCATCATCATCACCCTGTGTGTTATCACACCCGTCGTCCTCAGAGCCAACCTGTTCCTGCCTTGACAAAAAACTAAAGTTGTCGCTCCAATCAGGTATTTGAGTCTCATCATCATCTTCCTCATTGTCTCCACCAACAGGAATTACAGTTTGGGAATGAGGATCTACATTATGGTCAGAACCTTCTGCGTCTGGTCCTGGATCCGACTCATAAAGATTCTGGGCATCAGTGCAGATCATTTCCTCGTCTGGATTCACAGAAGCGCTGGAGCCGACCTCTGATTCCCTGGCTATAGTATGAGTAAACAGCTCTGCAGACTCAACCATCTGTTCTACCTCATACTCAGATGGGCAGCTGGAGATTTGGGAGCTGTGAGGAAGCAAGTGCGATTGGGGTGACATTTCTGAGGACTGGAGTATTTGTGATGTTGAAGTTGATGTGGAAGAGAGCCCACTTAAAGTAGCACTTGATATCCGTTGAAGCACCTGCTGTTTTTGTGCCTCATCTGGAATTTGCAGCGATTGGCGTGGCCGTAAGAAAGGAATCTTATCACATTGTCCGCTAAAAGAAGTAGACATTTTAGTTTGGCTGGAAGATGGTCTTTCTTCTGCAGATGTTACTGTTGCTTTAACACCTACCCCACGGACACAACCTTTTTTCCCCTTCCCAGCACGCCTATTCCCCTTTCCACCAGCAGCAGGCCTTTTTCCACTCATTTTGGTGGTTAACTAATTCACAACTCTGGAGTTGTTTGCACAAAAAAACAATGCATGGGAACCGAGCAGAGCTGAGTGGCCAAACTGTGGTATTAGGCCAAAACTATTGGCTGGGTTAGATGCAAAAAAAAATTGTATTCAATTTGCAACCTGATGGAGGTCAGTATAGATGGACTAATAGACCAAGTCCCACGCAGTGCTAGAAGCCCAAATATTTTTTCAGAGCTAGATGCAGAAAAAAATTATATTCAATTTGCAACCTGATGGAGGTCAGTATAGATGGACTATTAGAACAAGTCCCACACACTGCTAGAAGCCCAAATATTTTTTCAGAGCTAGATGCATAAAAAAATTATATTCAATTTGCAACCTGATGGAGGTCAGTATAGATGGACTAATAGAACAAGTTCCACACACTGCTAGAAGCCCAAATATTTTTTCAGAGCTAGATGCAGATAGAAATTATTTTTAATTTGCAACCTGATGGAGGTCAGTATAGATGGACTAATAGAACAAGTCCCACACACTGCTAGAAGCCCAAATATTTTTTCAGACCTAGATGCAGAAAAAAATTATATTTAATTTGCAACCTGATGGAGGTCAGTATAGATGGACTAATAGAACAAGTCCCACACACTGCTAGAAGCCCAAATATTTTTTCAGAGCTAGATGCAGATAAAAATTATATTCAATTTGCAACCTGATGGAGGTCAGTATAGATGAACTAATAGACCAAGTCCCACACACTGCTAGAAGCCCAAATATTTTTTCAGAGCTAGATGCAGAGAAAAATTATTTTTAATTTGCAACCTTATGGAGGTCAGTATAGATGGACTAATAGACCAAGTCCCACACACTGCTAGAAGCCCAAATATTTTTTCAGAGCTAGATGCAGAAAAAAATTATATTGAATTTGCAACCTGATGGAGGTCAGTATAGATGAACTAATAGACCAAGTCCCACACACTGCTAGAAGCCCAAATATTTTTTCAGAGCTAGATGCAGATAAAAATTATTTTTAATTTGCAACCTGATGGAGGTCAATATAGATGGACTAATAGAACAAGTCCCACACACAGCTAGAAGCCCAAATATTTTTTCAGAGCTAGATGCAGAAAAAAATTATATTCAATTTGCAACCTGATGGAGGTCAGTATAGATGGACTAATAGAATGATGCTATGCCCAAAAGGTTTTACTTCACTAGGTGCAGTAAAAAAATTGGTATTCTATACACAGGTGGTGTAGCTTGCAACACAGATAGGCTACTCCACTGACTAACACACTCTGCAATAGGCCAAAAAGGATTAGCTTTGCTAGGTTTAGCCAAATGCTGTGAAAAAAACTTGCACAGCACTGGCACAGACCTGCCTGGCAAAAACTGATAGGAACTGATGTAACTTAGTCCTGAAAAGGACTGCAATTACAATTAGTCTTTACTCCCAACCTGTCTATTTAAGAGCAGAGACCTGCCTGATAAAAGTCGTAGGAAATGCTGTAATCTAGTCCTTAAAAGGACTGCAATCACAACTATTCCCTACTCCCAAGCTATCTGTAGATTTGTACGAAAATTGGCTTGAAATTAACAAGGTATAGCGCACACAGCAACAGCGGTGCCGTCTAACACGCAGCTGCAGCAGTGAGAAAATGGTGGCGACGGGGAAAATGGCTGGGTCTTATAGGGCAAGGACATGTGACATACACAGCCAATGACACATGCCCTTGCTTGTGTGAAAAAAAGCACTTCGCTCCGTGTGTGCGCTGCTGATAGGCTGTCAGATTGCACCTCCTCACTGTAAATGCGGGAAAGAGAAAAAAAAATGGAGATCTTCATTATTCCTGCAGAGATCCATCCCCTGCCCCTCCCCACGCCCCGCTGTACACTCAAACTGCATATTAGCATTAATTTTCATCATTACTGAGAAAAAATCCAGTTATGATTTTGGTGCACGAACAGTTATCGAACATAACCTCGAACAGCCGAATTTTTTTCAAATCGTTCGTGTTCGCCGAACGGCTGGAACACCGCCCAAAACAGCTCTAATTTGAGATTGGCGAACAGTTCGAGTCGAACAACGCACATCTCTACTCAACACTAGTCACAATGAAGAACAAATGGTAAATTGAAATCAGGATATCCCAAGATGGGTGGTTTTACCAGGTAGTCTACAAATTCTTCCAATACCTCCTGGTGGTCTGGTGTCCATAGAATGGGCTATTGGGACAAAACTGCGTTGTTTCTTTTAAGCCCGGTCCTACCCACGTTCTTCTTTTTCTCCGTGGGTGTTGTTGTCCCTGTCATCCCCCCTAGAGGAGCTATAGTGGGGCGGCAATCCTGGAGAAGTTCCGAACGTAAGTACGATAGTAGGAAAGGAATCCTAAGATCTGCCTCAATTCCCCGACAGTAGAGGGCCGCTTGTCTTTTAAGGCCAGTACTGGAGCGATTTCTGCTTTGTCCATGGTATATCCTTCTCTGGACACAATTTTCCCTAGAAATCGGACTTGCCTTTTGAACAGTTCACACTTCTTTGGGGTCAACTTGATACCACTGTAATACGGTCCTCACGTGTTCAACATGCTCCCGGAAGGTTTTGCTGTGTACCACATTGTCATCCAAGTACGGCTGGCAGATATCATCCCTCAATCCTTCTGGACATGTCTCCATGCTCCTCTGGAATTCTGCTGGAGCTGAACGTCCCCATGACGTCTTCAGCTTCTTTCTCCCCCAGCTCATCCATTTTTGCATTAATGGCAGCTAACAGTTGTCTGCTTTAGAAATCTGTTCTTCTGACATCTTTATATGTTCTGCTACTGTTCTCAATTCTTCACAGGTTAACTGAAGAAGCAGCTAACTAATTCTATCCATTTGTACTTCCACATCCATTGCTGCTAGTGAGTTTTCTTTAGGGCTGGTCCCCTTTAACTGGTGTTACAGAGTTGAGTTGAGGTGCTGTGCTGCTGTGTTTTTCCAGACAGTTTTCCTCTTCTCCCTCTACACGCTAATTCCCGCCCAGGACACCCCTTATGGGCAACCAATGTTACACGCACGCCGCTAGGTTCAGATAGGGGCGAGACAGGTTACATGAATTCTTTGGAATACTGGGGGAACTATTACTCAGGGCGACCATAGACCATGTGCTGCTGTTTCTCTCAGGCACACTGGGGTATTGACTCTTAGACACAGACACGTAGGTTGTTTCACTTGCTGACCAGACACACTTGACAAGAGTCCTCTTAAAGAGTAGAACAGTAGCATTTAATAAGAAGCTGCATAGCCACTGCAAGTTAAGTCTTATGAGCAACAGGCTCCAGTGACAAACTGTACAGTTTCCTTAGCAGCACAGCAGTTCACAGTCTTCCCAGTAGTACAGGACAACACAGTTCTAATGCAAAGGCACATTAATGAAAACAGCATTCTTTATAGCACAGTGAGATGGAGGAGGGTTTGCTGAGGGAGATGATCGCTGTGACACCATTTCTTCTGGTCCTTATCTTTCTGCCTGACAATACCCTGCACTGCTAGTTCAGGAACTCTACCTGACCTGTGCTTAGCTTCACTCCTGACTTGAATCCTTTTCACTTGCAGGGGCGCTTCTGGGAGATACAGAACACACACACACCACCTTTCTCTTTGGCTCCAGCCAGACAGTAAACAATTTCCCCACAATCCCCCTGGGGCTCTGCTAAAACACTCTCATTGTCCTGTGACTGTGTTAACCCCTCTAGTTGCTGGATGCTTCTGGAGCACAACACTTCCTGTCTCCTGTGCTCTGTGTTAAAGCAACAGCACTACTTCTGCATGTCACACAGAGATTTTTCTAATGTGCCCACACTCTATAGGTTGTCATGACACACGATTAACGCCCTCACTGTCCTAAATGTCTGCAACACTGCTGGCAGACCTAACCCGTCATCTGCATCCGGGACAGTCGCATCTTGTGGCTGGTTACTAATACTACAGCCCACAAGGAAACATACCAGAAACAAATCCTTATTCACATTTGATGCTCAACCCTAGCACTGAGTTCCCCTTTACTCTACTGGGCTGGATTATCACAGCTAACCCCTTAACTGGACCTAACTGCAGCCCAGAGAGATCTGTGGGGAACAATCTTTTTAACCTTTTTAGTGTCAAAGGGGAGCTACTTCCTTCCCCACTACTACACATCTACACCTTCGGCCTGCAACAGCTGATAGAGTCTCACTGCTTTCAGTATCACCTGTATGCTAATGACACACAGATTTACCTCTCTCGACCTAATATCACCTTCTTACTAACCAGCATCCCACAATGTGTGTCTGTTATTTCATCTTTCTTCTCTGCTAGATTTGTAAAACTTAACATGAATAAAACTGAATTCATCATCTTTCCACCATCTCATTAACCCCCCCAACTGACCTATCCATCAAAGTCAATGGCTGCCCACTCTCCCCAGTCCCGCAAACTTGACTCTGATCTGTCCTTCAAAGTCAGATCCAAGCCCTTTCTACTTGCTGCCGACTCCAACTCCAAAATATCTCCGAGATCTGCACATTCCTCAACCATGAATCTACAAAATATAAAGAAGACACCAGCTCAATTGGACTCAGGCGTCATATATGGAACATAAGGAATCACTCGCTTGAATTGTTCAATAAAAAGAGAAAAAATTCCAGCTTCAAGCATAGTCCAAAAAAGAGTATTTTATTCTATAAAAACAGATTCCATAATCAATTCAGATAGGTAGAGAGCAACGCGTTTTGAACGCCTAGACCTGCATTCCATGTCAAAGCTCAGGTCAGGTCTAGGCGTTCGAAGCGTCTTGCTCTCTACCTATCTGAATTGATTATTGAATCTGTTTTTATAGAATAAAATATTCTTTTTTAGACTATTCTTGAAGCTGGAATTTTTTCTCTTTTTAATGAATCTATAAAAACACCAGTGCACGCCCTCATCATCTCCCACCTGGACTACTGCAAGCTCCTGCTCTGTGGCCTCCCTTCTACCACTCTTGCACCCCTCCAATCTATCCTAAACTGTGCTGGCGGACTAATCCACCTGTCACCCCGCTATTCCCGTTTCTCCCCTCTGTCAATCCCTGCGCTAACTCCCCGTTGCCCAGAAACTCCAGTTGAACAGCTTAACTTTGGCATACCAAGCCATCGAAAACCTGTCTCTTCCATACATCTGTGACCAAGTTTCTCTGTACTTACCTGTGCGCAACCTCCCATCCTTCCAAGATCTTGTTCTCTACTTCCCTTTTATCTCTTCTTGTCACAATCGCATACAAGTTTTGTCCCGTGCATCTCCCCTACTGTGGAATTCTGTACCCCAACAAATCAAACTGTCGCCTGCCAGGGAAACTTTGAAAAGGAAGTTAAAGAAGACCCACTTCTTCTGACAAGCGTACAATTTGCAGTAAACACCCTCGCTCCACCATAACGCTTCACGACCAGCTGTACACTGACCTACTGTATCCTCACCCATCCACTGTAGATTGTTTGTGCGCCCTCGTGGACAGGGTCCTCTCTCCTCTTGTACCAGTCGGTGACCCCTTTTCACATGTAAAGCGCCATGGAATAATTGGCGCTATAATAATAAATAATAATAATTATACTACTTGTCAATTGATGGCACTTTCCTAGTGTCTGCCCCTAATTTGATGTGTTTTGGCAGGTTTTGGGCCAGTTTGAAGGTGTTGTGTATGGGTTTGGTTTTGCCCCCCATTGAATCCAATGGCGTTCGGCTATGTTCAACGAATATTCGACGAATAGATTGACGAATATTGCAAATTCGATGATCGTAATCCAAACTGAATATTGAAATATTCACTCATCTCTATTCATGAGTCCTTCTTTAAGCTTTTAACTAAACGTTGAAATCTGTTTTTCTGACTGTTCGAAAAAATTTTGGAGAGATTGTGGACTTAGAGCTAACCTCTATCATATTTTCTGGGATTGCCCCAAGATCAGGAAGCTGTGGGATATCTTAGTTCTTTTAAAGAGAATTACCAACATAAATATTCCTAATATTCCTTGGGAAGCCTCCCTTTTATTATTTTCAATAGACATAGATGACTTTCCTACTAATTCCAGATTCATTATAATACTTACCTTTTCGGTTACGAAACATTTGCTGGCAACCAATTGGAAGTCATCCAATATTCATTCAATTGAAGATATAAAAGATAAAATATCATCCCATAACACATTCGCACTATCCTCCGCAATTTAGAAATGATACTCTCCAAAAATATAGCGTCAAATGATATCTCTGGAATAAAGAATTCCCATCCAAGACCCATACCACCACTAATACAATTGTTTGAGATGGTCAGAATCTTGAATACCAAACTTTAATTGATTTTATTTTCTCAGATATTTGTTTGCAACAATAATTTGAGTTTACAGCATAAACTCATGTTTTTCTATAATGTAGTAATGCTCGGAGACCTAGCCTCCCCCATCCTTTTCCTTTTCCTCTTTTCATCTCACTCCCGTTATCCTGGCCAATAAAGTTTGCTAGCTTTCCTTCCCCCCTCACATTTCCCCTACCCCTTTTCCTTTTAGCTTCTTAATTCATATGCTTTATTATCCCTGGTTGAAATGTTTGACTTTATAATCTTGAAAAACTCAATAAAAATAATTTGATGAAATATGATCATAGCCTTACTTTAATTAAATCAGTGACATACCTATTGTCTATGGATCTTACACAAACCAGACCATATTACAAATATCTCCAGTCCATCCTTTTTTTCTCAATTAGCTACCATTGTTATATCATTGTACAATTTATATCCATATTGGCTCAATAGCCGGTGATAAGTTAATTTAGAATTATTTATAATCCCCTTGCCGCCACAAGTGGTTGTCCATCTGGTCTTTTAGAACCGAACCATGTACCTACTGGATGTACCATGTTCTTTTGTCTCATTGTTTGGTAATTTGTTTGTATGGCTTGTTATTTCGCTTATTTTTCATCTCAATTGTAAAGCACTACAGTATATAAAAGTGTAATATAAATAAAAATTGCATGTCATTGATATAATATTCACATTTGGATCAGCAAAACCACCTACTAGACTGAACTTTACCGTGGTGGCTAGAACAAGTTTAACTATCAGTGCAGCTCTGACTTATTTTAACTTTATTTCTAAGTATTTTCTTTTTTTCATTTGCCTATTGTATAACATTGACAGAATTGACTGAAAAGCAGGAACTTAGTCAGGAACTTACAGTGCTGGCCAAAAGTATTGGCACCCCTGCAATTCTGTCAGATAATACTCAGTTTCTTCCTGAAAATTATTGCAATCACAAATTCTTTGGTATTATTCTCTTCATTTAATTTGCTTGCAAGGAAAAAACACAAAAGAGAATGAAGCAAAAATCAAATCATTGATCATTTCACACAAAACTCCAAAAAAAGGCCGGACAAAAGTATTGGCACCCTCAGCCTAATACTTGGTTGCACAACCTTTAGCCAAAATAACTGCGAACAACCGCTTCCGATAACCATCAATGAGTTTCTTACAATGCTCTGCTGGAATTGTAGACCATTCTTCTTTGGCAAACTGCTCCAGGTCCCTGATATTTGAAGGGTGCCTTCTCCAAACTGCCATTTTGAAATCTCTCCACAGGTGTTCTATGGGATTCAGGTCTGGACTCATTGCTGGCCACCTTAGAAGTCTCCAGTGCTTTCTCTCAAATCATTTTATAGTGCTTTTGGAAGTGTGTTTTGGGTCATTGTCCTGCTGGAAGACCCATGACCTCTGAGGGAGACCCAGCTTTCTCACACTGGGCCCTACATTATGCTGAAAAATTTGTTGGTAGTCTTCAGACTTCATAATGCCATGCACACGGTCAAGCAGTCCAGTGCCAGAGGCAGCAAAGCAACCCCAAAACATCAGGGAACCTCCGCCATGTTTGACTGTAGGGACCGTGTTCTTTTCTTTGAATGCCTCTTTTTTTCCCTGTACACTCTATGTTGATGCTTTTTTCCAAAAAGCTCTACTTTTGTCTCATCTGACCAGAGAACATTCTTCCAAAACGTTTTAGACTTTCTCAGGTAAGTTTTGGCAAACTCCAGCCTGGCTTTTTTATGTCTCGGGGTAAGAAGTGGGGTCTTCCTGGGTATCCTACCATACAGTCCCTTTTCATTCAGACGCCGACGGATAGTACGGGTTGACACTGTTGTACCCTCGGACTGCAGGGCAGCTTGGACTTGTTTGGATGTTAGTCGAGGTTCTTTATCCACCATCCGCACAATCTTGCGTTGAAATCTCCCGTCAATTTTTCTTTTCCGTCCACATCTAGGGAGGTTAGCCACAGTGCCATGGGCTTTAAACTTCTTGATGACACTGTGCACGGAAGACACAGGAACATTCAGGTCCTTGGAGATGGACTTGTAGCCTTGAGATTGCTCATGCTTCCTCACAATTTGGTTTCTCAAGTCCTCAGACAGTTCTTTGGTCTTCTTTCTTTTCTCCATGCTCAGTGTGGTACACACAAGGACACAGGACAGAGGTTGAGTCAACTTTAATCCATGTTAACTGGCTGCAAGTGTGATTTAGTTATTGCCAACACCTGTTAGGTGCCACAGGTAAGTTACAGGTGCTGTTAATTACACGAATTAGAGAAGCATCACATGATTTTTCAAAGGGTGCCAATACTTTTGTCCACCCCCTTTTTTAGGTTTGGTGTGGAATTATATGCAATTTGGCTTTAGGACAATTCTTTTTGTGTTTTTTTCATTGAAGACAAATTAAATGAAGATAATAATACCAAAGAATTTGTGATTGCAATCATTTTCAGGAAGAAACTGAGTATTATGTGACAGAATTGCAGGGGTGCCAATACTTTTGGCCAGCAATGTACATACTAAATCTGTTGACTTGAGCTTAAAGATCAGCAGTGAAGGAATCCATTTACAGAGATCAGCACTGGAGAATTCCACGGTCAGAAATTTGGAAATTTCTTACTAAGTAATGGGTTTCTGTTTGTTGAAGGTGGATTCAGAAGCCAAACAACTGAAGCCTGCAAGCCTTGAGTGGTTCAAAAGCCATATTTTGGTCAATCTGGCCACATGATATGAATCTTCAATTCATAGCTCCTGATCTGTAGCACTCCTCTATAAAAAAAAATCTTACGTAACCCCAGTGCCGTTGTTCAAAGGAGTGATGGTGATTCCACCCACTGCTCAGTTACTGGTTTCATATACTAGTTATATGCCATGACTTAGCCCCTATAAATAAAATGTGCATTTTTTAACAATCTAGAACAATTTTGTCTTCTGTGACCCCGCTCCACCGCCCCCTGTAAGCTACCATAAAGTCGGACTATAAGATACACCACCAATTTATTAAAAAAATGTTTTTTTCCTATTTTCCTCCTCAAAATTCTTATGGTCCGATGAATCTTATAGTTTACAAAATACTGTAAATATTTTGCTTCTACACATAAAAGTATAAAATAAAGACTCAGACACATCATGGAAAGTTTAAATAGTGTGAAGTTTATTATATGCTTTATATGTGCTGGTTACCTCCCATCACTCACAAAGAGCGTACAGCAACACTCAGGACAGGAAAAACCCCCAGTGGAGGAAACCTGTAGGGAAACCATGGCTGCTGTAAGACCCTTCCTCCGGGCATACTAAGGGAGGTTACCACTATAGAATACAAGTGTGAAAAAATAACAAGTGTGTGTACAGTATATAGTGTGTGTGCGTGTGTATATATATATATGTACATCATAAGGGGTGTCTGTGTGTATGTTGTCTGCGTACAGTAGGGTGTGCATTTTCTGTGAGTGGCTATGAAGAATACTTATCATCTTTCTCCAGTTCTTCATCCGTCATGTCGTCTAGACGTTCTTCTCCTTGTGGGTCCAGCAGCTATGTTCCCCGTCCAGCCATGTTCTTCTCCTTGCATATCCAGCAGCTACGTTCCCCGTCCGGCAATGTTCTACCTATGTAGTCCAGCAGCTATGTTCCCTGTCCAGCAATGTTTTTCTCCTTGTAGGTCCAGCAGCTATGTTCCCTGTCCAGCAATGTTCTTCTCCTTGTGGGTCCAGGAGCTACGTTCCCCGTCCAGCCATGTTCTTCTCCTTGCAGATCCAGCAGCTACGTTCCCCGTCCGGCAATGTTCTACCTTTGCAGTCCAGCAGCTATGTTCCCTGTCCAGCAATGTTCTTCTCCTTGTAGGTCCAGCAGCTATGTTCCCTGTCCAGCAATGTTCTTCTCCTTGTAGGTCCAGCAGCTACGTTCCCTGTCCAGCAATGTTCTACCTTTGTAGTCCAGCAGCTACGTTCCCTGTCCAGCAATGTTCTTCTCCTTGCAGATCCAGCAGCTACGTTCCTGGACCGGCAATGTTCTTCTCCTTGTAGGTCCAGCACCTATGTTCCCTGTCCAGCAATGTTCTACCTTTGTAGTCCAGCAGCTACGTTCCCTGTCCAGCAATGTTCTTCTTCTTGTAGGTCCAGCAGCTACGTTCCCGGACCGGCAATGTTCTTCTCCTTGTAGGTCCAGCACCTATGTTCCCTGTCCAGCAATGTTCTACCTTTGTAGTCCAGCAGCTACGTTCCCTGTCCAGCAATGTTCTTCTCCTTGCAGATCTAGCAGCTACATTCCCCGTCCGGCAATGTTCTTCTCCTTGTAGGTCCAGCAGCTATGTATGATGAGTATGAATCTGTTGTTTTGATTTCCTCCGTTGTCTCTGTCCAGCATTAGATGTTCTCAGCCTCTTCCCTCTTGCATGTAATGATGTTACACAGAGAGCAGGATAGGGCATTATTCCTCCTGAACCAGCGTACTGCCCAGCTGTGATGGACGTTCCTCTCTCTCTTCCATGCCCAATAGTCAGGGTCTTGTGCCATGATCTAGAATGGAAAAAGTAATTATAATCAATGTTTAAAGGGAATATGTCACCAGTTTGCATATATTTTAGACCTGATGATGCTGGTTTGATGACTTTGAAAATCCATGACAGAATGGCTGTATAATCACTTATTAAAGTTTTCCTGCTTGATAATAAAATGAGCATTGCATGAGTCCAGCTCTGGCTGCACTCATAAAATGCTCAACCTAATATCAGAATTACATAACCATTTTAACTTGGCTTTTCAAAGTAAATACAACTGCTCCATCAGGTCTAAGGGATTTATGTATGTGTACTGTTTATATTGTGATATCTATTTACAGGTCAGCTTTATATTATTGATGCTTTATGTTGCTAACCAGATCACAGGTGGCCCGATCCACCCAAGCTCAAAATCCCATCCTGGTGAACAGTACATCGCGTAGTTGTAGTAGTCGGTCCTTCTTCATGCTCCTCGTCCATCCGAGGGCCCAGCGGTAGATCTCCCGTTGATATGGCACGTCTTCTTCAAATTGGTTGGCTAAAAACCTGGAAGGAACAGAAACGAAACCAAATAAATTATAGTACACTTCAGAAGAAAATACAGAGAGATAAAAAGCAACAAATGCAATTATCATGTATTTAGCTGAGTGGTGGAAGAGATATTTTGGTTTTACAATGAAATAAAATAAAGTTATTCATAGACCTAAATGTGTAATAATAAAAGAGACTCACAGAGCAGGAAAGAAGAAGGTTCTGTATTCTGAAGATCGCAGTCCGGCTCTCCTAAAGTAAGCGATAACCATGGCGAGGAGATACTAGAGGGATGAGAAGCAGAGTTAGTGGGTATATATAGTACAGAACATATATATCAATATATTCCTATGTTTGGTAATATCTGTCCACTATTACATAAGAATAAGCCCTTTATTTCCCTAGGATTTTCTCAAATCTGGATGATTTCTTATCCTTCACTACAATAATACCTTGTCGGAAATCTTAAGACAGCTGTCCCTTGCTAGAAAACACCTGATGTATTCTTCTTCTACAGAAATGAGAAAAATAGAATTATTTCACTATGAACTTTTTAATGCTATTAATCTTAAATTAAAGGGGTTGTATAGCACCTAATAAATGGCTTATCCTCAGGATAGCTCATCAATATCAGATTGGTGGAGATTTGACACCCGACACCCTCTGATCAGATATTGAAGAATTTTCAGATAAAATAGATTAATGTAGAAATACCTGTCACATAATCTAATACTTTGCATCTGAAAACCTTGTAAGGTGCAATGAGTCTTACCAAGGAGTGTGGTGAAAGCTGCCCGCTCTTCTGGCTGCGGGATGTCATCTTCTGTCTTCCTCCTCTTGGTCTCTTCCTGGGTGGCAGACCGTGAACTGTGATAAAAGAGATAGATGTTATAGTATTTGGCCTCATGCACACGGTCGTACTATGGTACACATCATTTCTGAGCTGTAAGGAGCCGTAGTAGAAATCTATGGGCCCATCTTGTACTTCTGCCTCTGTGTATTCATGACTGAGTGGGAATTTCTCATTGATTCCTATGTATTTTGGGTTCATTCACGCTTGTGCTTTATTACAGGGGTCTTTTGATTACTGATGCACATTGATAGCAGTTTGTGCTGACTGATTATTTATGATCATAATTTACAAATGTAGCAGCCGCCAACATACCCCTGCTGTGCAATTAGAGCAGAACAGTGAGTTTTAAAATTGTATGGGAACGGCCGCTCTACGAAAATAGCAGCTACTACTTCTCCAACTCCATAGAGAGCTGTTCTATCCAAAATATCCAGCAGAAAAGCGAGCGTGAGCATCTCCATACCAGCAGTCCAGCAGTTACATTCTGATGGGTGATCTCCTCATGGGGGATCTGATATTAGTTCTGTGCTGTAACTGGTATAAATAAGTGTAGTGGTGGCGTGTAATGGTCACTATGGATCTGCTGGTGTCAGTGTATGGAGGGTGATGGCTGCAGTGATGTAACCTCATCTACTTACCACTCCTCTTCATACTGGGCGATCAGTTCTCTCTTCCGCTTCCTCATGGCCATTCTTCCTCTTCTTCCTGGAAACTAACATATAGAACAAGTAAAACATGAATATGCAGAGCATGACTCTTTCTAAAGACTCCCTAGTAGAGTAATACTACTAAACTAATGTGTAACCCAACACGTAACTAGCATATCCTGCATTACATGTGTTGTAGTATTGCAGCTTTATTAACTTGATTGGTACTTAGTTGTAATGCTCAACATGACCCATTGACAGAAGTGGCGCTGCAGCTAGTAAACAAAACAAACCCTATTTTCTACTTAAAGCACCACGCCAACGTTTTGTTTTTTTATTAGCGCTGGAGTGGCGCGTAAATGTAAGACCTCTGCCCCTGTTCTACTCAAATTCCAGCGGCTTTACATTTTACCAACGCCACTCCGGTCCCGCAGTGTCATCTTGTTCCCGTAACTTCTAACTGGCCAGAAGTTAAGTCAAAAGTCAATGCAAGTCTATGAGAGACAGAATGAGTCTCTCAGAGATGTATTGAAAAGTGACCTCCGCGCCACTCCATGAAACACTGGAGCTGCCGACAGGTCACTTTTCACCGGAGACCAATAGGAGTGACGCTGGAAAAGGATGAAGGTGGCGGCAGTTGACTATGAGACAGGGGCAGGGGAATTACATTTAAAGCACCACTACCGCGGTGAAATAAAAATAAATGCTGCAGTGGCGCTTAAAAAAATAAATAAAAAAATTTAACTGGTCATCTATGTCTACCCAGATTGATTTTATGTCCTATGATAAGAAAAGCCTTCACATATCTACATTATACTGACTGTACTGTGACTCGCCATAGAAACCTCTGTATATATCCGGTCCCTCCACGTATAGTAATTGATGATCCAGTACAATATTCTTCATATCTCCACTATATGTATGATATAACTATTATATACAGGCTAATAATGACCATGCACTTCTATATATTAGATCGGGGAATTTCTAGGAGAAATATGTGGCCCAGTGCTCTCTTATATTTACACATCATTATCCACAATTTAAATATTTATTTAAAGTCACTAAATTTTACCCTCTTTATCCATAATCACCCCGTTATCTGTACTTTGGTTTTATGGTGAAATCATTTGCTCTTTTATATCCGGTTGCTTTCAGTATAGAGCCCACCTGTCTGTATTCGGGAGGAAATAAATCAGTTTCTTTATCACACAATGATACTCACCTCTGTAGGGCGGCAGGCAGCGGCTGTCAATCAATCAGTAGGTAACAATCCGGGTGTAAATCAATCAGAAGGTAACGATCCAAATATAAATCCAAAAAGTGTCGCTTCTATAGATCAATAAGGAGCCGGTCCTATCTCTAAAAGAGCTATCGCAGACTGGCACCAACTGACGTTTTTTTTCTTGCTTTGAATTCCAATCCTGCGATTCTATTGGTTGATGGTTGCAGCACATGCCATGATGATGCATGCGGTGATAAATTTAAAGGTAAAGTGCATGCTTATAATATTATTAGGAGATACAATGTATTACTTTTATTTCCATCTTAGTAGTTTTCCTCTTTATTCCTATTAGTGTTATTTGGGGAAGTTGTCATGTTATTCCCTCAGTTTGCCCTATTCTGCCAGGCTTTCAGATTAACTGATGTTTGGGAAATGGCAGCAGTGAAAGCCGCATGTAATAATGGTGACACTAAAGTCATGTGATGAGAGAAGTGGGATGTATAACATGTTCACTAGACCCTCCAATGGTCTAGCAAGAGAATAATTGTCACCTGCTTTCTTGCTTCCTGTAAAGTCATTATTTAACTCTTTAATAACGTGGTCTATTTATATTTTTGCGTCTTCATTTCTTCCTTCCCTTTTCCCAGACTCATAACTTTTTTATTTTTCTGTCCACATAGACATATGAGGGCTTGTTTTTTTGCGGGATGAGTTGTACTTTTGAATGGCACTATTCATTTTACCACCTAGTGTACAGAAAAACAGGGTAAAAAATTCCAAGCAGGGAGAAATTGTGAAAAAAACACAATCAGTGTGATTACAGTGATACCAAACATGTCCAGTGTCCTTAGTAGTGTTGAGCATTCCGATACTGAAATATCGGGTATCGGCCGATATTCGCGGTATCGGAATTCCGATACTTAATTCCGATACTTTTACAATATCGAATACCGGAATCGGAAGTTCCCATAATGCCTGCGCTCTGAAGGATGACAAGCTGGGTGGCAGCGCTCAGGTGCGATCCAGCCTGTCATCTGAATGCCATCCTAGCGTGAGAGAATTCTCCTGATTGTTTAAAAGCCGGCGGGTGGTAAAAAGCCGCCGGCTTTTAAACAATCACACAGCCCCATACTGCATCCCCGCAGCCTCCCACCTCGATCCTCCGCTCCTCTCGCCACCTCCCATCCCGATCGTAAGTTAGGACCGGGTGGGGAGTGCAGCACCAAGGAGCGGGGAGCGAAGGACTCGGACGGGGAAGCCGGCAGTGAAAAGACTTCACCGCCGGCTTTCCCGTTCTGTGCTGCGCTTTCCCGCCGGTTATTTCAAATGAACAGCTGAGGTATCAGGTGATGCTGATCAGCTGTTCATTTGAAGTCGCCGCAGTGCCCTCAGAGGGTTCATGTGAGTTCATACTTGACTGCATGAACTCAAATGAACTTTCCCACGGCCGCACAGGTCAGCCTCACCTCCCAGACCATCAGCCCGTCATGAGTAGTGTGTGTGTGTGTCTGTGCGATGTCTGCGGGGTGTCTGTGCGATGTCTGCGGGGGTGTGCGCGGTGTCTGCGAGTGTGTGCGGGTGTGCGCGGTGTCTGTGCGATGTGTGCGGGTGTGTGCGTGCAGGCAGACATAGGCCGATGTGACACTACTACTCCCATCGGCCTATGTCTGTCCCCCGTTCACTCGTGCCAGCAGGATCAGCTCGATGGGAGCAGTAGTTCCCATCAGCCTGATCCTGCTATTTAAATTGCCCTACTGTGTCCCCAATAAATGTTAAATACATGTCATTGGTGGCCAGTGGTTACCTACAATAAATTAGTTCATACATTACCTGTCCCCGCCGATCGCCACCTAAAATAAAGTAAATAATAAAAAACTACACCTATACTCACCTAGACACCTAATTCCCCGAAGTCATCGATCTCCTGTAATAAAATATAAAATAATAAACCACAACCTTATCCTTACCCCTCCGTAGTAGTCCACGAGTGTCCCACGATGATCTCCAGTTTAGAGCAGCCACATAGAATGTGACCGCTCTGAACCGCTGCCGCCGCTAGAATGATGGGGCCGTAAAGCAGCCCCGTCACTGCATAAGCGGGTTCGCCGGAGTTCAGGCAGCGCTGCTCCGGTTAGCTCCTTTACGGCCCTGCTGTATCGTGAGAAATTCCCAATTAAAAAAAAATTAAAAAAAAATTGACGTGGAGCTTCGCACTATATTTGTGTCCAGCCAGGTACAGCAGGCAGGAACGGGCTGCCCCCAACCACCAGCTGCCTATTTGTACCTGGCCGGACACAACAATATAGGGAAGCCCTTTTTTTCTTAATTATTTCATGAATTTCATGAAATAATTAAAAAAAAAAATACGTGGAGCTTCGCCCTATTTTTGTGTCCAGCCAGGTACAACTAGGCAGCTGGGGGCTGGAATCTGCAGCGCAGGGAGGCCCAAGCTTTCTGGGCCCCACCCGCTGCAAATTGCAGTCCGCAGCCGCCCCGGAAAATGGCGCGTTCATAGAAGCGCCATCTTCTGGCACTGTACCCAACTCATCCAGGGCCCTGGTGGGGTGGCTCACTGGGTAATAAAGGGGTTAAGGCCAGCTTGGCATTATCAGCTGGCCCTAAGCCCGAAATTCATGGGGTCACGCCAATATTAGACATGACCACCATGAATTTCTAGTAAAGTATTTAAAAAAAACACAACACCCAGAATAAAGTCCTTTAATTGAAATAAAGACACAATTCTTTATTGTTCTAAATTAAACTATACTTACCATCACGCCCATTCCAGCTGAAGCCAACGATCTCCTGCAATAAAAGAAAAATAATAAAGCAACCTCATCCTTACCTTTCCATGGTTCCCACGACAGCTTCAGCTCTGCTACATCGAGATGACAGGCTGGACCGCAGCAGAACGCTGCCATCCAGCCTGTCATCCCGCGGACACTGAGCAGCGCAGGCATGCTTGCGCTCCTCAGTGTCTCTCTGTGACGGCATCCAGATGAGCCGAGGTCATGTCCAATGAACTCGGCTCACCTCATGCACGTCACTGACAGCGTGGGAGAATTCTTACGCTGAAGCGCTGAGTGCAGGAGAATTTTCCCACGCTGTCAGTGACGTGCATGAGGTGAGGTCATGTCCAATGAACTTGGCTCACCTCATGCACGTCACTGACAGCGTGGGAAAAATCTCCTGCACTCAGCGCTTCAGCGTAAGAATTCTCCCACGCTGTCAGTGACGTGCATGAGGTGAGCTGAGTTCATTGGACATGACCTCACCTCATGCACGTCACTGACAGCGTGGGAAAATTCTCCTGCACTCAGCGCTTCACCGTAAGAATTCTCCCACGCTGTCAGTGACGTGCATGAGGTGAGGTCATGTCCAATGAACTCGGCTCACCTCATGCACGTTTCTGACAGCGTGGGAAAATTCTCCTGCACTCAGCGCTTCAGCGTAAGAATTCTCCCACGCTGTCAGTGACGTGCATGAGGTGAGCTGAGTTCATTGGACATGACCTCACCTCATGCACGTCACTGACAGCGTGGGAAAATTCTCACGCTGAAGCGCTGAGTGCAGGAGAATTCTCCCACGCTGTCAGTGACGTGCATGAGGTGAGCCGAGTTCATTGTGGGCTCATCTGGATGCCGTCACAGAGAGACACTGAGGAGCGCAAGCATGCCTGCGCTTCTCAGTGTCCGCGGGATGACAGGCTGGATGGCAGCGTTCTGCTGCGGTCCAGCCTGTCATCTCGATGTAGCAGAGCTGGAGCCATCGTGGGAACCATGGAAAGGTAAGGATGAGGTTGCTTTATTATTTTTCATTTATTGCAGGAGATCGTTGGCTTCAGCTGGAATGGGCGTGATGGTAAGTATGGTTTAATTTAGAACAATAAAGAATTGTGTGTTTATTTCAATTAAAGGACTTTATTCTGGGTGTTTGTGTTTTTTTTTTAACTTTGACTATGGGGTTAGTAATGGGGGTGTCTTATAGACGCCTCTCCATTACTAACCTGGGCTTGATGTCAGCTGGCATTATAAGCTGACATCAACCCCAGCCCTATTACCCCACTGCCACCGCTACAGGGCAGTGGGAAGAGCGAGGCTAAGTGCCAGAATTGGCGCATCCTATGGATGCGCCATTTCTGGGGCGGCTGACGGCTGGTGTTTCTAGCCTGGGAGGGGGCCAATATTCATGGCACCCTTCCTGGGCTATTAATATCAGCCCCCAGCTGTCTGCCTAGCCTTTGCTAGCTATTAAATTAGGGGGGACCCCACGTCATTTTTTTGGGGGGGTCCCCCATTTTAATAGCTAGTAAAGGCTATGTATTCAGCTGGGGGCTGATATTAGTAGCCTGGGAAGCTCCGTGGGTATTACCCCCTTCCCAGGCTTCAAACATCTGCCCCAGCTGGCTGCTTAACCTCCGCTAGAGACTAAAATTAAGGGGAACCCCACGCCAATTTTTTTTAAAATAAATCCTTTATTTTAACATTAAATGACAAGTACAATAATCAA
Source organism: Phyllobates terribilis (assembly GCF_046119375.1). NCBI lineage: Eukaryota > Metazoa > Chordata > Amphibia > Anura > Dendrobatidae > Phyllobates > Phyllobates terribilis. The sequence goes on along the minus strand of NW_027362762.1, from coordinate 426,522,997 downwards.
CACTGTCACTGTACTTCATATATATGTGACTGACATGTTTCTATCTATCTAATCTATGTATGATTCTCTATTCCTTCTATTCTAAATTGTCGGGTACAGACGCTGAATTGCCGGCCGGCTTTCTTAAAGAGACGATGCATGAAAACACTATTATTTTTTTAAATAAATCCTTTACACTAAATGACAAGTACAGTAACCAACACTGTCACTGTGCTTCTTATATATGTGACTGACATGTTTCTATCTATCTAATCTATGTGTGAAGCTCTATTCTGTCTGTTATAAATTGTCGGGTCCCGCTGCTGAATTGCCGGCCGGCTTTTTTAAAGAAACGGTGCATGAAAACACTATTATTTTTTTAAATAAATCCTTTACACTAAATGACAAGTACAGTAAGCAACACTGTCACTGTACTTCATATATATGTGACTGACATGTTTCTATCTATCTAATCTATGTGTGAAGCTCTATTCTTTCTGTTGTAAATTGTCGGGTACCGGTGTATGCCGCTGATGAATTGCCGGCTTTTCGCATAATACATTCTACATTATTCTTAGTTGTTTTACTTCATGTAGAATTAACCTACAAGGAAAGAAAGGGTTTATTTTCATTCCGATATTTCTGTCCCATTGACTTGCATTGGTTTCCGGTATCGGAATCGGCGATATCCGATACTTTTTGAGTATCGGTCCGATCCAATCCGAAACGATATTTCCTGATATCGGAAGGTATCGCTCAACACTAGTCCTGAGTTAACATATCTGGGAAAAGGAAAAGATACTTAAGTAAATGTCTGAAAAATGGACCACAGGTTTAACCTGATAGTATTCCTTTGACTACTAGTATAACAGAAGCTGTTTAGTGGCTACTTGACAGTTAAATATGTTGATCCCTTGGTTATTGTTCACTCCCAGTCTGGCACAATGGCGCGGCAGAGGTTGGCATTTCCCTTCATATGCGCCAATAGAGGAACTAGAAAAAAAATGTCAAGGCCATCAGGAGATACCATGTGATAATAATAGTAATAACACTATACTTCAGCCAAATTGGTTCAGAGACAAAAATAGTTGAACATAACTAATTTTGTGTTGCTAAAAATGAATATGATACTTAAATTTGCTGATTGGCTCTAATTTCCAAGATCCAGAGGAGGTTGTAATTACTTATGACACCTTTCATGCAGGCTTATAAAAAAAATTGCGTCTTAATTATTTCATCATCATTATTGCATTGTTATTAGCCCGTCTATTACATCATCTATTTAGTCTATTGAGCCTTCAGTATTTTATCATCTTAGGATGATCAATTAAAAAACTCCAACTCAACTCTCATGACATAATCCTAAATTGCATCACCTAATTTTATAAATGCTTTCTGTATAAGGTGTAGAGTTTTAGACTTTCTTAGCTTGGTTTCTTAGCATATTGACATATTTCTATATGTTTTTTCAGATATGTCTCATTCTTGCATTAACTAAGCAGATAGTTTTTGCAACCTATGCGGAGAAGTTAATTTTGCGTCAGAAAGGTGAAGCTTAATAAGGAAAACCTACAACTTGTATTTTGGTTACAGAATAGGAGACCAAGACAAGAGTTGGGCTCCACACATATGCTGCATCACATCAATCGATGCCTTTTGCACTTCCAATGATCTGGAGAGAGCCAACCGATCACACTATTTTTGCTATTTCTGCATGGGGCCCCCTATTAGGAAAGGAGTTTCAAGGAGAAGAGGTGAACTTTACAGTATAGAAACATTCCATCTGCATTTTGCCCAGTACCACATACAGAAGAACTGCCGATGCCGAAAGCACCAGAAACATTTTCAGTCAAGTAAGGAAGAAGAGGGCTTTTGGTGTCATGAAGCATCTTCCTCTCACGACCCAGACTTTCTGTCAGCAATCTCAACTGGACCACACCTTACAACACAAAGTGAACCAAATGATCTTGTTAGAGATTTGGATCTGTCCAAGAGTAAGGCTGAGCTCTTAGGTTCCAGGCTACAACAATGGAATTTCCTAAAGGGCGATGTTCGGATTTTTTCCAAAACAAGCCTTAAAGCCGTTTTGCTGCATAATGGCTATGTGCTACCTTCAATTTCACTTGGTTATGCAGTCCACATCAAAGAAGCCTATGAACATAAAACAGCTGTTGGGATGCTTGAACTATGCCCAACATTTGTGGCCCCTCTGTGGTGACTTAAAGGTGGTTCCCCTCTTACTTGGTCTCCAGGGTGGATACACAAAGTACTGCTGCTTTCTGTGTGACTGGGATAGTTGTGCAAGAAAATTGCCCTACAATAAAAGAGACTGGCCTCTCCAACATTCATTTCAACCAGAGAGAAAAATGTCCTACATCCAGCACTTGTTGACCGACATAAGATTTTGTTACCACCATGGCATATCTAGTTGGGCCTAATGAAGAACTTTGTAAAGGCAATGGATAAAAACGGCAAAGCATTAAAGTATCCCTTTGATAAAGTTCCAAGGTTGAGTGAAGCAAAGATAAAGGAAGGAGCCTTGAGTGGAACTCAGATTCGTAAACTTCTTCAAGAAGAGGAGTTTCTCCATTTGTTGTGAGTCAAGGTAAAGGCTGCATGGGTAGCATTCGCATTAGTGGTAATTGTTTGGGAAACTCAAGAGCAGATAATTGAGTTGGTGGAAAATCTCCTCAAAATATATAAGAATCTTGGCTGTAACATGTCCTTAAAGATTCATTTCTTGCATTCACATTTAGAATTTTTTCCACTATTCTGCGGAGCAATGAGCAACGAGCACGGTGAGAGATTTCACCAAGATATTGTGGCTGTGGAGAAAAATTATCAAGGAAAATGAAATCCATCAATGCTTGCAGATTACTGTTGGACACTTGTAAGAGAATATCCGATGCAGGAGTATAAGAGACAAGAAAAAAAGAGTTGTCTCTGAATGGGGACCAAATTTTATAGAGCAATTTTTGTAACTGTTTAAAATTCACAATAGTATTTAGACATGTTTTAGTTATTTGAATTGTTGCTAAGTTTCCTCTAAATAAATATCTTAAAATTTGCATAACAATCTTTATATTTAAAAAAATAATAATGTTTCAAAATTCTGAAACTGTTATGCATTAATTATATGTAGCAGCAAACAGAAAAATCTTTTCTACCATAGTAACAAGAACCAACAAAAATTTTACATTGTCAGATTTAAATTCAGGAGGTCAAAATCATTAAGAAATGGCTTGTTTCTAAATGGCTGGAAACAATGATTTGTTTCTTGTAACTAAACCTGACAACTTTTGAAAAAAATGTAGAACATAATCAATGGGGTCTTTCAGCTTTTCTTTGAAAACCTGAGAAATATGGGTCGTTTGAGACATTGTTCAGAAGAACAGCGTACTTTGATTAAAAAGTTGATTGGAGAGGGTAAAACTTATAAAGAAGTGCAGACAATGATAGGCTGTTCAGCTAAAATGATCTCCAATGCTTTAAAATGGAAGGCAAAACCAGAGAGACGTGGAAGGAAATGGAAGACTACCATTCGAATGGATCGAAAAATAGCCAGAATGGCAAAGGCTCAGCCAATGATCTCACTCCAGGATGATCAAAGACAGTCTCAAGTTACCTGTAAGTACTGTGACAGTTAGAAGATGCCTGTGTGAAGCTAATCTCTTAGAAAGAAGTCACCGCAAAGTCCCACTGTTAAAAAAAAGACATGTACTGAAGCGGATACAATTTGCAAAAGAACACATCAACTGGGCTAAAGATAAATGGAGAAACATTTTGTGGACTGATGAAAGTAAAATTGTTCTTTTTGGGTCCAAAGGCCGCAGACAGTTCGTCAGACAACCCCTAAACTTCTAGGTGTTTCAACAAGACAACGACCCTAAGCACACCAGTAAACAAGCAAAATCTTGGTTCCAGTCCAACAAAACTGAGGTTATGGAGTAGCCAGCCCAATCCCCGGAACTTAATCCGATAGAACACTTTTGGGATGACATCAAAAATGCCGTTTCTGAGGCCAAGCCAACAAATGGCAAAAAATTGTGGGATGTAGTCAAAGCATTCTGGGTTGGAAGAACAGTTGACAGGTGCCAGAAGTTGGTTGACTCTATGCAACATAGATGTGAAGCTGTTCTAAAAAACTGTGGGTATACAAGTAAATTTTAGGTTCGTGATTCACAGGAATGCTAAATCCTCAATAAAAAAGAGTACATATTGTGAGTTTGTAAAGACAAATGCAGACACTGCTATTTTTTAGAACAGCCCACTTTTAATTTTTTGTCATTTTCTGTAAAGTAGTTAAAAATTCTATACATTTCTCTTCATCTTTTGAGTTAGAAAACAGTTTGCAATGTTCCCAATGCATGGAAATAAAAACTAGTATAAAGATTTTGTGCTTAACTCATGTTTTTGAACACACTGCTGTTATTTTGAACACTAATGTAGGTTTACTCATGGACCCTCAAAAATGTCTAATGCAGGACATTCCCCAAGTCAAGCAGACAACTTCCCACAGTTATTTATTAAATATGTAAAGAGAACTGGTCTGAGTCACCTGATTGGAATACTGATACCAACATTCCTAAAGATCAGTCCAGTTATAAAGGAATAAAGACATGTTCTCAACACAGTGAGTCCACCACAACACCTTCATATAATATTCAAGAAAATAATTCCTATATCTAGGAAATGGACACATCTACCAATCCTAACAATGGAGAATTTAAGGGGAACTTTAGCAGCAATCTAACCACTTTTGAAAGATCCCCTGCAAGAAAAGATACTATTCATGGGCAGTGGTTGGCACTTTAGCCTTTCAGTGCTAGGGTCCTGGATTCAAATCCCACCAAGGACAACATCTGCAAGGAGTTTGCATGTTCTCCCCATGTTTGTGTGAGTTTCTTCTGGGTTCTCCGGTTTCCTCCCACATTCCAAAGATATACTGATAGGCTGGTAGGGAATTTAGATTGTGAGCCCCAATGGGGACAGTGATTATAATGTATGTAAAGTGCTGCGGAATATGTTGGCGCTATATAAAAATAAAGATTATTATTATTCAAGACATACTGAACACTGAGATGTCACTCTCTAGAAATAAAAGAAAGGAAATTGAATAAACCCAAAGCAACATCATAGAAGACACCACCTTTATTGATGAAAACTCGGAGGATGAGTCTGACGACTATGCTTCAATTATAAGCCCACAGAAACAACGACCAAGGCTTGACAAAACCAATCCATTAGACTTTTCATATCAATCAAAAGTCAACTCTTTCTCTGACACCACTTTTCTGGACTTCTCTCTACAAAACTTTACCCCCTCAGAAAGATTCCTCTGTAACTTAATTACTCCCTCCAAAAATGATCTAGAAAACAACATTACTAAAAGGTTCCATTCTCTACAGCTTTCCCTCCAGGAAGAGAAAGGAAAAGTTCAGGAAAATGAATCAAAGATCGAAAATGTCACAATTAGACATGATGTCATGGAGAACAACCAGAACATGCCTAAAGAGGAGCTAAAATGCCCATGGTCATCAAAAACCCAGAAGATGGCCAGATTTTCCTATCAACACCGAAATCTTGTGGGCCCAGGGCAAGACTTTCCTCTGAGAAAGGAGATTACCCTTCAACACAAGAACTCCATTAGGTTATGAATAGAGATGAGCGTTGTTCTACTCGAACTGTTCGCCAATCTCAAATTCGAGCTGTTTTGGGCGGTGTTCGAGCCGGTCGGCGAACACGAACAATTTGAGAAAAATTCGGCTGTTCGAGGTTATGTTCGATAACTGTTCGTGCACCAAAATCATAACTGGATTTTTTCTCAGTAATGATGAAAATTAATGTTAATACGCAGTTTGAGTGTACAGCGGGGCGGGGGGAGGGGCAGGGGATGGATCTCTGCAGGAACAATGAAGATCTCCATTTTTTTTTCTCTTTCCCGCATTTGCAGTGGGGAGGTGCAATCTGTCAGCCTATCAGCAGCGCACACACGGAGCGAAGTGCTTTTTTTCACACAAGCAAGGGCATGTGTGATTGGCAGTGTATGTCACATGTCCTTGCCCTATAAGACCAAGCCATTTTCCCCGTCGCCACCATTTTCTCACTGCTGCAGCTGCGTGTTAGACGGCACCGCTGTTGCTGTGTGCGCTATACCTTGTTAATTTCAAGCCAATTTTCGCACAAATATACAGATAGCTTGGGAGTAGGGAATAGTTGTGATTGCAGTCCTTTTAAGGACTAGGTTACAGCATTTCCTACGACTTTTATCAGGCAGGTCTGTGCTCTTAAATAGATAGATTGTGGGAGTAAAGACTAATTGTAATTGGAGTCCTTTTCAGGACTAGGTTACATCAGTTCCTATCAGTTTTTGCCAGGCAGGTCTGTGCCAGTGCTGTGCAAGTTTTTTTCACAGCATTTGGCTGAATCTAGCAAAGCTAATCCTTTTTGGCCTATTGCAGAGTGTGTTAGTCAGTGGAGTAGCCTATCTGTGTTGCAAGATATACCACCTGTGTATAGAATACCAATTTTTTTACTGCACCTAGTGAAGTAAAATCTTTTGGGCATAGCATCATTCTATTAGTCCATCTATACTGACCTCCATCAGGTTGCAAACTGAATATAATTTTTTTCTGCATCTAGCTCTGAAAAAATATTTGGGCTTCTAGCAGTGTGTGGGACTTGGTCTATTAGTCCATCTATACTGACCTCCATCAGGTTGCAAATTAAAAATAATTTTTTTCTTCATTTAGCTCTGAAAAAATATTTGGGCTTCTAGCAGTGTGTGGGACTTGTTCTATTAGTCCTTCTATACTGACCTCCAGCAGGTTGCAAATTGAATATAATTTTTTTCTGCATCTAGCTCTGAAAAAATATTTGGGCTTCTAGCGGTGTGTGGGACTTGGTCTATTAGTCCATCTATACTGACCTCCATCAGGTTGCAAATTAAAAATAATTTTTTTCTTCATTTATCTCTGAAAAAATATTTGGGCTTCTAGCAGCGTGTGGGACTTGTTCTATTAGTCCATCTATACTGACCTCCATCAGGTTGCAAATTAAAAATAATTTTTTTCTGCATCTAGCTCTGAAAAAATATTTGGGCTTCTAGCAGTGTGTGGGACTTTGTCTATTAGTCCATCTATACTGACCTCCATCAGGTTGCAAATTAAAAATAATTTTTTTCTGCATCTAGCTCTGAAAAAATATTTGGGCTTCTAGCAGTGTGTGGGACTTGGTCTATTAGTCCATCTATACTGACCTCCATTAGGTTGCAAATTGAATAAAAACATTTTCTGCATCTAGCTCTGAAAAAATATTTGGGCTTCTAGCGGTGTGTGGGACTTGGTCTATTAGTCCATCTATACTGACCTCCATCAGGTTGCAAATTAAAAATAATTTTTTTCTGCATCTAGCTCTGAAAAAATATTTGGGCTTCTAGCAGTGTGTGGGACTTGGTCTATTAGTCCATCTATACTGACCTCCATCAGGTTGCAAATTAAAAATAATTTTTTTCTTCATTTAGCTCTGAAAAAATATTTGGGCTTCTAGCAGTGTGTGGGACTTGTTCTATTAGTCCTTCTATACTGACGTCCAGCAGGTTGCAAATTGAATATAATTTTTTTCTGCATCTAGCTCTGAAAAAATATTTGGGCTTCTAGTGGTGTGTGGGACTTGGTCTATTAGTCCATCTATACTGACCTCCATCAGGTTGCAAATTAAAAATAATTTTTTTCTGCATCTAACCCAGCCAATAGTTTTGGCCTAATACCACAGTTTGGCCACTCAGCTCTGCTCGGTTACCATCCATTGTTTTTTTGTGCAAACTACTCCAGAGTTGTGAATTAGTTAACCACCAAAATGAGTGGAAAAAGGCCTGCTGCTGGTGGAAAGGGGAATAGGCGTGTTGGGAAGGGGAAAAAAGGTTGTGTCCGTGGGGTAGGTGCAGAAGAAAGACCATCTTCCAGCCAAACTAAAATGTCTACTTCTTTTAGCGGACAATGTGATAAGATCCCTTTCTTACGGCCACGCCAATCGCTACAAATTCCAGATGAGGCACAAAAACAGCAGGTGCTTCAACGGATATCAAGTGCTCCTTTAAGTGGGCTCTCCTCCACATCAACTTCAACATCACAAATACTCCAGTCCTCAAAGGTGTCACCCAAATCGCACTTGCTTCCTCACAGCTCCCAAATCTCCAGCTGCCCGTCTGAGTATGAGGTAGAACAGATGGTTGAGTCTGCAGAGCTGTTTACTCATACTATAGCCTGGGAATCAGAGGTCGACTCCAGCGCTTCTGTGAATCCAGACGAGGAAATGATCTGCACTGATGCCCAGAATCTTTATGAGTCGGATCCAGGACCAGACGCAGAAGGTTCTGACCATAATGTAGACCCTCATTCCCAAACTGTTACTCCTGTTGGTGGAGACAATGAGGAAGACGATGATAAGACTCAAATACCTGATTGGAGCGACAACTTTAGTTTTTTGTCAGGGCAGGAACAGGTTGGCTCTGAGGACGACGGGTGTGATAACGCACAGGGTGATGACGATGAGGTCGGAGATCCCACTTACTGTCAACCCACAGTCAGCCAAGAGATGAGGTCAGCAGAGGAGGTGGAGGAAGATGCTAGTGACGACGAGGTCAGGTTGCGCCTTCCTGGACAGAGACGTAGTACTGGAAGCACGTCAACAACTGCATCCTCAAACACAACTCTGCCTCTCACCACAAGTCGTGGTGGCTCTTCAGGTCGCATGGGTGCTAAGCCTTGCATAGCCTGGGCATTTTTTCAGATCGATAAAGATGACCCAACTCGTGTTATCTGTAACATTTGTCAGCAAAAGCTAAGTAGAGGCCAAAAAATACATAGTTTGAGTACTCCATGCATGAACCGGCACATGGACATGAAGCATAAGTTGCAGTGGGAAGCTCAGTGTGCTACAATGCGGTCTAGCCGGCCGGGCCAACCACCGTCTGCCATATCTTGTGCATCCGCGGCCTCTTCATCCTCTGTGACTGGGGGGACAGCAGTCACACCTGTTTTGGGGCGCAGACCTGCCACCTCTTTACCCGCAACAGCCAGCGTGATTGGCAGGTCATCATTTTCTTTCGAGGTGGTAACACCAGCTGTTCTTGAGCGCTGTCCGACATCGATAGCACCACCTTTGGATCAAGGCAACCTAACATGTCCGCCTGCATCTTCCTCACAGACCGGCAGTTTGCCGGGGACACCCTTATCAACCCCGTCTAAGCACAATAGCCAGCCCTCGGTCCCTCAGATGTGGACAAGTAAAAGACCATTTCCTCCTAGCCATGAGAAAGCTAAGAGGTTGAATTTCACCATCTGCAAGCTCTTGGCTACAGAAATGCTGCCTTTCCGCCTGGTGGACACAGAGGATTTTCGAGACCTTATGTCCGTCGCAGTGCCCCAGTACCAGATGCCCAGTCGGCACTACTTCTCAAAGAAAGGTGTGCCTGCGCTCCACCAGCATGTCGCACACAACATCACCGCTTCTTTGAGAAACTCTGTGTGTGACAGGGTGCATTTCACCACAGACACTTGGACGAGTAGGCATGGACAGGGGCGTTACATGTCGCTGACTGGGCACTGGGTAACTATGGTGACAGCAGGACAAGGGGCTGCTGTCCAAGTCTTGCCGTCCCCACGAGTTGTGCGTCAATCCTCTTTATGTCATTTTTCCTCCACTGCTTCTGCCTCCTCAACCTCCTCTCGGTCTTCCACCTGCACCCAAAGCCTGTCTGGTCATGCCACAAGCTTTCTAACTGCGCAGAAGGGATCCTGCACACCTCCTTACTATGCTGGCAGTAGGGCTCAACGTCATCAGGCGGTTTTTACATTGAAATGTCTGGGAAATGTGAGTCACACAGCTGAGGAGTTGTGGTCAGCTCTGGAGAACCAATTTCATGAATGGTTGTCTCCACTGGACCTGAAACCAGGGAAGGCCGTGTGCGACAATGCTGCAAACCTGGGTGCGGCCCTTCGCCCGGGCAATGTCACACACGTGCCTTGTATGGCTCACGTGTTGAACCTGGTTGTCCAGCAATTTTTAGCCCACTATCCCAGACTAGATGGCCTTCTGCAGAGGGCACGGTCGCTGTGTGCTCACTTCCGCCGTTCGCATCCCGCAGCTCAGCGACTTACATCTCTACAGAAGTCGTTGGGCCTGCCACTTCACCAGCTAAAATGCGATGTGCCTACCCGGTGGAATTCAACTCTGCACATGTTGCAGCGACTGTGGCAGCACCGACAAGCCCTGGTGCAATACGTTCTGACGTATAGCCTGGGCCAACGAGATTCAGAGGTGGGGCAAATTACGCTGGAGGAGTGGTCTCAGATCAGGGACCTATGCACACTTCTGCACAGTTTTGAAATGGCGACGAAGATGTTTAGTGCTGACGATGCCATTATCAGCATGACTATTCCGGTGATTTACATGCTGGAGCACATGTTAAACAGAATTCGGAGTCAGGTGGTGGCACAAGAGGAGGTGGAGGAAGTAGAGGAGGAGGAGTTGTATGCGGAAGGGCTAACATCTGCAAGGTCCAGACGGTCGGCAGCACCAGGGCGGCAGGCATGTGAGGGTGGGGGAGATGATTTTACCAGGGCGCATGGTAGCAGCCAAACTAGTGAGGAAGGTGCAGGAGCCCAGGAAGAAGTGGAGGACGAACTGATGGAAGACTCATCAGATGAGGGAGACCTTGATCACATTTCTGTTGTGCGAGGTTGGGGGGAGAGGACAGAGGAAGGAAGCATGATTGTTACCTCGCCACCAACACAACAGGGACTTGGTGCTCCTGGATGCGCAACACACATGAGTGCCTTCTTGCTGCACTACCTGCAACATGACCCTCGAATTGTGAGAATTAGAAATAATCCTGACTACTGGGTTGCCACACTGTTAGATCCCCGGTACAAAAGTAAATTTGCAGAAATTATTCCTGCCATAGAAAGGGATGCACGCATGCAGGAGTATCAGCAGAGACTGTTGCAGAATCTTACATGTGCTTTTCCACAAAATACCAGTGGTGCACGTAGTGAATCTCACAGTTCCAACTTGCCAACCGTGGGACCGTCAAGTGTTCAGCACTCAAACCGTAACAGAACCACAGTATCTGCTGGTAACATCAATTTTGCCGAATCATTTCACCACTTTTTTAGCCCATCCTTTGCAAGGCCACAGGAGACAAGAAGTCTGACACATAGTCAACGCCTAGAGACGATGGTACAGGAGTATCTCCAAGTAAACATTGAAGCCACGACTGTGTCACTGGACCCTTGCTCTTTTTGGGCTTCCAATCTGGATAAATGGCCGGAGCTAGCCACTTACGCCTTGGAGATCTTGTCATGCCCCGCAGCCAGCGTTCTGTCTGAACGTGTGTTCAGCGCTACTGGTGGTGTGCTGACAGATAAGCGCACGCGGCTCTCCACTGATAATGTAGACAGACTCACGTTCATAAAGATGAACAAATCATGGATCCGAAACGACTTTTCTACCCCTGTGTCATCCTGGGGAGAGTAAAAGCTTGATGATTGGTTAAAATCACCCTACCAACCGTTTTAAGCTTTCAAATTACTAATCATGTTTATCTGTATCTTGACTGGAAAATAATTTGGGCTTTGTAGCAGTGTGCAGCACTGATCCTATTAGGCCATCTATAATAAGCTTCACCAGATTTAAAATTAAAAATAATTTTTAGCTGCATCTAGCCCGGAAAATAATTTTGGGGCTCCGAGATGCGCAAGACACATAAGTTCCTTCTTGCTGCACTACCTGCAGCATGACCCTCATATTGTCAGAATTCGAAGTAATCATGACTACTGGGTTGCCACACTCTTAGATCCCCCAAACTTTTCGATCAACCTTTTCATTTTAATAAAGACCAAAAAAATGGTCATTTTTGAAATTATAAGCATTAGCAGGTTGTTAGAAACTGAAATCAAACAGTTTTCAACTCAAAACTTTATTCTAGGTGATGTTACATTTTCACATAGGACCCCTTGTTCGAAAGGAGCTTCTGAACTCTCTCGTCCATTGAATTTGTCAGGTTTTGGATGGTTTCTGCTTCAATTGTTTTGCATGAGGACAGAATACCCTCCCAGAGCTGTTGCTTAGATGTGAACTGCCTCCCGCCATCATAGACACTCCTTTTAATGATGCTCCAAAGGTTCTGAATGGGGTAGAGGTCAGGGGAGCATGGGGGTCACACCATAAGTTTGTCCCCTTTTATGCCCATATCAGCCAGAGATGCAGATGTTTTATGTGCAGCATGAGATGGTGCATTATCATGCAGAAAAATGATCTTGCTGTGAAATACACGGTTCTTCTTCTTGAACCATGGCAGGAAGTGCTGTTTGAGAAAATCCACATACATTATGGAGTTCATCTTTAGCGCCTTCAGGGATCCTAAAGGGGCCGACAATCTCTCTCCCCATGATTCCAGCCCAAAACATTACTCCACCTCCTCCTTGTTGGCGCTGTAGCCGTGTTTGCGTGGGGTGTCCATCAACCAGCCATCCTCCACTCCATTCATCTGGACCATCGAGCGCTGCACGGCACTCATCCGTGAACAAAACAGTTTTGAAATCAGTCTTCATGTAATGTTTGGCCCACTGGAGCCGTTTCTGCTTGTGTGAAGTGGATAGAGGAGGTCGACAGGATGGCGTATGCACAGCTGCAAACCTCTGAAGGACCCTGCATCTTGTTGTTCGGGGGACGTTGGAGGCACAAGCAGCTTCAAAAACTTGTCTGCTGCTATGACAAGGCTTTTTTGCCGCTGCTCTTTCAACCTGACGTAATTGCCTGTAGGAAAGAGTCCTCAATTTGCCCTTATCAGCACGCACACGTGTGTACTGTGAATCAGCTACATACTTCTTGATTGCCAAGACACTTCATCCTGATCATCGCACAATGTTGATTGTAGTCATGCCTTGACCTAAACACTCCACAATTTGTTGCTTCTCAGCAGCCGACACATCCTTTTTCTTTCCCATTTTGGCAGAAAATGTAGGCTGCTTAATAATGTGAGAGAGCCTTCTTAAGTAGTCTTGCCTTTCATTGGACACACCTGCCAAACTAATTAGCACAGGTGTCTGCAATTGCTTACAGTGATATAAAGAGCCCTGACACACATCACCATCAATGAGTTTAACTAACAAACAAACAAATTCTTCCCTTATCACTCCTAAACACTTTTTGCATAATAATTTGGAACGCGGTGTACATGTGCTTTTCCACAAAACACCAGTGGTTCACGTAGTGAATCTTACAGTTCTAACTTGCCAACCGTGGTCTGTATGGAATTGTTCAATAAAGGGCCCAAAATTAAGATAACATAGATGGGAGAGGTCTCTATGAATAGGAATTCCTAAGTATTTGATACCCTGTGAGGGCCAGGCAAAGGGAAAGTTGGACTGGATGGAATCCTATATGGATTTAGGGAGGGAGACATCGAGGGCCTCAGACTTCGCTGCATTGATTTTAAAATTTTACCATGTAACAAAGTGATCTATTTCAGCCATAACAGCAGGGATGGATATATGTGATTGAGTGATATATACTAGGACATCATCAGCAAATAGAGAGCACTTGTACTCGGTGCCTCCCACCTCAATCCACCTAATATTGGGGTTATGGCGAATTGATGAGAGCAGGTGCTCCGTCACTAGGATGTATAAGAGAGGGGACAGAGGACATCCCTGCCTTGTCCCATTGGTGATTGTGAAAGGTGATGAAAATGTTCTGACGCACCCCCTGGGCCTTGGGACACCCGGAGCCGGACCCTTTTTGGTGGATGCTGGTGGTTGTAGTCTTCGTGGCGGCGATCCGGTTCCGTGGCTCAGGGCGGTCAAACCAGTGGCGGAACTATTTATGTGGTTTTGTTGTTTAAATGTCCGACTACGCCACCCGTGGATTGCGGTCAGAGTGAACCGCCGCTGCAGGGCAGACCGCTGAGGCTGGTGTTGTGCTTGCAGCAGAGCGTAGCATAACTCCCCACGAGAGGAGTATAGCCTCAGGGCAGTGTATGCGGAGGATGGGGGTGATGGTGCAGGGCAGCAGCAGTAACGACACGGAGTCAGTGATGCAGTTCAGGGCCTTTACTCACAGTTCTTATTATCCAGACCACGTCTGCAGGTAACGGCTGCCCACGTCGTACTGTGCTCACCAGGTGAGGGGCTCAGACAACTCCCAGATAACTTTGGAGCGCTTCACAGGACCCCCTTTGTGTGTCCTTTGTCTGGCCTTTCTTACCAACACTTCTGTCCGGCTGCCTCGGGCCTCCTCTTGGTAAACTTGGCGCCAGTTTCCCTGACCCTATGTGGTGCCTTCCTAGCGGGTGGAGCAAGGGGCTGCGCCACATAAAATGTCAGAGCCTCCGGTTTCTAGCTGAGGGTCGTTTCCTGCCTCCACTAGTTCGGGGACCGGTCTACCCCTTTGGCCTGACCCCTCCACGCAGGTGGATTCGGGCGTGCGGTGGTGACTCGCCCGTCCGCACCCCTGGGATCCCTTCATTCCTCGTTCCTGGAGCCTTCTCCGCTCCTCTTCCTTCCTTCTCCCTCTTGCAGGCCTGGGCCTCTGTTACTAGGCCCACCTCCGGAGCAGAGCTCATGCAGAGCCCCTGCTCCCTGCCACTTCTGCTCAGACTTCTCTGCACTGAACTAAGATGGTGCCCACCTTTTATACTCCCTTCTCAATGCACCCAGGAACTGCTTCCTCCCTGCTCCTGCACTGCAGGGTTCCCCTTCCTCAGTGTTCCCTCCCCCCACTCCAGCCAGGGACAGGGACTGTCGTGCCCATCTCAGGGGCATATTGGTCGCCCTGCCCCACGGCAATGTGGTGTAATGCATGCAGGTGTCGGGTCCTGATCCACACTCCATCCTTATCTGAGAGTGAGATATCACACCTCTGGGTGAGGTGCAATACGTCTGTAGCAACCGAGCCCTCGGTGCTACAGTTCCATTTATCTTCAGCCTAGGTGACGTATTGTGATACAGGGCCGTGATTTTGGCTATAAAAGGGTCCCCTAGACCCCTACCCCAAGCTTTTTAAGAGAATCATATATGGCGTGCCAGGAGACTCTATGGAATGCTTTCTCAGCATTCAACGAGAGTATCTACTTACAAATTTTTAACTGCATCTAGCCCAGGAAATACTTTGTGCCTAGTAGCAGTGTCTGCTAGTCAGCGGATTATCCCGGCTGTTAAGCAAGCTACACCACCTGTAGTTTGGACACTTAATTTTTTCAAAGGAAATGCTTCGGGACCACGGGATACTTAGTGAAGAGCATCAGGAGGCACCCCAAGGCATAGGGGCTGGGACTGGCACTAGGATGCCTTGCGGTGGACAGCCGAGCTCGATCCTTATAAAAGCTTTTTAACTGCTGCAGCTTTAGTGGACGCTACTGGAGCTGGAATTACGCGGCTGCTGGCATGAGACTTGCCCTCCAATAGATCCTTGTAAATGGATTTAAAGTGTATTCATTCAAATTAGAGGGACAATTTAAATTAAAAAGCTTAGAGCTGCCTCCACCACAGGGGGGCTCTCTCGACCCACCAGCGGACAGGCACCAGTATTGGGAGAGGGGGGCTGGCCGTCAGGGTTCACCGCGGCTCTGGCACAAACCCGGCGACACGGAGGTGGCACGGGCAGGAGCGGACTGGCCGTCTCGGCTTCTCACTTTTTGGATTTTAGAAGGGCATGACATGCCTATATCTGTGTCTCCCCCTCCTTTTACTCCTCCACCTCTTTTCTTTTCGCATGACTATATGTACTTGTCACTTTTCCATGTGTTAGTTGTGTCTTCTGAGCAGTTTGTCAGCTTTTGGACACCTTTGAAGGTGTTTTCTATGTGTTTCTATGTGTTTTTGTTTGCCTGCCATTGGTTTTAACGGTGTTCGAAGGTGTTCGACGAACAGTTCGACGAACAGTTCGGCGAACACACGGGTGTTCGACGAACCGAACCGAACTCGAACACTACGGGGGTGGCTCAACACTAGTTATGAATCTTCTTTATGCGACTCCTTCTGGTATTACATTGTCTAATTTTTATTTTCAAGACATCCATGTAGAACCTCAGCTGAACTTTTTTTCCCCCTTTTTCTAGGACGACTTCTGTTTTTTTTTAGGATGTTCCAGAACTTGTCTCCGGTCTCTGAGAGGTATCATGATCAATCTTCTTTATTCTATTTTATTATTATTGCATTGTTACAGGTTTCTATTATTGTACCATGTCTTGAAAAATTCTTACTGTTATTTTCACATTCAAAGTTTCTATATACAGGTGCATCTCACTAAATTAGAATATAAACAAAAAGTTAATTTATTTCACTTCTTCAGTGCAAAAAGTGAAACTCATATATTATATAGAGTCATTACAAACAGAGTGATCTATTTCAAGTGTTTATTTCTGTTAATGTTGATGATTATGGCTTACAGCCAATGAAAACACAAATGTCATTATCTCAGTAAATTAGAATACTTTATAACAACAGCTTGAAAAATGTTTTTAACCCCTTAACAACATCTGATGTACTAATACGTGTCTGTGCCCTGGGACTTAAGAGCCAGACCCGTATTAGTACATCATGGCGATCGCGCGCGCACACAGGCTGTGCGGGTGCGATCGCCGCCGGGTGTCAGCTGACTGTCACAGCTGACACCCGATACTATGTGCAGGGAGCGGTCCTGCACCGCTCCCAGCACATTAACCCCCGCGATGCTGCCATCGAAGTCGATCGAAGTCGATCGCAGCATTGCGGGGGCAAGGGGAGGTGATCGCAGATACTCACCTCCTCTTCCGGCTTCCAGCGCTGTCTGCAAAGGCTTCCCGGGTGTTGCCATGACGACCCGATGTCGTCATGACAACATCCGGGTCACCAGACAGCAGGAAGATTGTTTGGACATGCGCAGTGCATCTCCAAATAATCTTCTCCCTGTCCAGCGCTGACAGCCTGCATGACACAGGGATGGTGCTGCATTCCTGTGCCATGCAGGCGATCAGAGATAAAAAAGTGAAAGTCCCAGAGTGGGACAAAGTAATAAAGTATATAAACTTTCAGAAAGTGAAAAAAAAAAAAAAATTGCAAAAATATAAAAAAATAAATAAAAAAAATAATCCACCAAAAATAAAAATATAATATACCCATCAATAAATATTATTATAAAAAAAAATAAAAAAAAACAATAAAAGTACACATATTTGGTATCGCCGCGTCCGGAACAACCTGGCCTATAAAACTGTCCCACTAGTTAACCCCTTCAGTGAACACGGTAAAAAAAAAAAAAAAAAAAACGAAGCAAAGAGCAATGCTTTATCACCATACCGCCAAACAAAAAATGGAATAACACGCGATCAAAATGACAAATATAAATAAAAATGGTACCGCTGAAAACGTCATCTCGTCGCGCAAAAAACAAGCCAACACACAGCTCCATCAGCCGAAAAATAAAAAAGTTATAGCTCTCAGAATAAAGCTATGCTAAAAAATATTTTTTTCTATAAAATTGCTTTTATTATGTAAAAGTGCAAAACATAGAAAAACGATATAAATGTGGTACCGCTGTAAACGTACTGACCCGAAGAATAAAGCTGCCTTATCAATTTTACCACACGCGGAACAGAATAAAGAAAAACAAAAAAAACAATTCCTGAATTGTTGGTTTTTGTTTATTCTGCCTCCCAAAAATCGGAATAGAAAGCGATCAAAAAATATCACGTGCCTGAAAATGGCACCAATAACAACGTCAACTCATCCCGCAAAAAACGAGCCATCACATGACTATCTGCCAAAATCTGGAAAAATTATAGCTCTCAAAATATGGCGATGCAAAAACTAGATTTTACAAACAATGCGTCTTTTAGTGTATGACAGCTGTCAGTCATAAAAACCCCATATGATTCTGGTATTGCAGTAATCACACCGACCCGAAGAATAAAGTCGTCTAATCACTTATACCGCACGAGGAACGGCGTCAAAAATAAACTCTTGGGTTAGGATTGGGCTAGGGTTAGGGCTGGGTTTGGGGTTAGGGTTGTGCTAGGATTAGGGTTGTGCTAGGGTTAGGGTTGTGCTAGGGTTAGGGTTGTGCTAGGGTTAGGGTTGTGCTAGGGTTAGGGCTGGTGTTGGGGTTAGGGTTGGGGTTAGGGTTGTGATGGGGTTGGGATTTTTTTCAAAAGTAAGAAAAAAAGATGACGATATGGCGACTAGTGTTGAGCGCAAGTGCTCGCTACTTGAGTTTGCATCAGGTGCTCTGGTATGCATTGAGTATCGTGGGTATTTGAGTGACATGCTCGAGTCTCTGCCCCATATGCTTCACGGCCAAAAAAACTTTACGGGGATTGCCTGCCATGCACGAGCGATCCCCGCATGTTTTTTTTTGGGTGTCTAATAACCGTGAAACATGTGGAGCAGGGACTCGAGCATGTCACTCAAGCACACGCTGTACATGGTGCATACCTGAGTACCCGATGCAAACTCAAGTAGCGAGCACTTGCGCTCAAGACTAATGACAACTTATTCAATATGATGACCTAATGTGTCGTACCTCTGGGTTCAAAATGTTCACTATACACCTTAATAAAATCCTTGAGTGGTATAGTTTCCAAAATGGGGTCACTTGTGGGGGAGCTCCACTGTTTAGGCACATCACGGGCTCTCCAAACGCGACATGGTGTCCGCTAACAAATTGAATGGAAAATCGGCTCAAATTGTTAGCGGACGCCATGTTGGGTTTGGAGAGCTACTGCGTGCCCAAACATTGGAGCTCCCCCACAAGTGACCCCATTTTGGAAACTAGACCCCCCCAAGTGAAAAAAAAAACACTTTTTCATTTTTACGAATCAATTTGTGAAGCACCTGGGGGTTCCAAGTGCTCACTATGCATCTAGATAGGTGCCTTGGGGTGTCTAGTTTCCAAAATGGGGTCACTTGCGGGGGAGCTCCAATGTTTGGGCACACAGGGGCTCTCCAAACACAACATGGTGTCCGCTAATTATTCAAGCAAATTTTACAATCAAAAAGTCAAATGGCGCTCCTTCCCTTCCGAGCCCTGCCGTGCGCTCAAACAGTGTTTTTTACCCACATATTGGGTATCTGCGTGCCCAGGGAAAATTGCACAACAAATTTTGGGGTCCATTTTTTCTTGTTACCCCTGTGAAAATAAAAAAAATTGGGTCTAAAGTAACATTTTTGTGAAAAAAGTTAAATGTTCATTTTTTTCTTCCACATTCAAAAAATTCCTGTGAAGCACCTGAAGGGTTAATAAAGTTCTTGAATGTGGTTTTGAGCACCTTGAGGGGTGCAGTTTTTAGAATGGTGTCACTTTTGGGTATTTTCTGTCATAAAGACCTCTCAAAGTGACTTCAAATGTGATGTGGTCCCTAAAAAAATGGTTTTGTAAATTTTGTTGGAAAAATGAGAAATTGCTGGTCAAATTTTAACCCTTATAGCTCCCTAACAAAAAAAAATTTTGGTTCCAAAATTGTGCTGATGTAAAGTAGACATGTGGGAAATGTTAGTTATTAACTCTTTTGTGTGAAAAATCTCTCTGATTTAAGGGCATAAAAATTCAAATTTTGAAAATTGCAAAATTTTCAAAATTTTCGCCAAATTTCTGTTTTTTTCACAAATAAACGCAAGTGAGATCGAAGAAATTTTACCACAATCATGAAGTACAATATGTCACGAAAAAAGAATCTCAGAATCATGGTGATCCGTTGAAGCGTTCCAGAGTAATTACCTCATAAAATGACAGTGGTCAGAATTGTAAAAATTGGCCTGGTCATTAACGTGCAAACCACCCTCGGGGCTTAAGGGGTTAAAATCCTAAATGTTGGCCTACTGAAATGTATGTTCAGTAAATGCACTCAATACTTGGTCGGGGCTCCTTTTGCATCAATTACTGCTTCAATGCGGCGTGGCATGGAGGCGATCAGCCTGTGGCACTGCTGAGGTGTTATGGAAGCCTAGGTTGCTTTGATAGCAGCCTTCAGCTCGTCTGCATTGTTGGGACTGGTGTCTCTCATCTTCCTCTTGACGATACCCCAAAGATTCTCTATGGGGTTAAGGTCAGGTGAGTTTGCTGGCCAATCAAGCACAGTGATACTGTTGTTTTTAAACCAGGTATTGGTACTTTTGGCAGTGTGGACAGGTGCCAAGTCCTGCTGGAGAATGAAATTTCCATCTCCAAAATGCTTGTCGGCAGAGGGAAGCATGAAGTGCTCTAAAATTTCCTAGTAGATGGCTGCGCTGCCTTTGGTCTTGATAAACAGTGGACCTACACCAACAGATAACATGGCTCCCCAAATCCCCAAACCATCACTGATTGAGGAAGCTTCACACTAGACCTTAAGCAGCTTGGATTCTGTACCTCTCCACTCTTGCTCCAGACTCTGGGACCTTGATTTCCAAATGAAAATTAGAACTCTAGGACCTTGTGGAATGTGTCAATGTCTGACTTTTGGACATCTGTCAAGTCTGCAGTCTTCCCCATGATTGTAGAGCCTACTGAAACTGACTAAGGGACCTTTTTAAATCCTTAGGAAGCCTTTGCAGGTGCTTTTTGCTAATTATTTTAATTTACTGAGTTTATGACTTTTGTGTTTTCATTGGCTGTAAGCCATAATCATCAACCTTAACAAAAATAAACACTTGAAATAGATCACTCTGTTTGTAATGACTCTATATAACATATGAGTTTCACCTTTTGTATTGGACAACTGAAATAAATTAACTGTTTGATGATATTCTAATTTAGTGAGATGCACCTGTATCTGTAGCTTTGTCACCATAAAAGGAGGGGGGCCAGACACATTCCTTGCACAAGGGCCCCAAACTGTCAGTGTCCGAGGGTAGTCTCACTGTAAAAGCAGTAGTGAATGGTGATGTATGGAGCCTGAAAGTTAAAAGTTCAAAACATTATTACCCTTTTGCTCTTCACTGTGTATATGCATGGTACAAAGAGGTATATGGGAGGAATATGTCCACAAATTTCCAGACATCCAAAAGAAATATAACCAAGAACAGCAAGAGTATCCTCTTCATCTCAATAACGAATGGTGCTATAAGCGAATATCCCTTTGATGGTATCCATAATCCTACTGCAAAAGACAAGAAGAAATTAAAAATACAGTACACAAATAAAATAATAAAATATTGAAATCAACCGACACAGAAGTCACAAAAAAGAAGAGGAGGACTCAAAAGAAGGCACATAGTTCCATGTAATTATAGGAATGGAGCGAAGGAAGTATACATTTCACACAAATGTATATGTACCCCACTACTAATATACTATTAGCCAAGCACCAATAAAAATATATCCATCATTGTCCTCTCCCCACCTCCATCATTGTCATCTCCCCCACCTCCATCATTGTCATCTCCCCCACCGCCGTCATTGTCATCTCCCCCACCTTCATCATTGTTCTCCATCATTGTCATCTCCCCCACCTCCATCATTGTCATCTCCCTCACCTCCATCATTGCCATCTCCCTCACCTCCATCATTGTCATCTCCCCAACCTCCATCATTGTCCTCTCCCCCACACCATCACTGTTCTCCCCATCTGCATCATTGCTCTCCCCCACCTCCATCATTGTTCTCCCCCACCCCAATCAATGCTCTCCCCACCTCCATCATTGTCATCTCACCCAACTCCATCATTATCATCCCCACTTCCATCATTGTCCTTTCTTCCATATCCATCATTGTCATCTCCCCCACCTCCATCATGGTCATCTCCCCCTCCTCCACCATTCTCCTTTCTCCCACATCCATCATTTTTATCTCCCTCACTTCCATCATTGTCATCTTCATCACCTCCATCATTGTCATCTCCCCCACCTCCACCATTGTCCTCTTCCCACCTCCATCACTGTTCACCCCCATCCCCATCATTGCTATCCCCACCTCCATCATTGTTCACCCCCATAATTGTTCTCCCCATCATTGTTCTCCCCTACTTCCATCATTGCTCTCCCCCACCTCCATCATTGTCATCTCCCACCTCCATCATTGTCCTTTTTTCCACATCCATCATTGTCATCACCCCCACCTCCATCATTGTAATCTCACCCACCTCCGTCATTGTCCTTTCTCCCACATCCATCATTGTTATCTCCCCCAACTACATCATTGTCATCTCCCTCACCTCCATCATTGCCATCTCCCTCACCTCCATCAATGTTCTCCACCACCCCCATCAATGCTCTCCCACACCTCCATCATTGTCATGTCCTCCACCTCCATCATTGTCATCTCCCCACCTCCATCATTGTCATTTCTTCCACATCCATCATTGTCATCTCCCCCACCTCCATCATGGTCATCTCCCCCACCTCCATCATTGTCTTTTCTCCCACATCCATCATTGTCATCTCCCCCACCTCCATCATCACTGTTCTCCCTCATCCCCATCATTGTCATCTCCTCCATCCCCATCATTGTCTTCCCCACCTCCATCATTGTTTCCCCCACCAACCCTCACTGTCTCCCCAGTGTAGTAAAAAAAACCACTCACCTCTCAGCCCGTTCCCCCGCAGCATCGTTGTTGCCAGCATGTTTCTCCCTGACACAGGCCCATGCTGCATGCTGACCTCATCAAGCCTCTTGAGCCTGTGTCAGGGAGAAAGCGCCGGGCAGAAAGTAGAGGATGGATTCTCTCAGCTCCCCTGCTATTTTCTCCTGTAGATAGTGGAGCTGGAGGAATCGCTCCCTACCGCCACATATAATGAGGGCAATCTGGCCATGGGCCCCCCAGAGCCTCGGGCTCTGAGAAACAGGCCAGATTGCCCTCAGTATTAGCCGCCCTTCAAGGGCCCCCCTCCACCTTCGGGCCCCGGTGCAGCTGCACCGATGGTATGTCTGCCCCTGATTAAATAGGCAATCATCTTGGCTATCACATACATAAATTTGACTTACAACTATTTAGCATATGATTAGTTATGCAGATTCTTGTCATGTCACCACATTGTTACTGTTTTGCTCCTGGTGGTGGAAAAATCTTTTTCTTCCTGTATACTACAAATTAGAACCTGCTCTCACATTCCCTAATACCTCAGTGTGTTATTAGGTTGATTCTCATGGAAAAGGTCACTGATTTGAATCGAGGAGCATCCATGAAGAAGATTTCCCAAGAAAAGAGAAAGTGTTGTCCAGCTCATCAATAACTTTTTCTCGGCCAAGAATATTGCCAAACTGCATTATGTAAGTGTCATGACAGTTGGAAGAATCCGAAAAGCCAAGAGGTGAATGTCCAGGCAAAATATCAGAGTCAACAAGTTGGCTTATCACTATCTCTATTAGTTCTGCTGCGACAAACACAACAGTGGAGGTGGCTCGTATGCTTCGTAATAGTGAGATCACAGACGTCCATGCAAGCACTATGCAACGCATGTTACACAAGTCTTGAATGGAGACTCAAAAAAGGTGAAGAAGCCTCGACTTCAATATCACCATATAGAATCTTCTACTGAAAAGTGAACAATAGAAGATTGGAAACAACATGATTTGGAGCGATGAGACAAAAGTCAATAGACTAGGCTCTGATGGGTATAAATGGGCCTGGAAAAACAAGAGAAGAAGAGGCTAACGAATCGAGAAATTTAAGGAACTGTCAAGTCTGGTGAAGGAAGCCTGATGATATGTTTTTTTTTCACAGCCAAAGGCGTTGGATACTTGATCAGCATCGATGGTGGTCTTAGTGCTGAGCTATATGTGAGTATCCTACAAGACAAATTACTTTGCACACTCGAGTACTGTGGGTATGAAAAGGACGACATAGTTTTAAAGTAGGACAACGACCCAAAGCATACGGTGAGATTGGCGTGGTGCAGGATTGGCCCCCATAATCCCCAGACCTCAACCCAATTGAACACTTGCGGGTAGAGTGGAATAAAAAACTGTATACACTGTATACATACCCAAGTGAGTCAACCAGTATGCACCAACTTTGGGAACATGTAAAAGAGACTTGGAATCACATGTCGGTGGAGACATGCTTGAATCTGATCAAGAGCATGCCCAGAAGTATTCAGGCAGTGTTGAAAGTCAAAGGGTGGATTTACAAAATACTAACAAAATAAATTTCGATTTTTAGGAGCAAAACAGTAACAATGCAGTGACATGACAAAAATCTGCATAACTAATCATATGCTAAATATTTGCAAGTCAAATTTATATATGAGGTAGCCAAGACGATTGTCTATAAAATGATGGTAGTCTCACGTTTGTAGCAGAAGTGGATGGTGAGATATGGAGCCTGAGGTCAAACGTTCAAAACATCTCACTTTGCTTGTCACTGTATATACACTGCTCAAAAAAATAAAGGGAGCACTCAAATAACACATCCTAGATCTGAATGAATGACATATTCTCATTGAATACTTTGTCCTGTACAAAGTTGAATGTGCTGACAACAAAATCACACAAAAATCATCAATGGAAATCAAATTTATTAACCAAACAAGTCAAAATGAGGCTCAGTATTGTGTGTGGCCTCCACGTGCCTGTATGACCTTCCTACAATGCCTGGGCATGCTCCTGATGAGGTTGCGGATGGTCTCATGTGGGATCTCCTTCCAGACCTGGACTAAAGCATCCGCCAACTCCCGGACAGTCTGTGGTGCAACGTGACGTTGGTGGATGGAGCGAGACATGATGTCCCAGATGTGCTCAATCAGATTCAGGTCTGGGGAACGGGCGGGCCAGTCCATAGCTTCAATGCCTTTGTAGCACCCCGAGGGCTCGGCTGCTACAGGGGTATTGCACCTCGAACCAGAGGTGTGGTATTCCACTCCCGGGTAAGGATGGAGTGTGGACTAGAACTCAGTTAGCTGCATGCACCACATACATCCCATTTCCGGGGGACAGATCAACGGTACTCCCACCAGATAGATGTGCAGGTACGACAGCGTCTGTCCCTGGCTGGAGTGGGAGGGGGGGAGGAATATCCCAGTGGTGCAGGAGCAGAGAGGGGAGGGACTCTGGGCATAGGAAGGAGCCCATTGGTGGCTAGTCACCTGGGCTCGGGTGTCAGAGGGAGTATAAAAGGTGGGCACCATCTTAGGAGTTCAGTTCAGTCAGACAGAAGAAGAGGAGAAGAGTAGTGACAGGGAGCAGCAGCCCTGTCTGGGTGCTGCTCCTGAAGGGAGCAAGAGAGAGAAAGACAAGAGGAAAGGAACAAGGAACAAGGAAGGAATGGAACCTGGAGAAAGGCCCAGAGACATGAAGGAAGAGGGAACCCGAACACGCTAGGAGTCAGCGGGTGAAGGGTTGGCAGATCAGGGTACCGGATCCCGAACTGGTGGAGGCCACTTATCCTCAGCCAGGAACCGGAGGTCGTGGCCACGTCTTGGCGCGACCACTCACTACACTCACCACGAAGGCACGCCACATAGGGTCAGGGAAACCGGAGATAGGTTTCGCCACCAGAAGGCCCGAGGAAGCTGGACATGGGTGGGTCCCTAGTGGGGACGGCCAGAGAAAGGAACGGAGAAAGGAGTTCAAGGTCACACTCTGGAACTGCCTGGGGGTTGGTCGAGCCCCGTACCTGGTGGACGCAGCACGGCTCGGGTCGTCATCACCTGCAGGACTGACACTGATAACATCTGTGAGTAAAGCATTGAAAACTGCAATCAGTCTCTGTGTTCCATCGCACTACCAGCACTAAAGGTACCGGGACGCCCTTTCTATCACTCCCTTCACCCGCACCAGCTGCCCTGAGGCCATACCTCTCCCGTTGGGGGTTATACCACCATTGCTGCACACATACCACCGGCCTCAGCGGACTGTTCTGCAGCGGCGGCCTTGCGACCGCAAATCAACGGGTGGCGTAGTCGACACTTAAACAACATCTACAAAGACTGCCACACGTTTAGTTTGACCACCCTGGGCACGGACCGGGTCCCCGCCACTCGGAGACTACTACCCCCATCGGATCCGGCTCCGGGTATTCCCCCGCGCACACGTGCGCCGCACTACAGCACTGGCCCAGGGGGCGCGTCACCTTCATCTTGCAGAAACTGCTGACACACTCCAGCCACATGAGGTCTGGCATTGTCCTGCATTAGGAGGAACCCAGGACCAACCGCACCAGCATATGGTCTCACAAGGGGTCTGAGGATCTCATCTCGGTACCAAATGGCAGTCAGGCTACCTCTGGCGAGCACATGGAGTGCTGTGCGGCCCTCCAAAGAAATGCTACCCAACACCATTACTGGCCCACTGCCAAACCGGTCATGCTGAAGGATGTTGCAGGCAGCAGATCGCTCTCCACGACGTCTCCAGACTCTGTCCTGTTTGTCACATGTGCTCCCGTGTGCATGATTTGCAACTGTTTGACAGCTTTATTGCATGTGAGGAATGTGTAAGAAATAGACATTCCTCACATGTAATAAAGCTGTCAAACAGTCACAAATCATGCACACGGGAGCGATTCAAACACATCACCGAGTTGCTGTAAATACTCGAAGCTCAGCCCGAGCATACTCGGAACAGAAAATACTCGCTCAACACTAATTATTATATATTATATCACTATGTTCTATTTTTGGACATATGAAGACTAAAAACAACTATTATATTTGTATACCCCTCTCAGTACGTACTGTCTATGGATGGATTGGTCTTTTTGACCGATGCATCTTTTATCCCTTTGTACCTATATGCTTCCTTGTACGCCTAATCCTTAGATGCCCGTTCCTAGGATATGCTGGTTTCTGAGTCACGATCACATGATCGCTGTTTCAACATCTCTAATTGGCTTCAATGTGCAAATGCGCGCAATGCTTTTATCTAATTAATGCACTATATCATAAGTATATGTACACATCACATCTCCAAATAATACTAGTAGGTTAACACTTTCAGAGACAATAGGTCCCTGTACATGAAGGTACTGACACTAAGATAATTAAAATATAAACTTTATTAATATTTCAAAATATATAAAATAAGATTAAATTCAAGCATACAGGTATCCCAGTTTGTAGCTAAGGGGCTTTTGAAAAAGCTAAGGCGAAACGGCGTTATCAGGGTGGTAGCACAGGCACACAGGTCATCACTAGTGCAATCGTAAGTCATATTATAGAACATTCTAATTGACCTTTTCATGTCTCTCATATGTATTTAGTGGGTATAATCGTTATTTTACCCTACTGGAGATTTTGACAATCAAAAAGCACTTGCACTTTATATTTTACTCCAGGACTACAATGGTTACTAGAAACCCTTTCTGAAAACACCCTCATAATTTATTTTGACACTATAAACTTTGTAATGCTGCATATAGAAATGGTTATACCAATCCAAGCACTATGCACTTTATGATTCTATGATTTCTATATATATGCCATTAAACATTAAACTTGTAGTGACGTTTGGAGGCATTTTACATTATCTCAGACCTGATATGCCTGTTAGTTACAAACGGGGATACCTCTATGCTTGATTTTTAATCTTATTTTATATATTATGAGGTATTAATAAAGTTTATATTTTAATTAGCTTAGTGTCAGTACCTTCATGTACAGGGATCTATTATCTCTGGAAGTGTTATCCTATTAATGCTTTTATCTAGCTGAATCCTACTTATGATATTGGGCGTGAGCGTAAGATGCCATATGGGTCAAGTCATACCTATCGCTTGGATCCCACGTGACTATCATATCCGGGCTATGCTCTGATGCATGCGTGGCACTAACGCTATTGATGATGATGATGATTGCTATTGATGATGTTGATTGCTATTGATACTTAGCGCATGTGTCGGCGTGCGGATCATATGACGTACCCCTCTAGCTGCAATTATATGTTATGTCTTTACCTGTCCTTGATTTTAATGTTTGTTTTCTATTGGCCATCTGTTTCATAAATAGCTTAGCCACCCCCTCTTCAACCACCTCCGACGAAGCAACAGTAAAACGCGCGTCGGGTGAGTATGATTAGAAGTGCTTGCTCTTTGCACTTTTTTTATACACCTATGTACAAAAATTTTCTAATGGCTCTGCAATTAATCATTCTGTATCCATTACAGTTATAATTTCGGGGTAAAAGTCCATTGACTATACTTCCTATTTAATGAATACAATCATTGAGATGCACATTTATGCATTTTACCCTGTAACTACTTAACTATATGTCCTCAGATTTCTTATAGTGTCCTTTGATGTATCATGCTTTATGTTCCTGTGGGTAATACTATATCTAATTTATCTATGCCCGTTTACATATGGTCATAGCCGTTAGGTTACTATCCATACTTCGTATGTTTTACCTTAGTGATTAAATATCACCATATACATGCTTATATATGTCACCCATTAAATGTGTAGGTATATATTGAGTGGGGTTCCCACAGCTGCTCACTCACCAGTTTGTGTTTGTATTTTAGGATTTTTAATATATGCTTTTATGTTTGTATCTAATAATAAAAAATCATCTTTTAATATGTCTCAATGATTTTTTCTCCTGGGACATGTTCTGTTTATATTATTGGTATTTCTATGGTTGGTGGTGCTTTATGGGACACTTTACCCTTACCTGGGTTTACAACTTCTTGATGTTTAATTTTTAAAATGTGTGTTCTTCCAAAAATACATTTTTAGAACCATTCGAATATACTTTATGGAAACCTGGCACAATCATTTGCAAAAACAATCAGTAAGGCTATGTGCACACGATGCAGAAATGCTCAGGATTTTTTCCTGAGCGTTTCTACATCTCCCTGGCAGAAAAAAACGCATGCGGATTGTACATGCATTTTCCTGCCAGGGACATGCGGAAATGCCAATGACATTTCCGCATGCGGATTGACAAGCGCTTTCGAAGTGATTTTAGCATCACTTGGTAAGTGCTTGTGACAACTAGGTCACACTATATAAATCCTTGCAAACAGCATGGATTTATATAGTGTGACCTGAGAGAGTGGTAAAAAAAAATAAATAAATGTATACTTACCCTCCGATGGCCCCCGGTGTCCCGCTCACTCTGTTCTCCCTTGCCGGCAACAGTGAATTGAAAGACCTGCCGACGTCAGCGTCACGTGACCCGTCACATGACTCTGACATCAGCGCAGGTCCTTCAACTCACTGCAAAGTGCCGGGAACCAAGCAGGAGCTGTGCGCGGGCCGACAGAAGGTAAGTATACATTATTTTTTATTTTATTCTTGCTTTTACAGCTTTTTTATGGTACCTGGGTGTGGAGGAGAGTCTCATCTTCTCCACACTCGGGTACCATCCGCACATTAGAGCGCGCCAATGACGCAAGTACAAATGCAGTCTTGCAGTATTGGCGCGTTCTGATGCAAGTCAATGGTGGCGAAAACGCCGCTTTTCCGCAAAACTAATGGACATGCTGCGGATTTTTGAGCGCAGCATAAACGCTGCGGAAAAATCCACAGCATGGGCACAGCACATGCGGATTTCCATTGGGGAACATTGCTGCCCTTCTACCATGCATTTTTAATGCGTTTCCGCGGCGTTTCCGCAGCTGCAAAACGCCGCGGAAACGCATTAAAATCGCATCGTGTGCACACAGCCTTAAACACGTTTGGAACTACAAAACCTCCAAAATTGCGAAACAGATTTTAACAAAACATAAGCAAAGGGGAGGACTAGGATTGCCTAATTTACATGCATATCACTTAGCAAACCTAATTCTGCAAAGCAAAAGTTGGTTTCTTCAGGCCAAAAAGACTTCTTGGACAGAAATAGAATCTGCATGCATGAATCAGCAACCCCTATCTTCCTTAATCTTAACCCTTTTAATGGTTCCCAACCTTCCACTCCCATCTCACCCGATCATCAGTTCAACTATGGATGCTTGGAAAAAATTAGTCAAAAGTTCCAACGCTCCTCTTACTGTGGTTTCTCTAACTAATATTCCTATTAACTCTGTAAATAAACTGATTCCCAACTTTCCCTGTAAAAAATGGGAGAAATTACAGATCCAAGATTTTTCTATAATAATAAAAGAGAACAAGCCAAACTCTTTCATAAACTTTCAAGCATTGAAATCCAATTCCAATATTTTAGATGAGGACCTTTACAACTTTCTAAAAAGGAGGAAACTACTTAGGAATTATCTAAGATTTCCAATTGTCCTACCTAAAGATATCAAGCACGTAATAGTAGAGAAGATATCTGGCACCACCTCTGCTTTAAATACACTTTTCCTTCAATATGGTGAAACTCCTGGATATATGGTGGTGCATGTCCAAGTGAACAATCAAGTAGTGCAAAAGCAGAAATTAAGGTAGCACTCACCAGTAGTTCCAAGGATGTCCTTTATTTGGACTCACAGTACATATTAACTAGCGGCATCGGACGGAGGTTCCTGAGGGTGTGCGGGGGGAGTGAGAGAGAGGACGACGGCCTTTTCACTCCCTTCCGGAGCTTCAACAGGTCCCGTTGAAGCTCCGGAAGGAAGCGAAACGGCCGTCGTCCTCTCTCTCACTCCCCCACACACCCTCAGGAACCTCCGTCCGATGCCGCTAGTTAATATGTACTGTGAGTACAAATAAAGGACATCCTTGGAACTACTGGTGAGTGCTACCTTTATTTCCGCTTTTGCACTACTACCTAAAGATATATTACTTCTTATCCAAAACCCGTCTAATAACAAATTCTGGAAAAACAGAGAAATATTTGTAATATTTAACGCAGACTCATCTTTTTCCAAGTCTTCATTCTCTCTTAAATGGGAAAAAGTTGGGTAAGCAATTTAATGTTAAAAAATTGCAAAGTGCCCATGAACTTACTTATACAGTAACAACTAACACCACTCTTCATTAGTAGTGATGAGCGAATATGTTTGAAAAACGATCGCAAGTTTTAAATTCGACACGAATATGGTACATTCAGATTCGTGACCGGAAACCTGAGCATTTTTTCTTAAAATCTGAAAAAATCGGTAAAATTCGGTGAAAAATTGCGGGAAATTATTGCTTTGCAACTAAAGTATTTTTAACACTTTGGCTAACATACTGATGATGTATGATGAGCGGGGGGACGGGAAGGGGCTGGGGAGAGCTCACAAGAGCTGAGAGCAACGGTGTGCTTGTAATCTTTTTTTTTTCCGAACTTTATGTGTGCAAATCGCGGCTAGCCAATCAGGGCACAAAAAGCATCCACTCTGTCCAGACACAAGGGTTTGTGCCATTGGCTGCTGAAATCACATGTCCTCTCTATATAAAGAAGGGACATGTTGTGTCAGCACCATTTTCTGATTATAATAGGTCACGGACGCTGCTGCTGGACCCTGCTCCTGCATACTGAGCGATTTTAGCTTGATAGGTAGGCAGTTGCTTCTAAGTCAGAAAGTTTAGATAGATAGGGTCCCGTGTGGCTGTGAAATCGACCTTCCAGCAGTTTTGTTTTTTCTTGTGCTATTATGGAGGTCCAGACAAAGACAGCAGGGCACATATCATAGAACTCTGTTGTGCACTGCTTCTATTGTGCTCCATGCACAAGTACACCTTAAAAAATCTATTTTTTTCACTTGCTAATGTGATACAGCAAGCCCTACTAGCCCACCTTATCATTTTGTGGGGTTTAAATTCAGCTGTATGCAGAGCTCCTGAGTGCAGAGTACAAAAATCTTTTTTTTTCATTTGCCAATGTGATACAGAAAACTATAGTAGCTTGTCGTTTTGAGGGGAAGAAATTCAGCTGTATGCAGATTTAAAAAAAATCTTTTTTTTCTGTGAGTAACGTGACACTGCACACCATAAGCCACCTTGTCATTTTGTGTGATTGAAATTCACCTGTGTGCAGACTGAGTTAACAAACCTTTTTTTTCTGTTGCTAACAAGAGTAAAAAAATATTTTTTTTTTCTGTGACAAACATGATTCAGCAGGCTAGATCTGAGTTTGAAATTGTTTGGAGCATATTTTATATGTTATACAAGCCTCATCCACATTTCAGGGTGCCAAAGGACGGTGGATTACTGTGGTCAAGGGGGGCTGGTGAGGTGATACCAGACAAACTGTTAGTGAAGGTGCAAGAACAAATGGAGGAGGAATAGGTGATGGGCGAGCAACTGTCAGGAGATGAAGAGGATAATCATCCCCTCCTTGTTGTTCATGGTTGGCGGGACAGGACAGAGGAAGCAAGCATCGGAGTTACCCAGCCACCAACACAGCTTGGGCTTGGACCTCATGGAAGAGCCCGACATATGATTGCCTTCTTGCTGCACTATCTGCAACATGATCTCCGTATAGTTATGATTCGAAATGGTGCTGACTACTGGGTTGCCACTGTTAGATCCACGTTATAAGAGTAAATTTTGCCAAATGCTTCCTGCCCTGGAAAGGGACCTGCGAATGCTGGACTATCAAAACAAGCTTTTACACAACTTTAGACAGATTTTCCCCAAGACAGCAGTGAGGCACACAGTGTACATCGCAGCTCTACACTTCCAACCTCTGGCACGTCAACTTTAGTGTTGAGCGAATTTGTTCGGCATTTCAAATTCATGTTATCTGGGTGACAGAGTGGTAAATCAAGGAAGTTCGCGGGCAGAGCCGATTTTTTGGCGCGAACAAGCCAGAGCCCCGGACACGAACCCGAATTTGAAATGCCGAACAAATTCTCTCAACACTAGTCAATTAGTCAACGCCAAAATATTAGCAGCAGCAGCAGTGTCAGTGTAAGAAGCAATTTTTGTGAGTCCTTTCACACAATTTTTAGACCAGTACAACAGAGTACAAGTCTGAAATGTGGTGAACGACTGGAGAGAATGGAACAGGAGTATCTAGAGCTCAATATGAATACCTTCAGGGAGGATTTGGACCCTTTTACTTTTTGGTCTTCAAAAATGGATGAATGGTGTGAGCTCGCCTGTCACACTTTGGAGATTTATCATGCCCGGCAGCCAGCGTTTTCTCAGAACGTGTCTTCAGCGCTGCTGGTGGTGTCCTGACAGATAAGCACAGCCAGCTGTCCCCTGAAATTGTAGACCGCCTAACTTTCTTCAAGATGAACAAGTCATGGATCTCCAAGGACTTTTGCTTCGCAATCACAGACTGTACAGACTAGGCTATGCTGTAGTTTTTAGTGTGCTGCACTGATCTTGCATAATTTCAGTCTATGATATGTTTAGTGTGGCTTCAGTGCCTGCTGCTGCAGATGTTAAAACTCATTTTTTGAAATGTGAACACTCCTAGTTGGGTCTCCATATGCTGGGTTGGCTGTAGTGGAAGAGGTGTTGGTCCTTGTGATGAACCTGTAGCCGCCATCTTGGTAATGATAAATCATATCCAGGGATGGCCACACTTCAGCAGCCCCCACCCTTGGGACCTTCTGTTAAAACGTCAACTAGATAGTTTCCCCCCATCCAGGCTCCTGTAAGATAAGAAGCCTACTTAACACTTGAATGCTAGGAGCTTCAAAGACTTCGAGAGGAAACACAGCCAGCAGGGGGGGGTGCTTCGTCTATCTGTACCTGACCATTTGTCCCATAGGACTAGTTTCTTTGTCTGTCACAAGCATGGAGGCATAAGATATAGAAACATGAATAGTACACGCATGTTGCGTGGGATGGGCCAATAAAAAAATATCACGGCGTCCCGGAGCCATTGCGCACACAAGCCTCCGCGGTAGACGTTTGTACGTGCTCTGGAAGCCAAGATATAGCGCGGAGCCATTCCTGAGGACCGTATGGTATCATAATTGATATCAAAAGGTCGGTTACGGCGGCCCGAACCCATGGGAACCCCTGGGGGTATCATGAGACCATCCCAGAAGAAGTTATTGGGTTCCATAGAATTTGGGCTTCTGATCGAAGTTAGACCTGAGGGTGGAGACTGAGCCAGCTGACCTCACCAGCAGTGGGCAGGACGGGGCAGGTAAGATAGCAGGACAGACAAGAGATAAGTCAGTCTTGACCCAAGAGTGGTGTGCTGAACATCTGAGCACCAGCTGAGGCCACCAAGGGGAGGAGCAGTTTGACCATGCGGTGGTAGGCCTCAGCCTGTAACAAAGAACCGTGCCTGCGACCGCAGAATCCTCTCCCTGCGTCACAAGAAAATCAAGAAACCGGTAACTGATATGCTGTGGTGATTCTGTGTGTTGTATTCCATTGTTGTATAGTTTAGCCTGACCTTATACCTGTGTATATTTAGTTGTATATCGTGTATCTAGTGTATTATTATAATCAATTACCTCAAGTAAGTGTGGGCCTGCCTTTTATTCTGCATAACGAACGCACGTCCGTGTGAGCTCGGCTCAAGCCAAAACGCTACCCAGGGTTGGTTCCTGACCCGATATAGGCCCATTCACGGACTGGGCGTATATCTAAAATAGGGACTGGTGGCAGCATACCAACTGGGGATTGGGGAAGGCTGGTAGTGACGGTCGGAGGTTCAGATATATATATTCCTGGCGCGGCCAAGGAAGATATATATACCGCCCTCACTACAGAGGGCCCCGATACCCAGTAGGTTACAGGACAGTCTCCCTGGCGACCGCTTATCCTAGGTGCAGTTCCTTGACTGACCTGAGGCTAAGAGGGCGCTAGCGAGTTGTGCTGTGTAGTGACGTTACGGTTTAGTGACGTTGAAGGGATAACACACTACCGTGTTCCCTGCGCTGGTTGCAGCTACCTGGCACTACTTTCTCTAGGTGCAGTACCTTGACTGACCTGAGAGGTAAGGGGGCGCCAGAGAGCTGCACCCACCGGCCGGCTTTCATCACATTGGTGGCAGAGCGGTGGGATTGCAGAATAATAGTGTTGTGGGACCCCTACTCCCAGGCACTAAAGACTGCCAGTGGTAACTTCCACTGCTGGAGTCTTAAGGTCAGCCCAACGTTAGACGGTCAGGCTAAAAGTATAACAAGGTGTGTGCAAACTCAGGGTTGCAGCGGTGTCGGTTACCAAGATGGCAGACGGCACCAGGAGCAAGACCCTGCAGGAGGCTAATGCTACGGTCCGTGTGGCAGGAGGGGAGGACATTGTTACTCATGGCGAGGAGGAGTCCAGCCCGGGCACCTCAGGGAGCCAGTCCCCAGTATACGGTCCCGCAGTGGGCTGCCCACCACCTACCCAGCCCAGCCTGTCCAGATCACAAGCCCTTTTACAAGCGGCTATGGCAAGTCTCCAGTCTCATGGCGATGCCGTCTACAAAACCCTCCTGGCAGCATCAGAGAAGGCAGCGGAGGAGGAGCGCGAAGCTGCGGAGCGGGCTGCGGAGCGTGAAGCTGCAGAGCGCCGGGAGGCTGCGGAGCGTGCAGAGCGAGCTGCGGAGCGCCAGCACCAACTGGACCTGGCCCAGCGGGGGCTTCCGCTAGAGCAACCAACCCATCAGGAGACCAAGTCGTCCAAAGTCCGAGCTGAGGACTTCCCTCTACTGGAGAAGGATGGGGACCTGGACTCCTTTCTGGTGGCATTTGAACGGACCTGTCTTCAGCACCATCTGGCCCGGGATCAGTGGGCCAGATACCTGACCCCCCGTTTGAGGGGTAAGTCCCTGGATGCCTTGGGGGACTTACCTGCCGGGGAGGTACAGAACTACGACTGCATCAAGCGGGCCCTGATCCGGCAGTACAACCTCACTCCCGAGTCGTATCGCCAGAAGTTCCGGAGCCTGCTGCGTGGCCCCAAGGACACCTGGACCGATCATATGCGGGCGCTGTTGAGAGCCGCAGAGCACTGGACCTCGGGTCTAGCGCTTACTACCCGCCAGGAGGTCCAGGAACTGTTCGTCACGGAGCAGTTCTTGTGGAACTGCCCAGAGGACCTCCGACAGTTCCTCCGTGACCGAAAACCAACAGGGGCTTCTGCTACAGCCGCCCTGGCAGACGAGTATGCCAATAACAGGGCGCCTGAGCTGAAGAAGTCTGCCAGCAGCACCTGGAGAGGGGGTAAGCCCAGTCATGCCCCTGTTTCCCCGGCCCCTAGAACACAAGGGGTGTATCCCCCTGTTGCCCTCTCCAGGCAAGGACCAGACGTAAGACGTTGTCATCTATGCAACAAACCAGGACACTTTAGGGCTGAGTGTCCCCAGCGCCAAAAGACCCCATCCCAGTCCCAGAGAGCGCCCAATGTTTTGTGTGTGGGAGGGGGTGGTGGTAGGTCCCTGGACAACATCCAACCCGTCACCATAGGCCGTTCTGCGGTCATGGGACTGCGGGACACGGGCGCTGAACGAACACTGGTACGGCCTGAGGTGGTGTCCCCCCAGGACTTGGTACCAGGAAAGACTCTTTCCGTCTCCGGGGTTGGAGGCGTGGAGCCGGCACTTCCCGTTGCCATGGTGTATTTGGACTGGGGTGCCGGAAGGGGGATGCGGGAGGTGGGAGTAACGCCAAATATTCCCGCAAATGTTTTATTAGGGACCGACTTGGGGCGTCTAGTATCGCAGTATGTACCCTCTGAACCCCCAAGTTCGGCCCCCCAAGAGTGTATTGATTTGTCTGCTGCTAATGCCAACCATGTTGTATGTAGTGTGTGTCCTGCTGAGGAGGAGGGAGTGAAACCTGAGGGTAACACCTGCACAGACACAACACAAACAGGGTTAGTGAAAGCAGGTGGGGAGTGTGGGGATGCCCGCAGAGGTGCTCAGCCGGCGTGCCGTGACCTCTTGTCCTCCGGTGAGGGAGGGGGCGGGCAGGATTCTGTAGAGGGAAGCTCAGGGATGGAGAGGGGGGCAGCTACCGGCAGTGTAGGGCTCCCACTGGTATCCAGGCTGCTGAGTATAGGCCCACTGCAGGGGGAGGAACAGGCCATGGGGGGTGGGGGTGTCCCAAGAGAGGGGCCGCCAGGTAAGACCCCAGGGCAGGAGTTCCCCACATCCGAGATGTCCAAAGGCCTAGGAAGCCTGCCTGATCGGGCGGCTTGGTCAGAAACAGAGGGGAAGCGGGCACTACCCACGGTCACAGCGGTCATAGCCGCTGTCACCAGGAGTGGGAGCGCCGGAGCCCAAGGAGCCTTGCAGAGGTCCGACGGCTTCCCCACTTCTGACCAAGTGTCGGCCGGGTCAGACAGCGGCCAGGTGACATGCCCGGAGGGGCTGACAGAGGATGTGGCAGTTTCGTCGATTCTGGCCACATCAAGTCAGGAATTTCAGGCTGCGTTGGAAGCAGACGACAGCCTGAAAGCTCTCAAGGAACAGGCGGCACAGCCTCCCATGGAGTCAGACTGCGAGCGTGTGGTCTGGGACCAGGGACGGCTGTACCGGGTAACGGTCCAGCAGGGTTCACCGGAGGCGTGGCCCAGGGACCGACAGTTAGTGGTACCCTATCCGTTCAGGGCGGAATTGTTGCGGATCGCACACGAGATTCCGATGGCCGGACACCTAGGGATCGCTAAAACCAAGGCCAGGATAGCTCAGCATTTCTACTGGCCTGGGATGGGAGCCGCGGTGGGTGCCTACTGCCGTTCGTGTGACACCTGTCAGAGGGTGGGGAAGGCGGGGCCGCGCCCCAAAGCCCCACTGGTAACTCTGCCAATCATCGAAGAGCCTTTCTCGAGGGTCGCTGTGGATCTTATTGGACCTCTGTCCACTCCCAGCCACTCCGGGAAATGCTTCATACTCACGGTAGTGGACTATGCCACCCGGTACCCGGAAGCGGTAGCTTTGTCGTCCATTCGGGCCGACAAGGTGGCTACCGCCTTACTGGAGATCTTCTCCAGAGTGGGTTTCCCCCAAGAAATGCTCACCGACCGAGGGACCCAGTTCATGTCGCGGCTGATGGAGTCCCTCTGTAAGCAAATGCAGGTGCAACATCTGGTGGCCAGCCCGTATCACCCACAGACTAATGGCCTGTGTGAGCGGTTCAATGGCACCTTAAAGCAGATGCTTAAGATGTTGGTCGACTCCCACGGGAGAGACTGGGAGCGTTACCTCCCACACCTCCTATTTGCTTACCGGGAGGTTCCGCAGGCCTCAACGGGGTTCTCCCCCTTTGAGCTCCTGTACGGGCGACGGGTACGGGGCCCCCTGGCTCTGGTGAAGGAAGCATGGGAAGGGTATTTGGCCACCCCCGAGGTGTCGGTCATCGAGTATGTCGTGCGCCACCGGGACAGGATGATGGCCTTGGCAAAGCTGGTGCAGGACAATATGGCCCAGGCCCAGGCCGACCAGAAGCGGTGGTACGACCAGAATGCTTGTGAGAGGACCTACCAGGTGGGTCAAAAGGTGTGGGTACTGGTCCCCGTACCACAGAACAAGCTTCAGGCAGCCTGGGAAGGTCCCTACTTCGTGCACCAGAAACTCAACGCCGTCACCTATCTGGTCACCCTGGATCACGCCCGTGGAAGGAGGAAGGCCTTCCACGTGAACATGATGAAGGCTCATCATGAGCGGGAAGCGACTGCCCACCCAGTGTGCAACCTTCCCGAGGAAGGAGAGGTAGAAACCCTCCTGGATCTGCTCACCCAAGCCAAGGCGGGTGGGTCCATCGAGGATGTGGGGGTTGGCCACCAGCTCACGGAGGACCAACGGTCCCAGCTGGGGACCACCCTGCACCCCTTCCGGGGGCTGTTCAGCAGCCTGCCCGGAAGGACTGAGATGGCTGTCCACGACGTGGACACTGGCGATCACCCGCCGATCCGGCGTTCAGCATATCGGGTCTCTTTCGAGGTGCAGGGAAACATGCGCCAAGAGATAGACGAGATGCTGAAGCTGGGGGTGATCCAGGCATCCAGCAGCGCGTGGGCCTCGCCTGTAGTCCTCGTACCAAAGAAGGACCGAACTACACGGTTCTGCGTGGACTACCGGGGGCTCAACGCTGTAACGGCCACCGATGCGTTCCCCATACCACGCATCGATGACCTGCTCGATCGGATGGCCGGGGCTAAGTACCTGACCATCATGGATCTGAGCCGGGGGTACTGGCAGATTCCTCTGACCCCCGCGGCAAGGGAACGCTCTGCCATTATCACCCCTTTTGGACTGTACGAGTCCACAGTGATGCCATTCGGCATGAAGAATGCCCCTGCCACTTTTCAGCGGATGGTCAATACGCTGCTTGAGGGACTTGAAGGGTACGCGGCTGCGTACTTGGACGATATTGCAGTCTTCAGTCCCACTTGGGAGGATCACCTAGAGCACCTGCGGCAGGTGCTCGGTCGGATCCACCGGGCAGGCTTGACCATCAAGCCGGAAAAGTGCCAGCTGGGCATGAGTGAGGTCCTCTACCTGGGTCACCGGGTAGGCGGGGGGGTTCTGAAGCCAGAACCGGGGAAAGTGGATGCCATCGCATCCTGGCCCACTCCTAGGACCAAAAAGCAGGTGATGTCCTTCTTGGGGACCGCCGGGTACTATAGGAGGTTCGTCCCACACTATAGCACCCTGGCCAAGCCCCTGACGGACCTCACCAAGAAGAAGCTGCCCGTCGCAGTCGACTGGACAGTCGCCTGCGAGACAGCTTTCGGGGCACTCAAGGCCGCCCTAAGTAGCTCCCCTGTACTGCAAGCTGCCGACTTCGACCGGCCGTTTGTGGTACAGACCGACGCCAGTGACTTTGGCCTCGGTGCTGTGCTAAGTCAGGTCAACACGACAGGCCAGGAACATCCTGTCTTGTACCTGAGCAGGAAGCTACTGCCCCGGGAGGTGGCTTACTCCACGGTGGAAAAAGAATGCCTGGCAATTGTATGGGCCCTGCAGCGTCTGCAGCCCTACTTGTACGGGAGCCATTTCACCGTGGAGACGGACCACAACCCCCTCAGCTGGTTACACACGGTCTCTGGGTCGAATGGCAGGTTGCTACGCTGGAGCCTCGCTCTCCAGCAGTACCACTTCTCCATTCGCCACAGAAGAGGCCGTGACCACGGTAACGCTGACGGGTTATCCCGGCAAGGGGAGGGTGCAGAAGGACGCACGGGGGAACACAGGAATGTGCTACCCCCTCGCGCCCTCGTATAGGGGGAGGTGTGATGAACCTGTAGCCGCCATCTTGGTAATGATAAATCATATCCAGGGATGGCCACACTTCAGCAGCCCCCACCCTTGGGACCTTCTGTTAAAACGTCAACTAGATAGTTTCCCCCCATCCAGGCTCCTGTAAGATAAGAAGCCTACTTAACACTTGAATGCTAGGAGCTTCAAAGACTTCGAGAGGAAACACAGCCAGCAGGGGGGGGTGCTTCGTCTATCTGTACCTGACCATTTGTCCCATAGGACTAGTTTCTTTGTCTGTCACAAGCATGGAGGCATAAGATATAGAAACATGAATAGTACACGCATGTTGCGTGGGATGGGCCAATAAAAAAATATCACGGCGTCCCGGAGCCATTGCGCACACAAGCCTCCGCGGTAGACGTTTGTACGTGCTCTGGAAGCCAAGATATAGCGCGGAGCCATTCCTGAGGACCGTATGGTATCATAATTGATATCAAAAGGTCGGTTACGGCGGCCCGAACCCATGGGAACCCCTGGGGGTATCATGAGACCATCCCAGAAGAAGTTATTGGGTTCCATAGAATTTGGGCTTCTGATCGAAGTTAGACCTGAGGGTGGAGACTGAGCCAGCTGACCTCACCAGCAGTGGGCGGGACGGGGCAGGTAAGATAGCAGGACAGACAAGAGATAAGTCAGTCTTGACCCAAGAGTGGTGTGCTGAACATCTGAGCACCAGCTGAGGCCACCAAGGGGAGGAGCAGTTTGACCATGCGGTGGTAGGCCTCAGCCTGTAACAAAGAACCGTGCCTGCGACCGCAGAATCCTCTCCCTGCGTCACAAGAAAATCAAGAAACCGGTAACTGATATGCTGTGGTGATTCTGTGTGTTGTATTCCATTGTTGTATAGTTTAGCCTGACCTTATACCTGTGTATATTTAGTTGTATATCGTGTATCTAGTGTATTATTATAATCAATTACCTCAAGTAATTGTGGGCCTGCCTTTTATTCTGCATAACGAACGCACGTCCGTGTGAGCTCGGCTCAAGCCAAAACGCTACCCAGGGTTGGTTCCTGACCCGATATAGGCCCATTCACGGACTGGGCGTATATCTAAAATAGGGACTGGTGGCAGCATACCAACTGGGGATTGGGGAAGGCTGGTAGTGACGGTCGGAGGTTCAGATATATATATTCCTGGCGCGGCCAAGGAAGATATATATACCGCCCTCACTACAGAGGGCCCCGATACCCAGTAGGTTACAGGACAGTCTCCCTGGCGACCGCTTATCCTAGGTGCAGTTCCTTGACTGACCTGAGGCTAAGAGGGCGCTAGCGAGTTGTGCTGTGTAGTGACGTTACGGTTTAGTGACGTTGAAGGGATAACACACTACCGTGTTCCCTGCGCTGGTTGCAGCTACCTGGCACTACTTTCTCTAGGTGCAGTACCTTGACTGACCTGAGAGGTAAGGGGGCGCCAGAGAGCTGCACCCACCGGCCGGCTTTCATCACAGTCCTCATTATAATATTTATACTCTAGTGAAATTAATTTTTTTGGTGCAGATATTGTTTTCCACACAGGAGTAGACAGACATGATCAACTCAAAATTGTTTTTCTGACTACCGTGTTATATAAAGCAGGCTACATCTCAGCTTAAAATTTTTTGGGGCAGATATTGTTCTCCACACAGGCGAGCGCAGACATGATAAACTCAAAATTGGTATATAAAGCAGAGTACATCTAAACTTAAAATTCTTTGGGGCAGATATGGTTCTCCACACAGGGGTACACAGACATGATAAACTCAAAATTGGTTTTCTTTCTACCGTTGTATATAAAGCCAGCTACATCTCAGCTTAAAATTCTTTAGGGCAGATATTGTTCTCCACAAAGGAGTACACAGACATGATAAAATCAAAATTGGTATGTAAAGTAGAATACATCTCAGCTTAAAATTCTTTGGGGCAGATATTGTTCTCCACACAGGGGTACACAAACATGATAAAAACTCAAAATTGGTTTTCTTACTACCGTTGTATATAAAACAAACTACATCTCAGTCTAAAATTCTTTGGGGCAGATATTGTTCTCCACACAGGGGTACACAGACATGATAAACTCAAAATTGATATATAAAGCAGACTACAACTAAGCTTAAAACTCTCTGGGGCAGATATTGTTCTGCACACCGGGGTGTGCAGACATGATAAACTCAAAATTGGTATATAAAGCAGACGACATCTCAGCTTAAAACTCTTTGGGCTAGAAATTGTTCTGCACACAGGGGTACACAGACATGAGAAAAACTCAAAATCAATTTTCTTACTACTGTGGTATATAAAGCAGGCTACATCTCAGCCTAAAATTCTTTAGGGCAGATATTGTTCCCCACACAGGGGTACACAGACATGATAAACACAAAACTGGTTTTCTTTCTACCGTTGTATATAAAGCCGGTTACATCTCAGCTTAAAATTCTGTAAGGCAGATATTGTTCTCCACAAAGGAGTACACAGACATGATAAACTCAAAATTGGTATGTAAAGCAGAATATATCTCAGCTTAAAATTCTTTGGGGCAGATATTGTTCTCCACACAGGGTTACACAGACATGATAAACTGAAAATTGGTTTTCTTACTCCCGTTGCATATAAGCAGGCTACATCTCAGCTTAAAATTCTTTAGGCAGATATTGTTCTTCACAAAGGAGTATACAGACATGTAAACTCAAAATTGGTATATAAAGCAGACAACATCTCAGCTTAAAATTCTTGGGGCAAATATTGTTCTCCACACAGGGTTACACAAATATGATAAAAACTCAAAATGGGTTTTCTTACTACCATTGTATATAAAACAGGCTACATCTCAGCCTAAAATTCTTTGGGGCAGATATTGTTCTCCACACAGGGGTACACAGACATGATAAACTCAAAATTGATATATAAAGCAGACTACAACTAAGCTTAAAACTCTCTGGGGCAGATATTGTTCTGCACACAGGGGTACACAGACATGATAAACTCAAAATTGGTATGTAAAGCAGAATACATCTCATCTTAAAATTCTTTGGGCAGATATTGTTCTCCACACAGGGGTACACAGACATGATAAACTCAAAATTGGTTTTCTTACTCCCGTGGTATATAAGCAGGCTACATCTCAGCTTAAAATTCTTTAGGGCAGAAATTGTTCTCCACAAAGGAATATGCAGACATGATAAACTCAAAATTGGTATATAAAGCAGACTATATCTCAGCTTAAAATTCTTTGGGACAGATATTGTTCTCCACACAGGGGTACAAAGACATGATAAACTCAAAATTGGTATATAAAGCAGACTACAACTCAGCTTAAAACTCTTTGGGGTAGAAATTGTTCTGCACACAGGGCTACACAGACATGATAAAAACTCAAAATCGGTTTTCTTACTACCATTGTATATAAAACAGGCTACATCTCAGCCTAAAATTCTTTGGGGCAGATATTTTTCTTCACACAGGGGTACACAGACATGATAAACTCAAAATTGGTATATAATGCAGACTAAAACGCAGTTTAAATTCTTTGGGGCAGATATTTTTCTGCACACAGGGGTTCACAGACATGATAAACTCAAAATTGGTATGTAAATCAGAGTGCATCTCAGCTTAAAAGTCTTTGGGCAGATATTGTTCTCCATACAGAGGTACACAGACATGATAAACTCAAAATTGGTATGTAAAGCAGAATACATCTCAGCTTAAAATTCTTTGGGCAGATATTATTCTCCACATAGGGGTACACAGACATGATAAACTCAAAATTTGTTTTCTTACTGCCATTGTGTAAAAGCAGGCTACATCTCAGCTTAAAATTCTTTAGGGCAGACATTGTTCTCCACAAAGAAGTATACAGACATGATAAACTCCAAATTGGTATATAAAGCAGACTACATCTCAGCTTAAAATTCTTTGGGACAGATATTGTTCTCCACACAGGGGTACACAGACATGAGAAACTCAAAATTGGTATATAAAGCAGACTACATCACAGCTTAAAACTCTTTGGGGTAGAAATTGTTCTGCATACAGGGGTACACAGACATGATAAAAAGTCAAAATCGGTTTTCTTACTACTGTGG
Organism: Phyllobates terribilis; assembly: GCF_046119375.1. Classification (NCBI taxonomy): domain Eukaryota; kingdom Metazoa; phylum Chordata; class Amphibia; order Anura; family Dendrobatidae; genus Phyllobates; species Phyllobates terribilis. Next base: position 426,479,038 of record NW_027362762.1, on the reverse strand, counting down.
TATATAAAGCAGTCTACATCTCAGCCTAAAATTTCTCTGGGGCAGATATTGTTCTCCACACAGGGGTACACAGACATGATAAACTCAAAATTGGTATGTAAAGCAGAATACATCTCAGCTTAAAATTCTTTGGGGCAGATATTGTTCTCCACACAGGGGTACACAGACATGATAAACTCAAAGTTGGTTTTCTTACTCCCGCGGTATATAAAGCAGGCTACATCTCAGCTTAAAATTCTTTGCGGCAGATAATGTTCTCCACACAGGGGTACACAGACATGATAAACTCAAAATTGTTTTACTTGCTACAGTGGTATATAAAGCAGACTACATTGCAGCTTAAAATTCTTTGGGGCAAATATTGTTCTCCATACAGAGGAAAAAAAAGTAGCATCTGAGCAGCTTCCTGACCCTCGTCACCCGACGTTAACCCCCGGGAAGGGGATGATCCTGATGAGACTTAGGCACCTGAGGCTCACGCGGACTGTACTGTGCTATCAGGGCAAGAAGAGGAGGATGATGACTCTCAGGGCAAGGCATGGGATAACACATTGGATGATGATGAGGTTGTGTATCCCACTTGGTGTGAACCCAGAGGCACACAGCTGAGTAGCTCACCCAAGGAGGTGGAGGAGGAGGAGGAAGACAAGGAGGTTACATTGCATCCTACGGTGCAGACACAGAGTGAAGCAAACGCGACAAACACTGCATCCTTACCCACAACTGTGGCAGTGACTAGCACAGGTCGCAGGGGCGGCAAGGGTTGCCTAGCCTGGGCCTTTTTTGACACTACAAGGGATGAGCCAACTCGCATCTGCCAACTTTGCAAGAAAAAACTCAGTAGAGGGAAAAAGTGCAATAATTTGACTACTACATGCATGGACCTTCACATGCACAATCTACATGCATTACTCTGGCAATCTCACTGTAATAAAATGCAGACCTCAACAACCATCAGCCTCCCCATCAGCCGCATCTGCTTCTTCTTCCTCCTCCTCTGTTACCATGCCAAGTATTGTCACGTAGGTCTGCCACCGCAGAACCTTGGGTTCTTTACCTGCTCCAGTCAGGCTGAGTGAGAGCCTGTCAGCTGTAATGGAAGCGGACATGCCTGCTGTGTTTGTTTCACCGAGTACACCACATTTTTCTCAGTCCCCCATAACATGTCTGCCTGCACCTCACTCACGGTCCAGCAGTTTGTCCGATTCACCGTACTCTGCCCTCTCTCAGCACTGCAGCCAGCCCTCGGTCCCATAGTTGTGGTCACGTAAAAGGTTGATTCCTCCTACACTTGACAAAGCTAAGAGATTGAACTCCACCTTCTCCAATCTGTTGGCCATGGAAATGGTGGTGTCAGACCCTAATTTTTAAAAATTTTAACACTCCTGGTTGCGTCTCCATCTGCTGGGTTGGCTGTAGTGGAAGAGTTGTCGGTCCCCATTATACTAGCTCCTATGTTATACAGGCCTCATCCACACTAAAATAATTCTTTCTGTTATTAACGTGATACTATAGGGGACATCTCAGTTTGAAATGGTTTGGAGCATATCTCCTATGTTATACAGGCCTCATCCACACTACCAAAATTCTTTATTCTGTTAATAAAGTCATACAGCAGGCCAGATGTTAGTTTCAAATTTTTGGGTGCTGATATTGTTCTCCACACAGGGGTACTTATGATTAAATCGAAATTGCTTTTGTTTCTATTGTCGTATATAAAGCAGACTGCATCTCATCTTTTAATTATTTGGTACAGATATTGTTCTCCACACAGGGGTACACATGATTAAATCGAAATTGGTTTTGTCACTACTCTTGTTTATAATGCAGGCTACATCTCATCTTTTAATTCTTTGGTGCAGATATCGTTCTTCACACAGGGGTACACATGATAAAATCGAAATTGGTTTTCTTACTACTGTGGTATATAAAGCAGGCTACATTTCATCTTTTAATTCTTTGGTGCTGATATTGTTCTCTATACAGGGTTACACATTAGTGATGAGCAAGCACTAAATGTGCTCAACTTAGTGGGTCAGTGGTTTCTCAAAACCTACCCAGATCTGCCAGAGTTGCTTGTGAAAGTACGCCACATGTGTGCCCATTTCAGAAAGTCAGCTACAGCTTCCACCACCCTGGCAGTGCTTCAGCAGCGTTTGCAGCTTCCAGCTCACCAACTGGTGTACAATGTTACCACACGTTGGAAATCAACGTGGCAGATGTTGGGAAGGATTTGTGAGCAGCAGAGGGCAGTTGTTGAGTACCAGCTTCAACACGTCCATTGGAATTCAGGTCAGCCTCCGCACATAAGAGCTGATGATGATGAGTGGGCATGGATGTCTGACATCTGTGACGTCCTCCAAAACTTTGAGGACTCCACCAAGATAGTGAGCGGCGATGACGCCATAATTAGCGTCACCATCCCACTTCTCTGTCTATGAAAATGCTTGCTGCTCACAATTAAAGAGGAGGCATTGCAGGCGGAGCAAGGAACTATGCAGGGTGATTCTACACAGCGCAGCCTCATCTCATCTCATCATTTCACCCAGAGGTGTATCTAGGTATTCTGGCACCCGGGGTAAGAATTCAGTTTGGTGCCCCCCCCCAAAGCACATATGCGCTTTGCACACTAAGTCACATGCTGATGAGCTGCTCTTCCTAATTCTCTCAATATTCAGTGAAAAACTGAGAGAAGCGGGAAGAGGAGCTCGTTGTCATGTGACCGTAAGTATTTAGAACGGAAGGATGAGTCCAGTCCTCAGACGTGGTGTTCAATCCTTGCTTCTGCTAAACAACAGTTAACTCCTTTGTCCACTACTTTCTCCTGCAGATACCACTAGCAACCAAATGGCAGTAGCAGTGAGAGAGTCCCAGAACCCTCATCAGCCTGGTGAAGAGGTCTGCATCCTTTAAGCTCACTCTCCGGCTCAGAACTGACACTACTCAGTCTCTCTGAGGCAGGTCAAACTACTCCCCCTAGCTGCCTAGCTGCACCCAGTTAACCCCTCTAGTTGCTGGATGCTTAACAACATCATGTGCAGTATCTACCAGTCACAATAGCAGTGTCATTATAATGCTCCTGAATAAAAATATTTGCCCTACGCTGAGCCCCTAAATAATTAATTGGCCCTCACTATATTCCCTGCACAAAATATGACTCACACACTGTCTCTCTTATGGTACATGCCCTCCACACTGCCCTCTCCTTTCCATAATGGGCCTCCTGTTTACACTGTCCTCTCACACTGTGTTCCCCCTATAGGGCCCAGTCTCTATACTGTGATCCCTCATCACACTCCCCCTCCTTAGCTTACTATCCCCTCCTGGCTATGCCCTTACACTGTCACCCATACTACACCCCCTACACACACACACTGCTCAATCTCTATTCTGTGCCTCTCACACTTTTCTCCCCCCATACAGTCTCCTCAAACATTTCCCCCTCCCGCCTCATACTGTCTTCTCTCACATCCCCCCTGCCAACTATAGTGTCCCCTCACAAATCCCCCCCGACTCCCCATATTGTGCCTGACCCATCCCCCAACTCGACCCCATACTGTGTCCCCATACATTTCCACCCTTCACTCCCCATGCTGCATTCGCACCCATACTCCCCATTCTGTGCCTGCACCAATCCCCCCCACTCCCCATGCTGTGTCTGCACCCATCTCTCCCAATCACCATACTGTAAATGCACTCATACTCCATACTGTTTCCTCATATATGCCCTCCATCTCCCTACTTGCTCCTTATACTATGGATTCAAATCTCTCCCGCTCTCCATACTGTGTCTGCACCTGTCCCTCCCTTGCTCCCAAAACTTTTGTCCTCAAATCTCCCCCCTACAGAATAAATCTCCCCCACACAGAGTGAATATTCCCCCACAGAATAAATATTCCCCCACAGAGTAAATATCCCCCCTCAGAGTAAATATTCCTCCCTACAGATTAAATATTCCTCCCCACAGAGTAAATATTCCCCCACAGAATAAATATTCCCCCCACAGTAAATATTCCCCATCACAGAGTAAATCTCCCCCCACAGAGTAAATATTCCCCCCACCGAATAAGTATCCCCCCCAAAATATTTCCCCCCCACAGAGTAAATCTCCCACCACAGAATAAATATTCCCCCACGGAGAAAATCTCCCCTCACAGAGTAAATGTCTCCCCACAGAGTAAATCCCCTCCCCACAGAGTAAATATTCCCCCCAACAGAGTAAATATGCCCCTACAGAGTAAATCCCCCCACAAAGTAAATCTCCCCCCCACAGAGTAAATCTCCCCCACAAAATATTACACCCACAGAGTAAATCTCCCCGCACAGAGAAAAACTCCTCCCACAGAGTAAATCTCCCCCACCGAATAAATATTCACCCACAGAATAAATATTCTCCCACAGAGTAAATCCCCCGCACAGAATAAATATTCCCCCACAGAGGAAATATTCCCCCCATAGAGTACATCTCCCCCCACAGAATAAATATTACGCCCCACCCCTTCTCCCGTTACATTTAATCTTTGGTGTTTTCAGCTCCACAGCCACATGAGTACTTACCACCAATGCTGTCGCTGGCAAGTGACGTCAGCAGCGTTATCACATGACCTGATCATGCTACTGGCGTCGCTCTGACCCTGTGGTCAGAGCTTCAATTGTACTGGTGTCTACGGACAGCTTGACAGTCGCCTCAAAGAACTGCCGGCTTATAGTCTGGGGGGTGGCAGAATGCAGTCTCTGCTTTCACCGACCTAAAGAATATGGCTAAGGTGAAATACAACTCTCACAGAGAAGCAGTGTCAGACTGAAGAACATTGGGCCCACAAGAGGATTTGATTCTAAGGGCCCACCTTTCTCCTCCGCTCAAGAGCCCCATATCATCTGCAAGGTTTGCGCTATGAACTCTCCTGAAGGAAAAGCCATGTCCCACAGGAGAATTCTCCGGTTCTATGGTGGGCCCGTCCAATCCTGCCGAGAAGCAGCCATGGATAAGAAAAGTCTGTGTGAAGGTTCCCAAACACTCTATGGCTGCTTTTTTTTACTGTGGATTGGACATGCTTATGCACGTTATTTCTCAAAAGTCAAAACGCATTGCAGATCAGGCCATCGCCCAACTCTGAAGTAATGAAATTCAAGACGTAAAGAAAGATCTGTGTGTGTCGAAGCACCACGAGAAGTGTGAACTCATGTTGGATATGCTGCCATTGCTTATGCAACAAGCTGCATTAGTGGACTTCCTTGGAAAATTGACGGCTGCAGTAGATACGGTTTCCCTCTATGTCAGTCCTTTCACCGACCTAAAGAATATGGCTGTGGTGAAATACAACTCTCAATGAGAAGCAGCCCTGGCTAAGAAAAGTCTGTGTGAAGGTTCCCGGACACTCTATGGCTGCTTTTTTACTGAGGAGGAAACCGGAGAACCCAGGGAAAGACTACACAAACACGGGGAGAACATACAAACTCCTTGCTGATGTCGTCTTTGGTGGGATTTAAATCTAGGACCCCAGCCCTGCAAGGCTGCAGTGCTAACCACTGAGCCACTGTGCTGCCCTCTGTGTTCTCTCTCTGATATCTAACAATAACAAACAGGTCATGATGGAGAAACTTGCTCCTACTGCCACACAGTGTCTTCAGCTCCTTTGTGAGAAACTAATGTTTGGATAGCCACTCAGTCTACCAAATAAAATTCATGAGAAGGTAATTGTGGATGGCTTCACTTCTGGTACTGGGTGATAATACCAAACCATGGAGTGCCATAATTCACTGAAAATTCAGGCTGGTTGGAGACAAGTGACTCACCCCCTGGGCCGTGGGGCACTCGGATCCGGGCAATAGGGAAATGGTGGGAGTAGTAGTGGCAACCCGGTTCCGTGGCTCAGGGTGGTCAGGCCAGTGGTAGTCCGTTATGTGCTGATGATTATGTCCGACTACGCCACCCGTGGATTGTGGTTATTAGGAACCGCAACTGCATGCAGACCGCTGGGGCTGATGAGGTGTGCAGCTAGGGTAGTGTGACTCCCCACGGGAAGAGTGCGGCCCCAGGGCAGTATAATGGATGGTGGGAGTGATGGTGGTGAGAGTCCCAGTACCGGTAGTGCTGGAGGCGCGAAGGAGCACACAGACAACAGGTTGCAGTCCAGGGTCTTTACTAAAACAGGTAAACTGACCCATAAAGAGTCCCGGCTAGGAGGGGACCTGGATGTCTCAGAGCAATGGGGAAATTGGCCCTAGTCAGGGTGAGGGTGTAGGCCTACCGTGCTTTCTGCGCTCCTTCTGGCTATATCCTCCTTATAGGGTAACAGCCCACGTTTCCGAGCTTTCCGTGTACTCTAGCCTGTATGGCCTGCGACGTGGGTTCCTTTCTGCTCCCTGCCTGGTACGGCTGTGCTGGTCCCTTCTGTTATGGCAGATCCTCCAGGCTTCTTAGGCCAAGGAATATACAGTCCCCTGTGGACTGGTTATCTGCTGGGGGATGTGGAATCCTCCCAGCCTCAGACACCAAAGTCTGGTAAATTAAGTCCTTTATCTGCCAAGACAGGCTCACTTCGCCTCTTGTCTCTGGCTTGTGGCTCTCCTCCTGCCACACTTCGTCTTAGGTGCAATACAACTTTCTGTCCCTGCTCTGCTCCGGGACACGTCTCAGTGCTGAGACAGGTCATCCAGTTCTCTCTAACCCTGCCCCCAGCACCAGCTTTTATAGGGGCAGCCTGCTCCCCCTACTGGCCTGAGACAGGAGGTACTGCATGCTAATGTTAACCTGACTAGAGAACCTCCCCCTTGCTCTTAGACACAGCTTTATTACATTTTGTGGCATCCAGGCCAGGGTGACACATTCCCCCTTTGTAAAATTTAGTACTCCGGGACTAAACAGTAAACAAAGACAATATACATGACTATAAAACATTATCAGGAAAGTGACGCACAGATTAAATTCTTAAGGTCACAGTGTGGTCTGTGACCGGGTGTCCATATCACCAATACAATGGGGAGCCTTAACCAGGTGGGGGTCTGTCCTACCCCAAGTCCTTCACAGTCTTAGTTCATTCCTTGGTTAGGCTCCGAACGCAGTCCATACAAGATTCCGGTTATAAAAAGTCCATAACCTTCGAGTCTGTACGGCAACTGTAAGGAACTGAAACACACAATTACTAATCACGCAGGTAACTTGGCAAACAATTCAACATTTGGCAACAGGGTTATTTACAATTTTAGTGCGCTCTATATTTTCCAGACAGCGGGTATCTGCCCCTTTGTGCTCCTGGTTGACCTCCTTAACCCATTGTCTGGTGGTGGACAATGGGTTAAGGAGGGTACAGCGTTAGGGGTACAGCTACCAGCTGGGTGTACAGGTAGGGCAGGCAGCTGTCTGCGGGTTCTTTGGCTTACCGCAGGCATGGCAGGCTCGCTGTCAGCAGAGGGTTGACTCTCCTGGGCTACTGATACAGGCTCTTCTGCCTCTGGAACTGCTTGCTCCTCTTCACCTTCCGGCTCTGGTGTTGGTTTTTGCTGTGCCAGTTGCAGGAAATGCAGGACGGGTACCACTATGGCATCATTTATTCGAGTCCAGGACTGAGGGAACTCTCCGAGAATGGTGCTGATCATTTCTTCCTTGTCCTCTGCGGGTTCAAGGTCACTCTGATACTCTTCTGCACTACGGAGTTGCTCGGGGCACCTTTTGAGGTGGTCTCTGGAGACGGTACTAGTGGTTTCTCCTCCGTCCTTGGTGATCACGCACACCTTCGGTTTGTCGTGGTCAGACTGCAATACGGTGTAGGGTTCACTTTCCCACTGGTCGTCCAACTTATGTAGCCTTCTCTTCCGCTTCAGGACCTGCTTACCAGGTTCCAGGGGACCAGCAGGGGCGTGTTGGTTGAAGAGTTTTTCTTACCTCTCTCTCACCTGGGCCAGGCTCTTCACCACACTCTCCTGTACCTTCTTGTACTGCAGTTGCCTTTCTGTATCCCAGTCCGCATCCGGGGAGGTGTCCTCAGGCGTTAGGACTCCCATCTCCAGGTCTACGGGCAGCTTACCTGGTCTGGCTCCCATCAGGTAAGCCGGGGTGCAGTTTGTAGCATTCACCGGGATATGGTTGTATAGGTCTATCAGGTCCGGCAGTTTTTCTGCCCACGGGCTGCGTTCCTCCAGGGGCAATGTCTTCAGGAGGTCAATGATTATATTTTTCATTTTCTCACACATCCCGTTGGTTTGTGGGTGGTAAGGCGTTGTCCGAATCTTCTTACAGCCATAGAGGTTGCAGAACTCTTGGAAGATTTCAGCCTCAAACGCTGGACCCTGGTCTGTCAGGACCTGTTCTGGATACCCGTGTAGACGGCAGAAGTATTGTTGGAAGGCTCTGGCCGCTGTTTGGGCTGTCAAGTCCTTTACCGGGACCACCACGAGAAAACGGGAATAGTGGTCAACGATTGTCAGGGCGTAGATGTACCCTGACCGGCTTGGAGCCAACTTGACGTGGTCTAGAGCTAAAAGCTCAAGAGGCTGCGTGGTGACGATGGGCCTCAAAGGTGTCTTCTGGCTGGCACGGTCCTTCCTCCTTAGGTGACAAGGGCCACAGTCTCTGCACCACTTCTCTACAGCCCCTCTCATGCCGACCCAAAAGAACCATCCTCTTAGCAGGAACTCCAGTTTCTTCCAACCGAAGTGCCCCGCTCTGTCATGGTAAGCCCCCAGGGCCATAGCTGCATCCCGCCTTGGGACCACGACTTGCCAGGTCAGCTCGTGCGTCCGGTGGTTGACAATCCTTCTGCACAGCTTGCCTTCGTAGAGGAACAGCTTGCTCTTCTCCTTCCACAGCTTCTTGGCTTCCTCTGGAGCATCCCGATCTATGCGGGCGTCCTCCTGGGTCAGCAGATCTTTCACCAGGCGAATGGCAGGGTCACTATCTTGGGTCTCGGCCCAGCTGTGGTGAGGTAGGGGATTTATCATCACGGTTGTTAGATCCTCCTCCTTCACGCGGTGGGAGTATTGAGCAACTCCCTACCGGTGAAACGCGGGGAGTTCTACCTCTTCCAGCTCTTCTGGGTCTTCGTCACCTTCGGGTAAGTGAGGCATCCTCGATAGGGCGTCAGCATTGACATTGGTTTTGCCGGCCCAGTACTTGATCACGAAGTTATAGTTGGAGAGACGGGCCATCCACTGCTGTTCTAGGGCACCCAGTCTTGCATTGTCCAGGTATGTCAACGGGTTGTTGTCCGTGTACACGGTGAACTTTGCGGAGGCCAGGTAATGCTTGAAGCGTTCTGTCACGGCCCACACCACCGCCAAGAATTCTAGCTTGAAGGAGCTGTAATTCTCCGGGTTCCTCTCGGTGGGCCTCAGCTTCCGGCTGCCGTACGCGATCACCCTTTCTCTGCCCTGTTGGTTTTGGGACAGTACTGCTCCCAGTCTCACATTACTGGCGTCCGTGTGGAGAATAAAAGGCTGACCATAATCAGGGTAGGCCAGGATCTCATCCCCCGTGAGGGCCATCTTCAACTGGCGGAAGGACTCCTCTTCCGGTTTATCCCACTTGAAGGGCGGCTTTTGGCTCCTGGACTTAGACTGTCCGATTAGGAGGTCCTGCATAGGAGCTGCCATCCTAGTGAACCCGGAGATGAACCTTCGGTAGTAGCCTACCAATCCAAGAAACTGTCTCACCTCTTTGATGTTCGAGGGGCTTGGCCAGTTCTTGATTGCCGTGACCTTATCAGGGTCGGGGACCGCTCCTTCCGCGCTTACCACGTGCCCTAGGTACTGGACCTTTGGTTTCAGCAGGTGACACTTCGATGGTTTCACCTTCAGGCCATAGCCTGCCAGGGCTTCGAACACCTCGGCCAGGTGCTTTAGATGGTCCTCGTAGGTTTTCGAATAGACGATCACGTCGTCCAGGTAAAGGAGGACCGTCTCGAAGTTTCGGTGCCCTAGAAGGCATTCCATCAGCCGCTGGAAGGTCCCTGGTGCGTTGCAGAGCCCAAAAGGCATACAGTTGAACTCGCTCAGTCCCATCGGGGTGGTGAAGGCGGTCTTCTCCTTGTCAGCCTCTGCCACAGGAACCTTCCAGTACCCACTAGTAAGGTCCAAGGTAGAAAAGAAGTTAGCTGATTTTAGTGCGGCTAAAGACTCCTCTATTCTAGGCAGCGGGTATGCGTCTTTATGGGTGATACGGTTGATTTGTCTATAGTCTACGCACATTCTCATGGTGCCGTCCTTCTTTTTCACCAGAACCAAGGGGGCTGCCCAGGGGCTACAGCTATCTCTAATGACCCCAGCTTCTTTCATTTCTTTTAGCATGCCCTTTGCATTCTGATAATGTGCAGGGGGTACAGGTCTGTGTCTTTCTTTTATCGGTGGGTGGCTCCCTGTGGGGATGTGGTGTTCTATCCCCTTTACTCTGCCGAAGTCTAGCGGGTGCTTACTAAAGACTCTCTCGTACTCCTGTACCACCCGGTAGACTCCTTGTTTTTGGTGCAGGGGAGTGGAGTCAGCACCCACATGGAGTTTCTGGCACCAGTCCTCCTTTTGTTTCTGGGAGCCATTACCCTCCGCCTGTGGAGATGGAAGCAAGGGTTCCACGGCCCTGATAGCTTTGTGTTCGACAACAAACAGTTTGGCAAGTGTAGCGTACCTGGGTAAGTGTACTTCCCTCTCCCCAATGTTGAGGATGCGGACGGGCACCCTCCCATGACGGACATCAACCACCCCCCGGGCTTTCAAAATGGTGGGCCTGCTGTCTGAGTACATGGGTTCTACCATGGCTTGGTAGTCTCTACCTCTCAACCCGATTGCAGTCCGACACCAGATCATCATTTCACTTTTGGGAGGCATGGAAATGGGGAATGGGTCACTCAGTCTTACGCTACCGATCTCACCACCAGACAGTTCTACCTGCTGCCGTCTCATCAGGGCTTTTATCTCCTTGTTGAGGACTCTCTGTTGGCTGGAACTAGCATTCACCGCCACCTGTTGTAGAATTGCAATTACCTCTGAAAGACAATTTTCAATCACGTTAGTACCCACAGTTATTTTAGGGTGACTTTCACGACGGTCAATGTCCACAATAATTACTCCCTGTGCCGGCAGTTCCACTTTACCAATCTTAATGGTCATCTCCTTGAACCCCATCTGCGGCACGGGTAAGCCATTACTGGCGATGATGCTCAAGTTACTGTCTGGATACCGTGTGATATCAGCATCAGTGCAATACTGCTTAAAAAGTACATAAGGGATAGCGGTTACTTGCGACCCAGTATCCAGCAAGGCGCTCATGGGGATACCGTCCAGCACCACGGGTAAAACCGGGCACCCCCCAACGTACTTATTACGCCAATTGTAAGGGCCTGGTGATCTTATGCCTGGGGGTTGGCCCTCTGCCCCAGGGTGGACCCGTTTAAATTACAGTACCTGGAAATGTGTCCGGGCTGGTTGCATCGGCGGCAAATGGGCTGTCCATCCTCTGCGTAGCGGTCTGTGGGCCTCCCTCGGAATGACGGGATCCTCCTCTGTCGACGCCACGGGACATCCTCCGGACTTGAAGCCAGCTCGATGGGTCCTGACGGGTCCACTTGTAACGCCTGGACGGTCCTGGTCAACGCCGCGACGCTCCTGGTCAGCTCCTGGACTTGGTGGTGCAGATCTTTCGACGGGGTTTGGTTCAGGGCCTGTGCATCAGCCCCCACGGAGTCCATAGAGGAGGGCGCCGCCTCCTAGTGGTAGGTGAGAGCAGGGCGCCGGGGGTTTATAGCGCCACTTGTTGCGGATTCACGGAGCACCCTTATGGCCCTGTCCTTGAATTGGGCAAACGTCAGATCAGGGTTCTGAAAGAACATGAGGCGCAGCTGGGTCCTGTGGGCGCTAGACAGCAGACCTTCTATAAACTGTTCTGTTAGTAGCTTATCCGTTTCCTGCACGCTGCCAGGGTCAGCTTGTTGGATGGCCCTCAAGGCTTCCTGCAAATTTAGGGCATAGTCTGTGATGCTGTCCTGTGCCCGCTGCTTACATCCATAGAACCTCATTTTCATTTCAGCGGAGGTACGTGTGTCAAAGGTACCCCGCAGCCGGGCCAGAATACCCTTCATGGTCCTTTTCTCCTCAGTGGGCCATGATTTTATCTCCCTTTGGGCTGCGCCAGTTAACTGCCCTGTTAATATGCTGACCTTCTGTTCCTCTGTCAGGGGGTAGACTTGGAACAAACTGTACAGCCTTTCCTTAAAGTCAGTTAGGGCATGGGGCTCCCCTGAGTACTTGGGCAGCCAGGCCGCTCCAGGGATGTAGGGCAGGGAAAATGGCATCACCGCTGCTGCAGCTGCGTTGGTGGTAGCGGGCGCCTCTGTATCCGACATCTTCCTCCCCCCTAGTTAAGCGTGGCCTACCTTCCGATGATACTCTTCTGTAGGCCGCGGCTCCGCTGCTGCTGCTCTGGACGAGGACCTTGCGTCGCGTCCTGGTGACGTCAGCGTCGCTCTCTCTCCCTTCCAGGACCTTGCGCAGCGTCGGTGCGTGGGGCGGAGCTTCGGGTCTCGCGCGGTTTGGACGTCCACGCCCCTCTTCTTCCCGTGCGGCGTCCTGAAGATGGCGTCCGATGGCGGGAAAACGGCTGAAGATGGCGGGAACCGATGGAAGATGGCGGGAGACGGCTGGAAATGACGGGAAACGGCTCCGGACGGCGGGAAACCTCTTTTCAGGTAAGTGCAAAGTCTTTTTCAGGCACGCAATACCCGTTTGTGGCGGGTTGGTTGCAATCCTGCCGACTACGCCAAAGCTGACTCACCCCCTGGGCCGTGGGGCACTCGGATCCGGGCAATAGGGAAACGGTGGGAGTAGTAGTGGCAACCCGGTTCCGTGGCTCAGGGTGGTCAGGCCAGTGGTAGTCCGTTATGTGCTGATGATTATGTCCGACTACGCCACCCGTGGATTGCGGTTATTAGGAACCGCAACTGCATGCAGACCGCTGGGGCTGATGAGGTGTGCAGCTAGGGTAGTGTGACTCCCCACGGGAAGAGTGCGGCCCCAGGGCAGTATAATGGATGGTGGGAGTGATGGTGGTGAGAGTCCCAGTACCGGTAGTGCTGGAGGCGCGAAGGAGCACACAGACAACAGGTTGCAGTCCAGGGTCTTTACTAAAACAGGTAAACTGACCCATAAAGGGTCCTGGCTAGGAGGGGACTTGGATGTCTGAGAGCAATGGGGAAATTGGCCCTGGTCAGGGTGAGGGTGTAGGCCTACCGTGCTTTCTGCGCTCCTTCTGGCTATATCCTCCTTATAGGGTAACAGCCCACGTTTCCGAGCTTTCCGTGTACTCTCGCCTGTATGGCCTGCGACGTGGGTTCCTTTCTGCTCCCGGCCTGGTACGGCTGTGCTGGTCCCTTCTGTTATGGCAGAGCCTCCAGGCTTCTTAGGCCAAGGAATATACAGTCCCCTGCGGACTGGTTATCTGCTGTAGGATGTGGAATCCTCCCAGCCTCAGACACCAAAGTCTGGTAAATTAAGTCCTTTATCTGCCAAGACAGGCTCACTTCGCCTCTTGTCTCTGGCTTGTGGCTCTCCTCCTGCCACACTTCCTCTTAGGTGCAATACAACTTTCTGTCCCTGCTCTGCTCCGGAACACGTCTCAGTGCTGAGACAGGTCATCCAGTTCTCTCTAACCCTGCCCCCAGCACCAGCTTTTATAGGGGCAGCCTGCTCCCCCTACTGGCCTGAGACAGGAGGTACTGCATGCTAATGTTCCCCTGACTAGAGAACCTCCCCCTTGCTCTTAGACACAGCTTTATTACATTTTGTGGCATCCAGGCCAGGGTGACACACAAGCTCATTCCCACAGAAAAGTACCAGTGTCAACACATGGATGCAATGGGAGATAGAGGGGGAAGGAGGGCGGTAGGGACACTTCCTGACACAAACCTGTATCTGTCCTTAAGCTCCCCTATCGTCCCTGGATGGGTGCATTTCCCCATGCGCCATCATGTGCGTAAGCCCTCGCTGGCCCTGGACTTAACCTGACTAGTGCACAGGCCAGTAAGACACTAGTCTCACCACTACAATAGGACAACACAAGGAAGGGAAGACAAAAAATAGAAAGATAACAACATAAAATACACTTATCTCTCCAACAGAAAACTTCACCGCTGCACTAACAATGAACATCACAGCTACCCCAGAGACTGGCCCCTTCAAAGAGGTCAGGATAGAATGAACTATAACCGGCGGTCAGCTGATGGATCATATCGCTATTTAAAGGGAGGTGGGAGTGGCACCAACCAACATCAGCTGACCGCTAACAAAGGCTGCCAGCAAGAGACTAACATTAACCCTTGCTAGAACAAAAAGAAAAAACGACATTTAAATTACAACATAACCAGAGCTGACACGAACCTCCAAATTATTTGTGACAACCAGCAAGCTAAAGAGATGGTGGCCTCCATCATCATGAAGGAGTTTGCTCATTGTCTAGTAGTCTGGTTTTTATACTAAAGATCCTGCTCATTTTTATAGTTTTAAGTGAGCACACAGAGACCATGGTTTAAGCGCAGCACATCCAGGCCGGGATAGTGGCGGAGAAATTGCTGTACCATCAGGTTGAGGATGCGAGTCATGCAAGGCACGTGTGTGAGATTGCCCTGGTGTAGAGCACCACCTGGTTAGTATCGTTATCGCACCCTGGCTCCAGGTGCAGTGGAGATAGCCATTGCTCAAACTCAGCCTGGAGAGCTATCCACAACCCTTCAGCTGTAAGACTGCGATCTCCAAGGCATATTAATTTTAACACTGCCTGATTGTGGTGAGCCCTAGCTTAGCAGTACAGAGGTGGGAGGGATTCTATCTGCACTGTTGCAACGTGTGTTTCATTAAGGCAGAGGTTGAGGGCTCAGGTGGAGGCCCTAGAAGAGGTGGAGGAGGCAGAAGCACTGGAAACAGAGGTTGGTTTGTCCCGCAAGCCTTGGGGATTCCAACACTTGCTGTCTAGTGACACCTTGGTGTCTAATAGTGGTTTAGTTCTCCAGCCCTAGCTGTTTAGTAGTTTAGTTTTCCAACCCCTGTTGTCTATTAGTTTAGTCCTCCATGTTCTGGTGTGTATTTGTTTTGTTCTCCAAGCTTAGGTGTTTAGTTCTCCAACCCCTGTTGTCTATTAGTTTAGTTCTCCACGTTCTGAATTTGTTTAGTTCTCCAACCCATCCATGCCCAGCCCCAGGGGTTAACGTCTGGTAATGAGGGTCAGGATTCTGTTTGGACCCCACTTCATCCGGCCCCGGATCAACTGAAAAAAATTTTGGGCATCACTGCACATGCCTTCCCCTTCTTGAGTCTGTGAAGCTTTGGATCAGATGTCTGATGCCCCGAAATAGAATTTGTGAACAGCTTTGCAGACTCACCCATCTGTGGTTCCCCACAGTCAATTGGGCAGTTTGAGAGTTGTGACGCGGGGGAAAACAAGGGTAATTGGGGTGCCACCTCTGAGGACTGTACTGTGTGTGATGTTAAGGTGGAGGAACAGGAGCAGAGGCCACTTGATGCAGCGCTTGTCATCTACTGGAGTTCTAGGACCCCTGCTCTTCTCCATCTATGAGGTGCCCCAGCGAGGTAGTCATGGATGAGATGTGGCCCCTGCTAGCTCTGGCACCCAACAGACAAGGTGTGTCCTCCCTCTGGTGTGCTGCGGTGTATGTGGTGCTTTGCACTTACTTACAGACCCTCCCTCTTTAAGTGAAGCATCTCTGTTGCTCTGTTCTCTAGCCCTAGAGGCTCTTCCTCACCAATGACAGTATATCTGGATCCTAGTTTTACCCATGTCCTAGACTTGAGTCCTAGCTTCTTCTGCAGCCTGCAGACAGAATGTACCCCCGCGTCCTCAATGACTCTGTTGAGTTTCTCCGGCCGGCTAAGGGGACTCTTGTGTAGGGAATCTTCGCTCTGGTGATATGGGGCTTACATCTGCCCTAGCAGCCACTATACTCAGGCTGCCCATACTGATCCAAGTACTAACTCACACTGACTTCTCATTTCCTGCTTCTGGAACCTAACCAGATGTTACACGCGTGCCGCTAGGTTCAGATAGGGGTGACACAGGTTACATGAATTCTTTGGAATCCTGGAGGAACTGTTATTCAGGGCAACCACAGACCATGTGCTGCAGCTTCTCTCAGGCACACAGGGGTATTGATTCTTAGGCACAGACACGTAGGTTGTTTCACTTGCTGACCAGACACACTTAACAATAGTCCTCATAAACGGTAGAACAGTAGCATTTAATAAGAAGATGCACAGCCAGTGCAAATTAAATCTTATGAGCAACAGGCTCAAGTGACAAACAGTACAGTTTCCTTAGCAGCACAGCAGTTCACAGTCTTCCCAGTTGTACAGGACAACACAGTTCTAATGCAAAGGCACATTAATGAACATAGTATTCTTTACAGCACAGTGAGATGGAGGAGGGGGGGAGGGTTTGCTGACGGAGATGATTCCTATGACACCATTTCTTCCAGTCCTTATCTTTGACAATACATTGCATTGCTAGTTCAGGAACTCTAGCTGACCTGTGCTTAGCTTTACTCCTGACTTGAATCCTTTTCACTTGCAGGGGCGCTTCTGGGAGATACGGAACACACACACGACCTTTCTCTTCAGCTCCATCCAGACAGTAAACAACTTCCCCACAAACCCCCTGGGGCTCTGCTAAAACACTCCCATTGTCCTGTGACTGTGTTAACCCCTCTAGTTGCTGGATGCTTCTGGAGCACAACACTTTCTGTCTCCTGTGCTTGTGTTACTTCAAATAGTTGCTGAATGCTTTTAAAGCAACAGCACTACTTCTGCATGTCACACTCTTCCCTCCTTTTTGAATGTCGCCCTCAACATTTGTCTTAATTGGTCAATCTGACCAATTCTGAGACAGTGGTGAAAGTTGGATAACTTTATATACAAATTGACATTTTGAAATTGGTATAACGTTCATAAACATTGATAACAACTAGTGATGGGCGAGCACTAAAATGCTCGGGTGCTCGATGCTCAGGTCGAGCAAATTGGAATGCTCGGGTGCTCGACCCGAGCAACGAGCCCAATGTAAGTCTATGGGAAACTGGAGCATTTTTCAGGCTGCTCCCCCTGGCGGTCTGCAGAGGCCCTAAAAATTGCCCAAATCGATGGGAGCAGTGCTCAAATGACATGGGAACAGCATGGGGAAGACTCCTTGAAGCATTTCTGACTCCCGGGTCACTGCTGTCAACTACTTTATCAGAGCCATTAAGCCACTTTTACGGACTCACAATAAAATACAAAAACGAAACCAAAATGGATTTTCCTGGGAAATATGTTAAGGAACATCCTTTCCAGGGTAATGACTTGTATATAAGGCAAAATAAATAACCAAAAACAAAAATACTCACACTTTGGGTTATTTTCACACGTAGCATTTTTGATGCACGTTTGCATTGCTTTCAACTGTGACAAATAGTGTTGAGCCACCCCCGTAGTGGGGGCGAAACGCGCATTGAGGCGTCTGCTGTCCACTGTTCACCTTTCTTTGCCAGTGCTATATTTCACCTTGGGTAAGGTACCCTCTACTGACTTTATGGGCAATGATTACCCTAATTGACACTATGTTATGGTGTTTTTACTACTGCAGCCCATTATGTATATGTATTTGGTATGTGCCCTGTTTTTCCCTATCTCCTTGAACCATGCTATATGGCAGTGAGATTAAGTAATCTATGTGCGCTGTGCTTTTTCCTGAATCTATGTACTTAATCATCCAAGCTGTTATTTTCCTATTGATGTGTTGTTTATGTATCACTTGATATTTCTATTTATTATATCATCTATTTATTATATGTCATTTACTTGTCCACATATAACTATTAAAAGCATATTTTGTTACCTTTATGCTCCTTACTTTTCCTCCCGTTATAACATACTTTGGAGTTGGTATATACTGACTGATGCTAGCATAGTCTATGATCATCAGTTATGTTTAGTTTTGCTTGTTGCAATTACAGGGCTGTGTCATTTAAACTACAGGTGGTGTAGCTTGCTTAACAGCTGGGTTAATCCGCTGACTAGCATACACTGCTACTAGGCACAAAGTATTGCTTGGGCTAGATGCAGTTAAACATTTGTAATTAGATACTCTCATTGGATGCTGAGAAAGCATTCCATAGAGTCTCCTGACACGACATATATTATTCTCTTAAAAAGCTTGGGGTAGGGGACCCTTTTATAGCCAAAATCATGGCCCTGTATCGCAATCCGTCAGCTAGGCTGAAGATAAATGGAACATTATCATCACCTTTCATAATCACCAATGGGACAAGGCAGGGATGTCCTCTGTCCCCTCTCTTATACATCCTAGTGATGGAGCACCTGCTCTCATCAATTCACGATAACCCCAATATTAGGGGGATTGAGGTGGGAGGCACCGAGTACAAGTGCTCTGCATTTGCTGATGATGTCCTAGCATATATCACTCAACCACATATATCCATCACTGCTGTTATGGCTGAAATAGATCACTTTGGTACATGGTCAAATTTTAAAATTAATGCAGAGAAGTCTAGGGCCTCGATGTCTCCCTCCCCAAATCCATACTGGTTTCCATCCAGTCCAACTTTCCCTTTGCCTGGCCCTCACATGGTATCAAATACTTAGGAATTCGTATTCATAGAGACCTCTCCCGTCTATTTTATCTTAATTTTGGGCCCTTTATTGAACAACTCCATAGATATCTTACTTCTTGGACGGTGAAGGATTTTTCCTGGCTCGGCAGAATAAATATACTAAAAATGAATGTCCTACCTAAACTCTTATACCTCTTCCAAACCATTCCCGTGGTAATTCCCTCAAATTTTTGGAAAAGACTACGCAGTAGCTTTTGAAGATTTATCTGGGCAAGTGGGCGTCCACGCATTCGGGGGGACGTTCTGATCAGACACAAACAAAAGGGGGGCCTTAGCCTTCTGGATTGTTGAAGGTATTACATGGCAGCAGTACACGCTAGAATCCTGGACTTCTTCCATAATTCGGAGGGGAAATTGTGGGTCAAAATAGCTCAATCCATTTGTCCTAAAGCTCTTACCACTCTCCCATGGTGCGCCCATTTAATTGTCCACTCTCTTGGCCTCATGTCATATAGTGCTTATACCACTGCTTTGGCTTTGAGATCCCAAAAAAAAAGCTTATCCTCAATCGACCCCCAGGGCCCCTTGCTCCCGATATCAGATAATCCAGATTTCCCACCAGGACTTTCTGCAAATAGATTTCTCGGTTCAAATAAATCCCATCCGATATTATTTTCTCATGTCATCTCCAATACTTCGCTGCTCCCCCTCAATGACTTGTTACAGGGAAGAGCCACTTCCCCGAAGGCTAATTTTGAATATAGCCAGTTACAACACTTCTATTCAACTGTGAAGAAGCGCACACATCTTCATAGAGATCTCACAAACTTTGAAAAATTGAGCCTATCATTGTCACCCCCTACACACTCCATCTCCCTACTGTATAATCTCCTCATTGCCTAGGTAACTGACAATAGGCTAGGATTCTGCGGTGCATGGGAAAGGGAACTGGGGAAGTCCTTTTCTGACTCACAATGGGATAAATGTTTCTTCCTAACACATAAAACCTCAATAGGGTCCAAAGCTCAGGAAACCTCCTTCAAAATTATCTCTAGATGGTACCGGGTACCAGCAGTCCTACATAGATGGTATCCAGTGGTCTTAGATAGATGTTGGAGATGTGGGGAGGGGGAAGGGACAATGTCACACATATGGTGGGCATGCCCTATAATAAATGCATTTTGGGCAAAGGTGGTTCCCACGATTGAGAAAATAACTGGTTTGACTATCCCTAATACGCCAGAAGCCCTCCTTTTATCAATGTTACCAATAAGTAAACGTAGTTATAAAAGGTCATCAATAGGCTACCTAATACAGGTGGCTAAGAATGTCATTCCACGACACTGGAAAAGCAGAGACCCACCCACTGTGGAGGAATAGTTTGCAGAGATCTCCCTCCTTAATAGGATGGAGCATCTGATTGCCATCTTATCGGCTGATGTTGATAGATACTGTGTGATTTGGAGGGATTGGATTAATTTGCAAAACTCTGACGCCTACCATCTAGCCCCCAACTAAAGTTATCCGTGATGTCGGCACAACAATGATCATAATCGCACTCTATTGATTGGCGGTCTGCCGTTGTCCGCTCCCTCTCTCTCTATCTTTCATATGGAAAAATACATGCTTGATCTGGATATTGATGGAAAACCCTCCCTGTACCCCCCAATGTACTGTCGTTATGAATAGATTTACAGTTATACTACTCCTTTTACTATGTATATTGTATTTTCTTGAACTTTTTCAACACAAAAATCAAAAAAACCTTGAATTTGAAAAAAAAAATTGTAATTAGATCTACAGGCGGTGGCTACTCCGCTGACTAGCAGACACTGAAGCTTTGGAGCAGACCTCTGATTCCCAGGCTATAGTATAAGTAAACAGCTCTTCAGACTCAACCATCTGTGTTACCCCAAGCCATAGTGTATGTAGTTTCTTACGGTTAAAAGGGGGGTGGAGAGAACCGACCCACCTGGAATTGACGATGGCAACGTCATGTAAAACACAGCAAGGGGACTCCAAAAAGAGTCTCCATTTTTTACCAAAATTGTGGCACAGACACCACTTAAGTGGCATCAATTGTCCCAGAGTTGCTTAAAATGGTTGGTGAGGTGATTTTTCAAAATCCTCAAGCTTTTAGTCTCCCCAGAATGACACAGGTGGGGCAGATGGTGGTTGTCCCGGCCCGCTAGGCCGCATTGTAGCACAGTGAGCTTCGCACTGCAACTTATGTTTCATATCCATGTGACGGTTCATGCATGAAGTACTCAAACTATGGATTTTTTGGCCTCTACTTAGCTTTTGGTGACAAATGTTACAGATAACACGAGTTGGGTCATCCTTATCGATCTGAAAAAATGCACAGGCTATGCAAGGTTTAGAGCCCATGCGACTCTGCTACTAGCAATACTATCAAATGATTGGCTGGGTTAGATGCAGAGTGTCTGGGTTTGGTTGGGGGTCCCCACAGTCTGCCTAGACTAGATGCAGTTAAAAATTATTATTAGATACACAGGCGGTGCAGCTTGCTTCGCAGTTGGGCTAATACGCCCAAAGTATTGGTAGACTAAACTAAATAAGGAAGGATTCACTGAGTGTGGTGGCCCCTCCGTGGGCCATGGCGATTGGTGGAGATTTGGTGGATGATTATAGGAGAAAGCTCCTTAATAGAGAAAGTTGGTGGATTTATACTTTAAATACATGTGTACCAGCGGGTTTAAACATCAGACATGATTTGATGTATCATTATGAATGATCATTTATAGATTATTATTATATATATGTTCCTTTTTTTTTCTTTTCTTTATCTTTTGGATTATTTACATTTATATGCATTGTTTCTATGCTATACGATTTTAACATGGTATGTGTGTTTAAATTTCTGATTAACTCAGCCTTGAACAGGTGCATAGCAGGACATGACATATAAATACCACTTCCTTGCTGTTTTTTTGCTCTGCAATGATTAAGAACCTTTAGTTCGAAATGCATTTGCTGTTCTTCTCCAAGGTGGACTTTTAAAATATTTTTTGTATGACCCAATAAAAAGTGGATTTTAGAAGATTTGTTCAGCTAGATCTTCCTGGTTCCTCATGTTCGTCTGGTAGCACCCCTGGCTCCGTGCTGTTGATCTTCTAGGTGGGTGAGCTGATTTTTTCCTTTCTTTTTCTGCCATGTGGCGATTGGTCATCCACTTTCGCTGCCCCTTACTCAACAAATTCACAAACATCTCCCGTCGGTTTGGAGTCCCATTATGCCCAACCAAAAACATAGGCCCCACAACTAAAAAAAATCGTTCTTAGGCATCGAAATCGACACCACAGCAAGGTTGTTCCGCCTCCCATGGGAAAAAATACCAAAACATTACACCTGATCTAGGTTTTTTGCGCAGTATGGAAAGTAACACTACAACAGATGCAAGTATTACTAGGTCTCCTCGTGTTTGGGAGCCGGGTGATGCCAGTCGGAAGGGTTTTTTCTCTTCATTTATCGCCCGCAACAAAAGAGGAATCTAAACCGAGTCATAGAATCAGAATCAGCAGGCAGCTACGGGCGGACTTAGAGGTGTGGAAAATGTTCTTATAATCATTCAACGGTCACACGTTATTTATGTCAGCAGAACAGTCCAACATTCAACTAAGATTATTCACCGGGGCGGCAGAATCAGGCGGATATGCAGCGATACTAAATAATCAATGGTGCACAAGCTTATGGCCTCCGTATTGGGCAGAACAAATGCTGACAAAAAACAGACAGTCCTGGAACTGTTTCCAATAGTGGTAGCAATAGATATATGGGGCGCGCGCCTGGCTAACAAAAATATACTCTTCATAACAAAAAACACCAGCTTAGCGCACTTCATTAATAATATGGCATCATCGTCTCTCCCAGTGCTAGGCCTAATACGCCAGCTAGCATTCCTGTGCCTAAAACACAATGTATGGGTCCCCGCTAGCCACGATGCTGAGGGGTCTAACGCAGCTGCTAACGCTTTATCACAATTCAATTGGCAGATTTTGACAGAGTTCCTCCCCAATGCCCACCCATCGGGCAACAGTTGCCCAGCCTCCCTATGGGATCTAGTGGAGAATAGTTGATGCCATTAATCAGAGCGTCAGTTGCCCCGTCGATGTGGCAAGCATACGGTAAGGCATGGGAAGAGTGGACATGACTAGTAGCAGGCAGACGGGTTGACCAATGTGAACAAGCCAGATTACAAGTCAGCATAGAATTTCTCCACCAGCTAATGATGAGGGGCATATTAGGGGCGTCAGTGCAGCGGTGGCTGACAGGAATAGCATTTCACTTCCAACTACTGAATTGGGGACATGTGACAAAGAGATTCATCATCAGACAATCCATAAAAGGGCGGAAAAGGGGTCAGCCAAGTCAGGAGTGTAGACGTCCCGTCCCGTGTCACTAAAACTGATTTCTCACATCATATCCCTAACACCATTAACATGATACTCATAATTCGAAGCAACACTACTGTCTACTGTATTTGAAATCGCCTTCTTCGGGGCGCTATGCATAAGCGAATTAGTCCCTCAATTCAAAATTAACACCAGTGGAGGCTTATTACACCAGGACATAGTCATAGCCAATAATGCAATACGTCTACGCATACGCAAATCGAAAACGGTTCCAGCGGGCAGGAGCACTTGGGTACTTCTACAACCCACAAATGGTACGCTGAGTCGGATAACAAAAATAAAAACATATATAACCATCAGATCACAAAGTAATTTCTTCCTATCACACATTGATGGAACGCCATTATCAAGATACCAGTTCCAAGCTATATTTAATAAATGCATAACATGGGCAGGGAACCACCCCAAAGATTATGGGACACACTCATTCTGCATAGGCGTGGCCACGGAAGCAGCAAGAGCGGGACTGTCACAAACGGAAGTTCAGAGGATAGGGAGATGGCGATCCACGTGTTTGGCGAGATACATAAGACAGGACTTGTTATCCTAACGTGGTTTGTTTCTTTTACTGGTGACGCTAAGCCAACAGTGTGGGTGATAGGCCACTCGTATGTATATTGGGCAGAAAAAAGGGGAAAGTCCGCCAGGCGGGAGGAAATTAGAGTTTCATAACACATATTTGAACTGGAGAGGTATTAGAGGCCTGCAATGGCCACAGGTACTAATGGAGGTAATCAAGGTAGGGAGAGAGGCAAGAGGTCCGGTCATCTAAGTTATACAGGCCGGGGGAAATTACCTAGGTTATCACAAGAGCGCATAGCTAATGGCAATAATGTAACTAGACACTGAGCACTTCAGAGAATTTTTCACAAAAATAGTC
Organism: Phyllobates terribilis; assembly: GCF_046119375.1. Lineage (NCBI taxonomy): Eukaryota > Metazoa > Chordata > Amphibia > Anura > Dendrobatidae > Phyllobates > Phyllobates terribilis. The sequence continues at coordinate 426,455,126 of NW_027362762.1, read as the reverse complement.
AGAGATTGTGCCGAGCGCGGTATGGCAAGGTGCCCGAGACATCACGGCCATCGAACAGACAAGGCGGCTAATAAATATTTGGATGCCAAAATTTATAAGAGACAGAGGCGGACAACTGGAAGGAGATAAAGCAGGCCTCATACGGCCCGACTGTGTTTACTTAATGGATATTGGACTGGACATATTCCTGTCAGGACTCCAGGACGGAGTGGAACAAACGTTAAGAGTGATGGATGGAGGTCAGAGTCCTGCATACGAGTACGCAGGATCCTCCGTGGCCTGGAAATAGAAAGGGCATGTTGGAGAGTTACACTTGTTGGCCAACTTTCCGTTGTGGAGACTGGAGACACAGGGCATGCTGCAACAAGCTGAATTATTTTAGAAATAAAATGCCTTTCTAATGTAATAAGTATAAACAGTTAATAAAGCTGTGACTGATCCTCACCCATCCAGTTGTAAGAGTTACATGATTGTATTGTCAATGAAAGGGGGGCGGTAGGGGGCTGAGCGTCTGGGTTTGGTTCGGGGTCACCACAGTCTGCCTAGGCTAGATGCAGTTAAAAATCATTATTAGATACACAGTCGGTGCAGCTTGCTTCACAGCTGGGTTACTACGCTGACTAGCAGACACTGAAGCTTTGGAGCAGACCTCTGAGTAAACAGCTCTTCAGACTCAACCATCTGTGTTACCCCAAGCCATATTGTATGTACTTTCTTACGGTAAAAAGGTAGGGGGGGGGGAGACCTAACCCACCTGTAATTGACAATGCCAACGGTAAAACATAGCAAGGGGACTCCAAAAAGAGTCTCCATTTTTTCCAAAAATTTGGGGCACAGACACCACTTAAGTGGCATCAATTGCCCCAGAGTTGCTTAAAACGGTTGGTGAGGTGATTTTAACAAATCCTCAAGCTTTTATTCTCCCCAGGATGACACAGGGGTAGAAAAGTCCTTGCGGATCCATGATTTGTTCATCTTTATGAACGTGAGTCTGTCTACATTGTCAGTGGACAGCCGCGTGTGCTTATCCGTCAGCACACCACCAGCAGCGCTGAACACACGTTCAGAGAGAACAAAAATTATTATTAATTTGAAAGCTGGTGGAGCTTAGTATAGATGGCCTAATAGAATGAGTACCACACACTGCTACTATGCCCAAAATTATTTTCCAGACAAGATGCAGCTAAAAATTATTATTAATTTGAAAGCTGGTGGAGCTTAGTATAGATGGCCTAATAGAATGAGTACCACACACTGCTACAGGCCCAAAATTATTTTCCAGGCAAGATGCAGCTAAAAATTATTATTAATTTGAAAGCTGGTGGAGCTTAGTATAGATGGCCTAATAGAATGAGTACCACACACTGCTACAGGCCCAAAATTATTTTCCAGGCAAGATGCAGCTAAAAATTATTAGTAATTTGAAAGCTGGTGGAGCTTAGTATAGATGGCCTAATAGAATGAGTACCACATACTTCTACTATGCCCAAAATTATTTTCCAGGCAAGATGCAGCTAAAAATTATTAGTAATTTGAAAGCTGGTGGAGCTTAGTATAGATGGCCTAATAGAATGAGTAGCCAAAATCAGGAAGCGTATATCCATGTGTTGGTGTGAAAAGGTGCATGGGAATACACCTCCCAAAAAAAGACACTGGATTTGAGATTATGTTACGCTGCTATCATTCGGTGGTGTTGAGAAGCCTGGCCCAATCCTGCCCTTGTTCATTTTTATAAGAGTCAGCCTGTCAGCATTTTCAGTTGATAGGCGGATGCGCTTATCAGTTATAATTCCACCAGCGGCACTAAAAACCCGCTCTGATAAGACGCAACGGCAGGGCAGGCCAGGACCTCCAAGGCGTAGAGAGCCAGTTGATGCCACATGTCCAGCTTTTATACCTAATAATTATAAGGCACAGAGGAATCATGGAGGATGTTGGTAAGGTCAGCAAGGTACTCCCTCAGCATCTTCCCAAATTTTGCACTCCTTGTGAGAGTACCCCGCCTCAGGGCCTGTGCGATGGGAGGGGCTGAGAAAACTCTTCCAGAAATTTGACAGTGTTCCCCTGCCTCTGCTGGATTGGAGTTGTGTCTCTCTTCCCTGTACTCCTTGGTTGTCCAAGGAACAGTGACCTCTGCCGCCAGTGTTTACAGATGGGAATTTTTTTAATAGTTCTGCAACAAGGGCCTTCGGGTACTGCCCCATTTTTGTAGACCTGTCCGCCTCAGGAATAAGAGATATAAAGTTCTCCTTGTAGCGTGGGTCTAGAAGTGTCACCAACCAGTGATGACTGTCACCCAAAATTTTGAGAATGCGAGGGTCACTGGAAAGACAGCGTAACATAAACTCAGCCATGCGTGCCAGACTGCTAACAGGCAAGACTTCTGTGTCCTCACCAAGAGGATGACTGACCATGCTCTCCTCTCCTCCTCCACCTCATCCTCCTCTGTGTCCTCAGGCCATCCACGCTGAAAAGACGGTATGACAGTTGTGCAGGTAGTACCGTTTATAGCGCATGAAACTAGCTCATTTTCTTCCTCCTCCTCTTCCTAATTGTCACCCATTCCACGTTGGGATGAGATGAGGCTGGGCTGTGTGTAATCACCTTGTATGTTTCTTTGCTCCATTCCATCGTGCTCCGCCTGCAATGCATCCTCTTTGATTGTGAGCAGAGCGTTTCAGAAGACAGAGAAGTGGGATGGTGACGCTAATTATGGAGTCATCGCCGCTCACCATCTTGGTGGAGTCCTCAAAGTTTTGGAGGATGGTACATGTGTCTGACCTCCATTTACACTCCTGAGGTCTTATGTGTGGAGTCTGAACTGAATACCGACGGCCTTGTTGATGCTGGTAGTCAACAACTGCCCTCTTCTGCTCACAAATCCTTCCCAACACCTGCAGTGTAAAGTTCCAACGCGTGGGGACATCACACACCAGTCGGTGAGCCAGAAGCTGCAAACGCTGCTGAAGCACGGCAAGGATGGCGGAAGCTGTAGCTGACTTTCTAAAATGTGCACACAGGCGGCGTACTTTGACAAGCATATCTGGCAGCTCCGGGTTGGTTTTGAGAAACCGCTGAACCACGAGGTTAAGTACATGGGCCCGGCATGGTACATGTGTGAGCTCGCTTTGCCTCAGAGCCGCCACCAGGTTCCAGCCATTGTCACACACGACCATGCCTGGCTGTAGGTTCAGCGGTGTGAGCCACAGCTCTGCCTGCTCTTTCAGAGCTGTCCACAACTCTTCAGCATTGTGTGGTTTGTCACCTAAGCATATTAGCTTCAGCACAGCCTGTTGCCGCTTGGCTGAGGCATTGCTGCAGTGCTTCCAGCTTGTGACTGATGTGGTCATTTCGGAGATGGGGGCTGAAGAGGAGGAGGAGGCTGAGGAGGATGAGGTGCAGGAGCTGTAGACTGTGGGGGCAACCTTGATTGACCAAGGGCGTGCAATCCTCAGCGTCGGGATGATGTGTTCCGTCCCAAGGTCTGACTGGGTCCCGGCTTCCACTATGTTAACCCAGTGTGCCGTCAGAGAGATGTACCGTCCCTGCCCACATGCACTTGTCCACGTGTCCGTAGTTAGGTGGACTTTCCCAGTAACTGCATTGTTGAAGGCACGGCTAATGTTGTGGAATACGTGTTATATAATGCGGGGACAGCACACCTGGAGAAATAGTGGCAGCTGGGGACTGAGTACCGAGGGACGGCTGCCACTATCATGTTGCGGAAAGCTTCCGTCTCCTTAAAGGCAACATTTCGAGTGCAAGCAGTCACGAAATGTGGGAATTTACTAGTGTGGCCTGTGGGGCGTTGGCTGCGTATTTGCGCTTGCGTTCCAAAGACTGAGGTATGGACAACTGAATGCTGTGCTGGGACAAGGATGTGCTTGCTGATGGTGTTAGTTGAGAGTGTGCAACGACAGGTGCAGGGCGGGAGGCATCTTCACATGTACTATGGACAGGGGATTGGCTTACACGCACAACAGCGGAAGAAGCAGTGGTGTCACCCGCAGACACTGTTCCTGGACCCTGAGGTTCGGCGCACAAAGGCGGATGCTTTGCTACCTTGTGCCTGATCATGCTGGTGGTGGTAAGGCTGGTAGTTTTGCTACTCCTGCTGATGCTGGCCTGGCAGGTGGTGCAAATGGCCTTTTTGGGGTTATCTGCAGAGTCTTTAAAAGACAACCAGACTCGGTAAGATTTAACAGTTGTACTGGCAACTTTCGTCGTGTTGGTGTTATGGGAAACGGTTGCCCGCCTTCTGTCTGCGGCCACTGCACTGCTTCTTCCTGCCTCTTGGAGTGCTCTGGCTCCCTCCCCCTGTGTGCTGCTGTTCTTGCTCTGCATCTCCTCCTGCCAGGTTGGGTCAGTTACTATATCATCCACCACCTCGTCTTCCACTTCCGCACCCTGGTCCTCCTTCTGACTTTATGGCAATTGTGTCTCATCATCGTCCACCTCTTGTGACACTTTTCAACCGTCGCCTTCATATGACCGTGGCTGCTCAAATATTTGGGCATTGCTACATGCGATCTCCTTTTGCTCCGCTTCACGTGGACCAGGCAAGAGGCCCGAATCTATAAATGGAAAAGTGAACAGCTCTTTGGAGTGTCCAAGTGTGGGATCAGTTGTCTCTGAGCACTCGGCATGGTGGGAGGAAGGAGGATCAGGGTGAGGAATATGCGGTTCAGACTCACGGCTACTGAGACTTGACCATGTGGAAGACAGGGTGGTGGTGGTGGCTAAGTGACTGGAACCATTATCTGCTATCCAACCAATAACCTTTTCACACTGCTTTGTGCTCAATAGTGGTGTTCTGCGGTCCCCTATTAATTGGGACAGGAAGGTCGAGCAAGAAGATGTGGGTGTTTGTTGTGGCACAATTTCAGGTTGCCCGCGGCCTCGGCCTCTGCATGCACCATCACCATCACCATCACGTCCAGTTACCCGTCCCTTGCCACTTGCCTTGCCCATTTTAAATGGAGGACAATATCTTCCACGCTCGCTACAAATGACTGAATTTGGAGCGAACTTATATGTGATCCGTGTGACGGACAAACCACAGTTTTAAATAGCTGGCTTGTAGTTAACTATTTTTAACAGCAAACTGGTGTCAATAACTTCGCTGACACACTGAAACAAAATTTTAATGGAGGCCAGAAATGGCAGAATTTTCAGTGCTATTATATGTGATCCGTGTGACGGACAAACCACAGTTTTAAATAGCTGGCCTGTAGGTAACTATTTTTAACAGCAAACTGGTGTCAATAACTTCACTGACACACTGAAATAAAATTTTAATGGAGGCCAGATATGGCAGAATTTTCAGCGAACTTATATGTGATCCGTGTGATGGATAAACCACAGTTTTAAATAGCTGGCCTGTAGGTAACTATTTTTAACAGCGCCGACCTCGTGTCAATAAGTCCACTGACACACTGCAACAAAATTTCAATGGAGGCCAGAAATGGCAATATTTTCAGCGCAATCATATGTGATCCATGTGACGGACAAACCACAGTTTTAAATAGCAGGATTTTTAGCGCAGTAATATGGAAAGGACCTGGCTGTATTCTGCAGTGCCAACAAGCAAATGGCGCAGAAAAACTGTGTTCTCTGGATTGCTTTTTAAGCAAATAATCAGGATTAAGATAAAAAAAAAAATAATCCTGGCCTCTGATACCTGGGGCTATTTCTACAAATATCTGTAAAAGCATCAGCAGACAGTACTGGAATGGATCTTCTTGCTATGTGCACTGCAGTCTGCTATATACCCTGCCTGCCTAGTGTCTCATATGTCACGGGCCTCCTCACTTCTCGAGTTGACATCCTCCTGGTGGGTTGTTCCTCAGAGACTATTTTGGTCACAGAAGTTTCTTCCGCTGCACTCATTTCCCATGACTCCTCAGATGCTCTTGGAGCTGCCTCTGTAAGCTCCTGTACTTCTCCTGAGTCGCTTGTTTGTTTCCGCACGGTCTAGTAATTCCGCTCCTCCTGAGTGTAGATGGATCTCTTCAGGGGCCGGTGTTCGATCATCAGATCTGAATTGGAATTCATCTGTACTCCTTGGTACGAACTCTGGAGCCTCAGGACTTAGTTCACTCTCCTGAGGATGGTACATCCCTCTCCTTGCTGGTCCGAGAAATACAACGATGTGTTCTTCTCCATCAGAACTTTCAAGGTCACTATCCACCTCTGGAGCTTCAGTCTGTGGTTGGCCCTTAGTCGATCTCGGACCATGTTGGTCTACTTCTGGGAAGTCTTGTTGTGGTGGGAGATAATCACAGGGCAGTAGTAAATACCGATGGACTATTCTGGTTTTCTTGTCTCCCGTTTCCAATCGGATTTCATACACTGGGCTGTCATCAGCTTTCCTCCTTACGACCACATACACCTTGTCTTCCCAGTACGAACAAAGTTTTACTGGACCGCCTTTCCCACATACGTTCCTGACTAGCACCCAGCTTCCCGGTGCCAATTCTGCTCCATAACATTTTCGATCATAGTACTCCTTACTCTTGCTCTGTCCTTGCGTAACCACTTTTGACACTATGTTGTATGCCTCTGCCATCCATTCCTTCCAATTCCGAACTTACTCCGGATACGATCCGTAAGTCTCTGACAACAGAGTATCGAACATGATGCTAATTGGCAGTCTTGGCGATCGTCCATCCAATAGGAAAAAGGGTGAGCAACCCGTTGCATTGCTCTTTGTACAGTTATAGGCATGTACCACTTTTGACAGAGAACTCTTCCAGTCTTTCTTCTCATCAGCTGTTAAAGTGCACAACATCGACAATAATGTCCGGTTAAAATATTCCACTTGTCCATTACCCTCTGGGTGATAGGGCATTGTGTGGGATCTCTGCATTCTACAGTACTTTCCTAGCTTGGCAAAGAGCTGGTTCTCAAAATCTCTTCTTTGGTCGTGGTGTAACCTCGTAGGGAACCCAAACCTCAAAGCAAAATCATTGAAGATTTTCTCTGCCACTGTTCGACCAGATTTATTGGTGGTGGCATATGCTTGAGCAAATCTAGTGAAATGGTCCATCACCACCAAGATGTATTCGTAACCACCCTTGCACGTCCCTTGCTCCAGCTGTCACCTCTCACCTAACTAAAATTTTCAACCTTTCCCTCTCATCTGGTATCTTTCCCTCTTCTTTTAAACACGCCAGCATACAACCATTACTTAAAAAACCATCCCTCGACCAGAACTGCACGGCCAACTACAGACCTGTTTCCAATCTTCCCTTTATCTCTAAACTCCTGGAACGCCTGGTCCACTCCCGTCTAATCCGCTATCTCTCAGACAACTCTCTTCTTGACCCTTTACAATCTGGTTTCCGCTCTTTACATTCTACTGAAACTGCCCTCACTAAAGTCTCTAATGATCTACTAACAGCTAAATCTAATGGTCACTACTCCCTGCTGATTCTCCTGGATCTCTCTGCAGCATTTGACACTGTGGATCACCAGCTCCTCCTCACTATGCTCCGCACTATTGGCCTCAAGGACACGGTTCTCTCCTGGTTCTCCTCTTATCTCTCTGACCGCTCCTTCTCTGTGTCTTTTGCCGGCTCCTTCTCCTCCCTACTTCCTCTTACTGTCGGGGTTCCTCAAGGATCAGTCCTAGGCCCCCTTCTTTTCTCCTTATACACCGCTCCTATTGGACAAACAATCAGTAGATTCGGTTTTCAGTACCATCTCTATGCTGATGACACCCAATTATACACCTCTGCTCCGGACATCATCCCTGCATTACTACAAAAGACCAGTGATTGTCTTTCTGCTGTGTCTAACACTATGTCCTCCCTCTACCTAAAACTGAATCTGTCAAAAACTGAACTACTCGTCTTTCCTCCCTCCATTAATCTACCTGTGCCCGATATTGCCATCTCCGTTTGTGGCTCAACCATTACTCCCCAGCTACAAGCCCGCTGTCTTGGGGTCATTTTTGATTCAGATCTTTCTTTCACTCCTCACATCAAATCACTCGCTCGTTCATGTCATCTACACCTCAAAAACATCTCAAGAATCAGGACTTTTCTCACCTTTGACTCGGCAAAAACTCTTACTGTCGCTCTTATTCATTCTCGTCTTGACTATTGCAACGCTCTACTAATCGGTCTCCCTCTTACTAAACTCTCCCCTCTCCAATCCGTCCTGAACGCAGCAGCCAGGATCATATTCCTCGCCAACCGCTACTCAGATGCCTCTTCCCTGTGCCAGTCATTGCATTGGTTGCCCATCCAATATAGAGTTCGTTTTAAACTTATCACGCTTACCCACAAAGCGCTCCATGCTTCAGTACCCCCCTACATCTCCTCCCTTGTCTCAGTCTACCACCCTACACGTGCCCTCCGTTCTGCAAATGACTTGAAACTAAAATCCTCCATAATCCGAACTTCCCACTCCCGTCTCCAAGATTTCTCGCGTGCTGCGCCAATTCTCTGGAATGCACTACCCAGGACAGTTCGATTAATTCCCAATACCCACAGTTTCAAGCGAACCCTAAAAACACATTTCTTTAGACTGGCGTATCACCTAAACACACTCTGTCCATCCCAGCTTTCCCCCATATTAAAATCTTCTTCAACTTCGGGTTCAAACCAACCATGCACATAAAAGCCTCTGTCAGGACTGCACACATACTGGCTGGCGACCAGTCCATGTATTATTATTTATCCTATTCAGTATATCAAGGCTGCATTATACAATATATGTACTTTTTACCTTTTGTGTATCCCCCACTTCCTCATAGACTGTAAGCTTGCGAGCAGGGCCCTCACTCCGTTCGATATGAGATATGCTTATTCTGTATTGTCTGTATAAGTCCCCCCTAAAATTTGTAAAGTGCTGCGGAATATGTTGGCGCTATAAAAATAAACTATTATTATTATTATTATTATTATAAATGTAGAAAGTCTATTGAGACCATCTCAAACGGATACGTAGTTTGGATGTTGCCCATAGATGCCCGGGTTGATGTGTTGGGACGTTTATCTTTCAGACACCCACACTTTCTGGTCACGTACCTCTCAATATCTCTCTGCATGTACGTCCAGAAGAAACGTTCACTGATCAGATTTGCTGTCCTTTCCACTCCCAGGTGTCCCATGTTTTCATGGATTTCTTTAAAGACCAACCTACGGAATACTCTGGGTAATACCAACTGCCGGTTTTGTCCTCCTTTACGATGCCGGATACCGTATTCACTGTGGTAGAGCTTTGTCCATTCTTTAATTAAAACAGATACTGCTGGTGACTCATTGTCTCTCTCCCATTTACTTGGCAAACGATTTTGGTCCACATAAAGTAGTATTCTACCAATTATCTGATCTTCCTGTTGTGCTCTACAGATTTTCCCTTTTGGTAGTTGTTGAATAGACCGAGGGTAATCTTGCTCTCTCGCTTTTATGGTGGTTTCCACCGTCAATGGACACCAAAATGGTGTGTCTTCCTCCTGATAAGTTTGTACTGATCGGGAAGTGCTCTCAATTGCTTCCAGACTGACTTCCTCCGAGCATTCTTGCATGAACTCCTCAGGCTTTAGTGGCATTCTTGACAATCCGTCAGCATCCGCATTGCATTTTCCTGGCCTGTACTTGATGCTGAAATTGAAGTCAGCTAGTTCAACGACCCATCTTTGACCCGTTGCATTCAGTTTGGTTGTAGTGAGGACACAGGTCAAAGGGTTGTTGTCAGAGTATACCTCAAACTCTTTGCTGCAGTAAAGATAATCTCTAAATCGTTCACAGATAGCCTATTTCAGTACCAGGAACTCCAATTTTCCGGAATGTAGATGGTAATTCTTCTCGGCTTCTGTCAACGTTCTAGAACCGTAACCGATGACTCTTAAATTTCAATCTTGATACTGATACAGGACAGCTCCCAGTTCAACTTGAGAAGCATCTCAATTAGTGTTGAGCGAGTATGTTCGGTTAACTCTTTCGCCGAGTATACTCGGCCGAGCACCAAGTATTTATAGAATGATTTGCAACTGTTTGACAGATTTAATACATGTGAGGAATGCTGGAAAAACAGGCATTCCTCACATGTATTAAATCTGTCAAACAGTTGCAAATCATGATCATGGAGCGACGAAAACTTAAAGCACGAGCATTCTATAAATACTCGGTGCTCGGCCGAGTATACTTGGCGAAAGGGTTAACCGAACATACTCGCTCAACACTAGTCACAATGAAGAACAAATTGGTAAATTGAAATCAGGATATCCCAAGATGAGTCGTTTTACCAGGTAGTCTACTAGTTCTTCCAATACCTCCTGGTGGTCTGGTGTCCAGAGAATGGACTATTGGGACGAAACTGCGCTGTTTCTTTTAAGCCCGGTCCTACCCACGTTCTTCTTTTTCTCCGTGGGTGTGTTGTCCCTGTCATCCCCCCTAGAGGAGCTATAGTGGGGCGGCAATCCTGGAGAAGTTCCGAACGTAAGTACGATAGTAGGAGAGGAATCCTAAGATCTGCCACAACTCCCCGACAGTAGAGGGCCGCTTGTCTTTTAAGGCCAGTACTGGAGCGATTTCTGCTTTGTCCATGGTATATCCTTCTCTGGACACAATTTTCCCTAGAAATCGGACTTGCCTTTTGAACAGTTCACACTTCTTTGGGGTCAACTTGATACCACTGTAATACGGTCCTCACGTGTTCAACATGCTCCCGGAAGGTTTTTCCTGTGTACCACATTGTCATCCAAGTACGGCTGGCAGATATCATCCCTCAATCCTTCTGGACATGTCTCCATGCTCCTCTGGAATTCTGCTGGAGCTGAACTGAGCTCAAACGGTATGCGGATCCACTCGTATAACCCCCACGGTGTGATGTATGCTGTCAAAGGTCTACTAGACTCTTTAACAAACCCTTGATGGTATGCATTACCCTGATCAAGAACAGAGAACTAGGTACTGATAGGCTTTCCAGCATATCTTGAATCCTTGGTATCGGGTGCCGATCAGGTACTGACTTTCGGTTTAGTTCCCGGTAATCACAGCAGAGTCTCAACGTACCGTCCTTCTTCCTAACACAAACAATAGAAGAGGAATAAGACGACTTCGACATTTGGACCCAAACTCTGTTGATTAGGTCTTGTAAATACTCTTTCACTTCACGGTGTAATGGTTTCGGCACAGACATGGTTACTGTGGTCGTGTCTTTCAAATTGATTTTCAACTGCAACGACAGAATACAGCCTATATCAGAGTCATCTTTGGAGAATGCATGACACTCTTCTCTCAGCATCTGTTTTGCTACCGCTCGATCTTCAGCACACAAGTGTTCCAGGGGTACTGGGGGATCCCAGGACCCGGAGGTCGGTCATGCAATTTCCTCCCCTGGGCAACTCCTGTTCCTTGGTGGGGAGACTGAATTCACGGTAGACCCCTGGGCGAATCTCTCACTGGCTGGATATACCGTTTTAATGTTTTCAATGTGACCTAACACAGTCTTTGGATCCAGTCTAATTTCGTGTTTCATAGTATTCATCACCGGTACTGTCACTCGAGCAAACCCACCAGTAGGAATCGTAAACACAGTCTCTCCTTGAACTAGGCCTTCCGGAAGTTCTGAGGAGTCTTTTGGCACGAACAGTCTTCTCTGGATTTTTCTTCCCGGTTTACCCGGACTCCACACCTCACCCCCACCATTTGGTTTGCAGGGATGATGGTTGGGCACCAGCCTACCTTGACTTATTTTAGGTCCATTGTATTCTGTGCTTTCTTTACTCTATGAATCACATTTTCTGCCACGGCGTTGGGTATGATAAGTGATGTGTCAATTGCATCCGCCACCAGCGTCCCTGACTTGTGTTTTGTGATGACCTCACTGATTACATTATAACCCAGGATAGGATCCTTTGCCACGTTCTGATCACTGGTCACGAAAAAGATACCAAAAGCTCAATTGTGTTGCTGTTCTTCGTGACCCTCAGTTGGAAATTCACTTCCACCCAGCCCATTAAAAGGGATTTAGGTCTGGTTGACAGCTTTGCCGTGGAGCTCCAATGGTCCTAAGAGTTCTTTTAGCGATCGAAGGCAGGTATGTGGCAGGTAGCGCCTTCTCCATCCTTCATTTAAAAGGCTCGCTTGGGCTCGTGTGTCCCACAGTGCTTTTACCAGGAGTCCATCTAGCTGGCACTGTATAAAGCACCTTTCACTGATTAGGCTGATGAGGCTGTCTTTACTGACCAAGGAATCCTCCTCCCAGGAGTACCTCCGCACAGTCCATTAAGTAACTGATGCCCCTGTCTCTCTTGCAGCTGATGTAGACGAGAACACAGTTGGGGATAGTACTTATGCAGCCATTTTACTTCATGCGCCGTTCTGGGGTTTGGTGAGATTTGGATTTTCTTCTAGGGCCTCCTCCGTGTCGCGGTTACCAGTCGCCCTGCACTGGCAACCTCCTGTCTTTTAACCCAAGCGACCGTGACCATTGGCATTCCTTTGCATAATGTCCTTCCTCACCACAGCTTAGACAGTGGACACACACCGTAGTCTGATTTGATGAACAGCAACGCTATATTCTGTTTTGGAACCCACACCTGGGTCTGAGAGATACAGATTCTGGCCTTAAACGAATCAACTTTTTAACCTCAATCAACTCAGCTAGCAGTTCTCCTATTACTTCTTCCCAGTCAGCGCTGGCGGTCCTCTCTTTTGTTGGTGCTTTAAGGTTCCCTCTCGGAGGTGGCACTGGAGGGTCTCCATGATTATCTTCAGACTGGCCACTGGGGGTCTCCAACTTCAGCTGATTCATTTTGGTGATTTTAAGAGCAGAGCCTTTCCTTAACGTTTGTTCGCTCTCTGACTCATTCACTTTTTCACTTAGGACTTCGTCCAGAATGCCAGGATCTTCTAGGCACTGTTTCAGCTGCAACTTCATGTCTTTGCTGATTAACCCCATTCCCAATGATCTCAAGAACTTCTTCTGGACTAGTCCAGCATCAAACCTCTCCTCCGATTCTACATCTCTGGATGCAAACAACAGTCTATCCTTCAGTTCAATTGCTCTGAACAAGAAACTTTGTGGTGATTCATTATTTTTCTGTGAGAGGTTAATGAGTCGGCAGAACAATGCTGAAGTACTCTCTGCTTTATAGTGCCCTTTTAAAATCATCCCACAATGTGTGTCTGCTATTTCATCTTTCTTCTCTGCTAGATTTGTAAAACTTAACATGAATAAAACTGAATTCATCATCTTTCCACCATCTCATTAACCTCCCACCCCAACTGACCTATCCATCAAAGTCAATGGCTGCCCACTCTCCCCAGTCCCGCAAACTTGACTCTGATCTGTCCTTCAAAGTCAGATCCAAGCCCTTTCTACTTGCTGCCGACTCCAACTCCAAAATATCTCCGGGATCTGCACATTCCTCAACCATGAATCTACAAAATATAAAGAAGACACCATCTCAATTGGACTCAGGCGTCATTGAAGCACGGAACACAAGGAACCACTCGCTTGAATTGTTCAATAAAAAAAGAAAAAATTCCAGCTTCAAGCATAGTCCAAAAAAGAGTATTTTATTCTATAAAAACAGATTCCATAATCAATTCAGATAGGTAGAGAGCAACGCGTTTTGAACGCCTAGACCTGCATTCCATGTCAAAGCTCAGGTCAGGTCTAGGCGTTCGAAACGTGTTGCTCTCTACCTATCTGAATTGATTATTGAATCGGTTTTTATAGAATAAAATATTCTTTTATAGACTATTCTTGAAGCTGGAATTTTTTCTCTTTTTAATGAATCTATAAAAACACCAGTGCACGCCCTCATCATCTCCCACCTGGACTACTGCAAGCTCCTGCTCTGTGGCTTCCCTTCTACCACTCTTGCACCCCTCCAATCTATCCTAAACGGTGCTGGCGGACTAATCCACCTGTCACCCCGCTATTCCCGTTTCTCCCCTCTGTCAATCCCTGCGCTTGCTCCCCGTTGCCCAGAAACTCCAGTTGAACAGCTTAACTTTGGCATTTCAAGCCATCGAAAACCTGTCTCTTCCATACATCTGTGACCTAGTTTCTCTGTACTTACCAGTGCGCAACCTCCCATCCTTCCAAGATCTTGTTCTCTACTTCCCTTTTATCTCTTCTTGTCACAATCGCATACAAGTTTTGACCCGTGCATCTCCCCTACTGTGGAATTCTGTACCCCAACACATCAAACTGTCGCCTGCCATGGAAACTTTGAAAAGGAAGTTAAAGAAGACCCACTTCTTCTGACAAGCGTACAATTTGCAGTAACCACCCTCGCTCCACCATAACGCTTCACGACCAGCTTTACACTGACCTACTGTATCCTCACCCATCCACTGTAGATTGTTTGTGCGCCCTCGTGGACAGGGTCCTCTCTCCTCTTGTACCAGTCGGTGACCCCTTTTCACATGTAAAGCGCCATGGAATAATTGGCGCTATAATAATAAATAATAATAATTATACTACTTGTCAATTGATGGCACTTTCCTAGTGTCTGCCCCTAATTTGATGTGTTTTGCCAGCTTTTGGGCCAGTTTGAAGGTGTTGTGTATGGGTTTGGTTTTGCCCCCCATTGAATCCAATGGCGTTCGGCTATGTTCAACGAATATTCGACGAATAGATTGACTAATATTGCAAATTCGATGATCGTAATCGAAACTGAATATTGAAATATTCGCTCATCTCTATTCATGAGTCCTTCTTTAAGCTTTTAACTAAAGGTTGAAATCTGTTTTTCTGACTGTTCGGAAAAATTTTGGAGAGATTGTGGACTTAGAGCTAACCTCTATCATATTTTCTGGGATTGCCCCAAGATCAGGAAGCTGTGGGATATCTTAGTTCTCTAAAAGAGAATTACCAACATAAATATTCCTAATATTCCTTGGGAAGCCTCCCTTTTATTATTTTCAATAGACATAGATGACTTTCCTAATAATTCCAGATTCATTATAATACATACCTTTCTTGTTACGAAACATTTGTTGGCAACCAATTGGAAGTCATCCAATATTCATTCAATTGAAGATATAAAAGATAAAATATCATCCCATAACACATTCGCACTATCCTACGCAATTTAGAAATGATACTCTCCAAAAATATAGCGTCAAATGATATCTCTGAAATAAAGAATTCCGATCCAAGACCCATACCACCACTAATACAATTGTTTGAGATGGTCAGAATCTTGAATACCAAACTTTAATTGATTTTATTTTCTCAGATATTTGTTTGTAACAATAATTTGAGTTTACAGCATAAACTCATGTTTTTCTATAATGTAGTAATGCTCGGAGACCTAGCCTCCCCCATCCTTTTCCTTTTCCTCTTTTCATCTCACTCCCGTTATCCTGGCCAATAAAGTTTGTTAGCTTTCCTTCCCTCCTCACATTTCCCCTCCCCTTTTTCCTTTTAGCTACTTAATTCACATGCTTTATTATCCCTGGTTGAAATGTTTGACTTTATAATCTTGAAAAACTCAATAAAAATAATTTGATGAAATATGAGCATAGCCTTACTTTAATTAAATCAGTGACATACCTATTGTCTATGGACCTTACACAAACCAGACCATATTACAAATATCTCCAGTCCATCCTTTTTTTCTCAGTTAGCTACCATTGTTATATCATTGTACAATTTATATCCATATTGGCTCAATAGCTGGAGATAAGTTAATTTAGCATTATTTATAATCCCCTTGCCGCCACAAGTGATTGTCCATCTGGTCTTTTAGAACCGAACCATGTACCTACTGGATGTACCATGTTCTTTTGTCTTATTGTTTGGTAATTTGTTTGTATGGCTTTTTATTTCGATTATTTTTCATCTCAATTGTAAAGCACTACAGTATATAAAAGTGTAATATAAATAAAAATTGCATGTCATTGATATAATATCCACATTTGGATCAGCAAAACCACCTACTAGACTGAACTTTACCGTGGTGGCTAGAACAAGTTTAACTATCAGTGCAGCTCTGACTTATTTTAACTTTATTTCTAAGTATTTTCTTTTTTTCATTTGCCTATTGTATAAAATTGGCAGGATTGACTGAAAAGCAGGAACTTAGTCAGGAACTTACATACTAAATCTGTTGACTTGAGCTTAAAGATCAGCAGTGAAGGAATCCATTTACAGAGATCAGCACTGGAGAATTCCACGGTCAGATATTTGGAAATTTCTTACTAAGTAATGGGTTTCTGTTTTTGAAGGAGGATTCAGAAGCCAAACAACTGAAGCCTGCAAGCCTTGAGTGGTTCAAAAGCCATATTTTGGTCAATCTGGCCACATGATATGAATCTTCAATTCATAGCTCCTGATCTGTAGCACTCCTCTATAAAAAAAAATCTTACGTAACCACAGTGCCGTTGTTCAAAGGAGTGATGGTGATTCCACCCACTGCTCAGTTACTGGTTTCATATACTAGTTATATGCCATGACTTAGCCCCTATAAATAAAATGTGCATTTTTTAACAATCTAGAACAATTTTGTCTTCTGTGACCCCGCTCCACCGCCCTCCGGTAAGCTACCATAAAGTCGGACTATAAGATACCCCACCAATTTATTAAAAAAATGTTTTTTCCCTATTTTCCTCCCCAAAATTCTTATGGTCCGATGAATCTTATAGTTTACAAAATACTGTAAATATTTTGCTTCTACACATAATAGTATAAAATAAAGACTCAGACACATCATGGAAAGTTTAAATAGTGTGAAGTTTATTATATGCTTTATATGTGCTGGTTACCTCCCATCACTCACAAAGAGCGTACAGCAACACTCAGGACAGGAAAAAACCCCAGTGGAGGAAACCTGTAGGGAAACCATGGCTGCTGTAAGACCCTTCCTCCGGGCATACTAAGGGAGGTTACCACTATAGAATACAAGTGTGAAAAAATAACAAGTGTGTGTACAGTATATAGTGTGTGTGCATGTGTATATATATATATATATATATATGTACATCATAAGGGGTGTCTGTGTGTATGTTGTCTGCGTAAAGTAGGGTGTGCATTTTCTGTGAGTGGCTATGAAGAATACTTATCATCTTTCTCCAGTTCTTCATCCATCATGTCATCTAGATGTTCTTCTCCTTGTGGGTCCAGCAGCTACGTTCCCCGTCCAGCCATGTTCTTCTCCTTGCAGATCCAGCAGCTACGTTCCCAGTCCGGCAATGTTCTACCTTTGTAGTCCAGCAGCTACATTCCCCGTCCGGCAATGTTCTACCTTTGTAGTCCAGCAGCTATGTTCCCTGTCCAGTAATGTTCTTCTCCTTGCAGATCCAGCAGCTACGTTCCCCGTCCGGCAATGTTCTACCTTTGTAGTCCAGCAGCTATGTTCCCTGTCCAGCAATGTTCTTCTTCTTGTAGGTCCAGCAGCTATGTACCCGTCCGGCAATGTTCTTCTCCTTGCAGATCCAGCAGCTACGTTCCCCGTCCGGCAATGTTCTGTCTTTGTAGTCCAGCAGCTATGTTCCCTGTCCAGTAATGTTCTTCTCCTTGCAGATCCAGCAGCTACGTTCCCCGTCCAGCAATGTTCTACCTTTGTAGTCCAGCAGCTATGTTCCCTGTCCAGCAATGTTCTTCTTCTTGTAGGTCCAGCAGCTATGTTCCCGTCCGGCAATGTTCTTCTCCTTGTAGGTCCAGCAGCTATGTATGATGAGTATGAATCTGTTGTTTTGATTTCCTCCGTTGTCTCTGTCCGGCATTAGATGTTCTCAGCCTCTTCCCTCTTGCATGTAATGATGTTACACAGAGAGCAGGATAGGGCATTATTCCTCCTGAACCAGCGTACTGCCCAGCTGTGATGGACATTCCTGTCTCTCTTCCATGCCCAATAGTCAGGGTCTTGTGCCATGATCTAGAATGGAAAAAGTAATTATAATCAATGTTTAAAGGGAATATGTCACCAGTTTGCATATATTTTAGACCTGATGATGCTGGTATGATGACTTTGAAAATCCATGACAGAATGACTGTATAATCACTTATTAAAATTTTCCTGCTTGATAATAAAACGAGCATTGCATGAGTCCTGCTCTGGCTGCACTAATAAAATGCTCAACCTAATATCAGAACTACATAACCATTTTAACTTGGCTTTTCAAAGTAAATACAACTGCTCCATCAGGTCTAAGGGATTTATGTATGTGTACTGTTTATATTGTGATATCTATTTACAGGTCAGCTTTATATTATTGTTGCTTTATGTTGCTAACCAGATCACAGGTGGCCCGATCCACCCAAGCCCGAAATCCCATCCTGGTGAACAGTACATCGCGTAATTGTAGTAGTCGGTCCTTCTTCATGCTCCACGTCCATCCGAGGGCCCAGCGGTAGATCTCCCGTTGATATGGCACGTCTTCTTTAAATTGGTTGGCTAAAAACCTGGAAGGAACAGAAACGAAACCAAATAAATTATAGTACACTTCAAAAGAAAATACAGAGAGATAAAAAGCAACAAATGCAATTATCATGTATTTAGCTGAGTGGTGGAAGAGATATTTTGGTTTTACAATGAAATAAACAAAAGTTATTCATAGACATAAATGTGTAATAATAAAAGAGACTCACAGAGCTGGAAAGAAGAAAGTTCTGTATTCTGAAGATCGCAGTCCGGCTCTCCTAAAGTAAGCGATGACCATGGCGAGGAGATACTAGAGGGATGAAAAGCAGAGTTAGTGGGTATATATAGTACAGAACATATATATCAATATATTCCTATGTTTGGCAATATCTGTCCACTATTACATAAGAATAAGCCCTTTATTTCCCTAGGATTTTCTCAAATCTGGATGATTTCTTATCCTTCACTACAATAATACCTTGTCGGAAATCTTAAGACAGCTGTCCCTTGCTAGAAAACACCTGATGTATTCTTCTTCTACAGAAATGAGAAAAATAGAATTATTTCACTATGATCTTTTTAATGCTATTAATCTTAAATTAAAGGGGTTGTATAGCACCTAATAAATGGCTTATCCTCAGGATAGCTCATCAATATCAGATTGGTGGAGATTTGACACCCGACATCCTCTGATCAGATATTGAAGAATTTTCAGATAAAATAGATTAATGTAGAAATACCTGTCACATAATCTAATACTTTGCATCTGAAAACCTTGTAAGGTGCAATGAGTCTTACCAAGGAGTGTGGTGAAAGCTGCCCGCTCTTCTGGCTGCGGGATGTCATCTTCTGTCTTCCTCCTCTTGGTCTCTTCCTGGGTGGCAGACCGTGAACTGTGATAAAAGAGATAGATGTTATAGTATTTGGCCTCATGCACACGGTCGTACTATGGCTACACATCATTTCTGAGCTGTAAGGAGCCGTAGTAGAAATCTATGGGCCCATCTTGTACTTCTGCCTCTGTGTATTCATGACTGAGTGGGAAT